>NC_140077.1:20089284-20606784 GCF_964194135.1 Talpa europaea | reverse complement strand
GGGTGAGCGGAGCCCCTGCAGACAGCCGCAGAAAGGAGCGCTCTGCTTGGACACTGTAGGTGCTCAATAAAGGTTAATCCAACCAACAAATATCAGAGCTTCTGACTTCTGCCCCATAATTCAGGCTTAGATTCCCAGGTGAGGACTTGGGACAGGGCTGGATTTTCTTTCCATTGAAAATCTGGCCGTTTGGAAGAAACATACCTCAAATGGGGGAGGGTGGTAAAGGGATGGAGACCTTGACAGCCCCTGAGAGTGGGGGGGACCCAAAGAGAAATGGAGGAGGAAAAATTTGTTTAAATAATGACTGACTTACCATGTTTTACCCCATGGAATCCATCCAACAGTCTGAAGGGAGTGTTACTATTAATATGCCCTGTTTTACTGATGAGAAAATTGAGGTTCCAGAGGTTAAGTGGTTGACTCAAGGTCACAATCTTGCTGGCCTGGGAAGCCCAGCTTTAAGGTCAGATCTGCCATACCCCGAACCTCTCTCACAATTTTGGGCCTTGGGGAGAGGCTACTACCATGGGTGTGAGAAGTGAGTAGTGGCAGGGAGAGACAGTGGGTGGAAAGCCAAGGGAAAACAGACCCAGTGAACTGTAAGCCGTCCACCACAGGGAGTGGAGTGGAAGGAGAGCTAGGGCTAAAGTCTTCCCCAGAGGTTCAGAGAACTGCAGACAAGGGGATTCACGGGGTGGGGGTGGGGTACCACCAGAGGGTAAACTTATCACAATGATTTCTAGGTTGGGGGTCAGTCCTGGCTTGGGGAAGGAGATTAAATTTCAGGAAAAAAGAAATGCGGGTGAAGAATGTAAACCAGTGAAGGAGGTGGAGCTTGATCTCAGACCAGGGACTAGACATTAAGGATTTGGGCATGAGGTCAACATGGTGGGAGAGGCAGCTGGCATGGGCAGCTCCTCCCTTGGTGACCCCTACCCAATCAAAGGCCAAAATGAATGAGCTTAACTGAAGAAGTAAGTGTAACAGGAGATCCTATAAGACAGACGCACAAGCAGAAAGGGAGCGGGTGTGAGCAACTGAACAAGGCAGGGGGTGGGAAATGAAGATGCACTTTATTTCTTTGCACAGGGTAGGGGGCAGGAGGGAGATCAGGGAAATAGGGTGATAGAAAAGATGAAAGGCGGGGAAGGGGAGTCAAAGACTTCCATCTAAGAGGATGAGGGCTCTGCCCAGACCCCCTGGTGAAAAGGATGTTTGCTCCCCATTTCTCCACATACCCCCCACTCCAGCCTTCAGGGGAGCTTTCCTTTGAGTGTCTGTCCCCCAGCTCCATCAGCCCAGGAGGGATGGATACACTAATTTGCTTAATAGATGAGCATTTATATAGAGTTTGCTCTCTGCAAGACACTGTTCCAAGTACTTTATGCATATTAATTCGATCCTCCATAATAAGGTATGAGATAAATAATAGTATATCTCAATTTTACAGAACAGCCAACTGAGGCACTGAGAGCTTCATAGATTTGCTCCAGGTGGCGCCATTTGCACTTGGTGAAACAGACTGAACCCAAGCATACACTCACCCACTATCCTGAGACCCCTCGGTGGCAGCCCTGGACTGTGGGAGTCCAGGCCCCGGGAGCTAATCCAGCCCTGCTGCCACCACCCTGTATGCCTTTAATCAAGATCCTTCCCGCTCTGGGCCTCAGTTTCCACATCTGTAAAGTGAACGGGTCGGATCAACCCTCTCCTAAACCCCTTCTCCACACAGCCCTACAATCTGATTCCTCCCCCACCGACCCCAGCTCCTTGACCCCTCCCTCCCACACATCAGGCGGAGCCGGGTCCCCAGCCCCAGCCCGCAAGAAGCCCTGCTCGCCGGCCCCGCCCGCTCCCCGCGGGCCCGCGCGTGACTTTAGCGCGCGCGGCTCGGCCCGAAGGTCACCTCCTTCATCACGGATTCTATTTGCATCCGGAATCGCATGTACATGAAAAATGTGTCCGCGTGCGGCCCCGACTGCAGACGCAGATGAAATTCTGTGCCGAGCCTGATGCGCGGTAACCTTTGCAGATGGCGCCGCTATTGCTGAGAAATGGATTGCTTAATAAAGCGTATCATCCGGCATATTTGCTGCTTGGCTAGCCAAATAGAAGTTGTTTTTTGCACAAATTTCCTTGTCAAATTTGTCAATGTTCATGTCATTTTTGCTTTAGGTCACAGAGCAAGGTGCAAATTCCTGGCATCTTTACTAGTTGCAGCCAATTTCGGCGATTTCGGCGGTGACGGGGATTCTCCAAGGAGTCGCGTGCCCCGCGCGCGCCCGCCTGCCAGCCCCAGCAGAGCGCGGGTCCCCACACCTCCTCCGAGAAGCCCACCAGCCCAGCTCCGGTTTGGGAGGAGAGGTTCGGGCCGGTGTGGAGGGCATCTTTCTTCCCTAAGCACCCACTCCTAGTCCCTTCCCAGACACACACCAAGGAAGTGGGGGGATGGGGTGGAAATAGGGGCCTCCAGAGGCAGCTCCCCGGTGCACCTCCTCTCCCAAAGGGGTGGTTCTTTTCCCTGAAAGGCCTCCTCTGGCCTTTCAGAGGCAACTAAGAAATAAATGGGAAGACAGGCGAGCCTCTTCTCCTTTCACAAGAAACTTTGCCTTCCAGTGCCCAAGACTCTACCCACACCCCATTCCAAAGCCAGACTGACCTCTCCCCACCCTACAGAAGACTTACTGAAAGCAGGAGTGTGGGTGGGAGAGCAAAGTGGGAATGACTGCCCCCACAGGCTACATACCCACGCTGAGGGCCACTGGGTCTCTCCACTTCCTCAGGGGGAATTGTGGATAAACGGGTGTATGTGGAACAGAGGCGACAAAAACAAGCACACCTTCCTGGGGAGTTATGAAAAGCTGGTAACTCTGCCTGGATTTCCACCATTTGAGGTGTAACCATTGGGGTTAGGCTACATCTACTCCAGACTAATTTTATAAAAACTACATGATCTTAAGAGGTCACCCAGGAGCTTGGGCAGGCCAGAGCTCAACCAGGAGGAGGGAGCACAGGTTATTCCCACCCAGCAAAAATCAACCACGGGCCCCTGGTTACAGGTGCCTTTTGCCTGGATTACCACATGAACTCACCACTTCAGCAGTGACATTATCCCCATTTCACAGATGCAAACACAGCTCTAGGAAACAGATCCACTTGGAAAGTTGGGATGAGCTTTGCGGACCTTTGAGGGTAAGTGATGCCAGGCAGGGTGGCAGGGATGGGGTAAATGGAGGCGAGAGGAGGATGGGGGTGTTACTGAAAGCCTGCCCCAATGTTAGCAAGCAGGAGCTATGGGTTTGAGGGGTGTGTGTGATCAGGGTACTCCATGGGAACTGTGCATGGGGACATGGGTGGGGGCGAGATGCTAGGGACAGGACCACGGGGGAGGATCCATTGTGGATAGGGGTCTGGAAAAGATGTAGCCAGAACAGATGTAGGAAATGGGCCTGAAGGCCCTTGGGAACAGGCAAGTGGGAAAGGCTTATAAGGGCTGGTGTGTGGAGTCGTTTGTGGGAGTGCGTATTTGGAGACAGGTGTCAGAACAAGTGGTGCCTTGTCGGTGAATGGTGACACTGAGCTTCATGGGGTGGGGTATGTCTGTGCTGGCACTGTAGTGCCAGGTCCAAGTCCACTACCTGGCGCCTGGTAAGAGCAAAGGATGTATTTGTGTAGTGACTGGGTAAGAAAGGCTAGTGGGGGACAAGGTAGGTTGTCACCTGGAGGGATGGGCAGGTTTATCATGGGATGTTCTGGGGGGCGGGGGGTTGACTGCTCCCTTCAGCCCCCAGGGCACTGGGCTAGGCTGGGGAATGGTCAGACCTGCTTCCTCCAAACAGGAGACCAGCCCGGGATAGGAGCCCAGTGAGCGCAGTGGGGGCTGCAGAGTAGTGGATGATGCGGGTGGGGTGGGGTGGGGGTGGGGGAGGCCTGCCGTCAGATTATTAATGGCCATGCGTTGACTCAATTAAATCCAGCCTGCTTTTGTTGGCAGGCCTCCGCAATTATGCATCTCATTACGGGCGGCCGCCCAAATGCATCCTGGGAGGAGACCAGAACTCCAAATTAACTTTTCTTGGCGCTGCGGGGGCTGGTTGGCCGGCACTGCCTACATGGCAGCCAATCAGTGTTGGCTCCAAGGGGGGCGGGGTCAAAGGAAGGGCGAAGATGGGGGGAGGGGAGGCTGTCTGATCTGAGATGGGTCTAGGCAAGATAGGCTGAGCACCTGCAAGTCCATCCATAATTTGTCTCCCAAGTTCACCCTACCCGCACCCCCACCAAGGAGCCTGCCCAGGCATTTGGACTGTCTTGGCCGGAGTGTAGGCCTTATCCTTGCTCCCCCTGTGGTTGAGATCAGCTCAACAGCTAGTCCAGAGAACCAGGAGTCCTAGAACCCCTTGGTTCCTCGCCTACCCACCCATGCAGGACGTGGACTAAATGCGACTGCAGGACTGCACCAGACCACAGGGGCCCTGGAAAGGAATGGGCCATGCAGATAGGGTGTCCTTCTGAATGTGGAGGACCACTCTGGAGGTTGGCTTATCTGGCTTCTGTCCTGATGTGTGTGTGTGTGTGTATGCACGCACACACACACATGCACATGCCTGCTTATAGCCTGCCTCAGCAGTTACACCACCATTATAAAGTGCTTCATTAACCTGTCAGTCAAAGTCCCTTCTCTCAGCTATCATCTCTGCCCTCCAACCGCCCGTACGGATGTGGCTCCTGCACTGTGCCATCCTGAGACCACTTGGCATTGCCCACTCTCTGTCTACACACACATGGCTCCTATCGCCTACCTAGGAGTCCCTGGACATTGATGCCTGTGTCTGCCTACATCTGATCTGTGTTAAGCAGAACATTATATTACTGTGTCAGTGGCCTTGACCAAACCATGCATCCCTGAGAGATGGCTGTTCCACCTAGAACACCCTGGGCTAGAATGTGGAGCCCCACCTCTGGTTGTATGACCTTGGACTTGCCTCTCAAGGCCTCAGTGGCCTCATCTATATTAGGTAATCTAGTTTAGACTAGATCTCTGATGTCTTTCCTTCTTCTGGCCTTCTGAGTTCAGGTGAATATGACTGACTCTTGGCCTTCTGAACTGTATATATGTCTTGGGTGTGTGTGTCCTTTCCAGCTGTTTTCCTTCCTGGGAGGTGCAGGGGCAGAAAGACCACCAAAACACAGAGGCTTCTCGGAACCTGGAAAAGGTGTGCCTTTCTGAGATTCCACATGTCACCACCCACCTTAGGCCACGCCTAGGATCAGACACACTCGCTTACTCTGCCAACTCCTACTGGGCTGGAGATGTAAGGTAAGGTGGGCACCCATGTACACTCAAGCAGATATGGGCCCAGGCATTTCCCACTCCCATAGGCATGTGCCCTCAGCATACAAGGTCACCTGAAGATCCCAGATTTCTCAGATGTCCTGGCCTTGCTCCCACCTCCCAGACACATCCATGGGAGAAAGATGGAACATTTTCCATGACCAGGGAGGGCTTTGTTCCCCCCCACTTGTGGTTTCTTTATTGTGTGTTAATGAAACCCTGTTTCTTCTGGGCGTTTAATTCTTTCCATCTATTATGTTTAGACAACTCATTAACAATCATTCGTTATAATTAGACTTCAATTTTAGGCTCCTTTCTCAGGGGAGGCAATGCAAAGCTTTTATACATATTTGCATCATAAACAGCTTCCAAATCTCTGGGTGCCACCTCTGCCCTGTCCCACTCTAACTCCTGTCCCTCCTTTTCTTACCTTTCTTGCCTCCCTTCTGCCCACCCCCTTCAGCCCAAATGTAGACATGAGGGTGGTAGAGGGGAAAAATCCTGCTGCTCTCCAAGTCCCTCTGGTCCTCACTGAATGACACTGATGTGCCCAGGTGGACGGGCTTCTGTGAAAACCAAAGAGTGGCAGCAGGCTGCCTCTAGCTCTAGATCACGGGGTGCTCCCAGGTGGATTCATATACACACAGAAATGCCTTCCCACACAGACACACTTATACAAGTGTGAAAAACAGACACACACAACCACTTATGGAGAGGACAGAGGGAGTCCCAGGAGGATTTTTCTTTCTCTGCTTCTAAACTGAGACATTGATTTCCACCACCACACCTCCAGCCAGATTCCTTGAAGTTTAAGAACCCCTATCCCTTTCCATCTTTACTTGCAAAATTATAGGATCTCTATTTGAAGTAAGAATGTTAGTTGAGAGAACAAATGAATGGGCTTTAGTGGAAATTGCATGGATATTAAAGTCAGATAGACTTGACTCAGATTCCAGCTCTGTAACCGACTAGACATGTGACCTTGGCACCTGGTGTAACCTCTTTGAGCCTCAGTTTACTCATCTGTAAAATAAGGATAATCTCTACCTTGCTAGGGCTTTGTGAGAATGAAGGGAGATAGCTGAAAAAGTGAAGTACTTGGAATTTTATAGGCACTTGACCTATGGCAGCTATAATAATACTAGTGAATAACTATATTAATAATTTATGAGTAACTATAATAATAATCCAAGAAGAAGCCTCATGGGTCATTCTGTGCAGCTTCCTTTCCAGTGGGGCAGTCTTTGCCAAGGCAGTCTATTGGGTGCTATTGAATACTTTAGTGTGGGGTGTACAGCACTGACCTGTTCCAATTGGGGGCAAAGGCTTTCCTTTAGTCCAGTTACAATTAGCCTCCTAGTAACCTGTCCCACAGCCCTGGGTCTTGCCTCTGGAATCTGCCTCCTACTCAGTAGTGGATGCCCTGGGAAGCGCCCATCAGAGAGTAGAAAAGAGGGTGGGCTAGAGAGTGAATGCCATGATGGGGTGGGACTTTGAAAGAGGAGGCAGAGAGGCTGATGGGAGAATTAGGGGGTGGGGTATGGCTGGACCCCTCAGAGGCAGTAGGAACCAGAGGGAGCCACAGGAGGGGAGACAGAGACAGAGAGGGGACACCAGGGGAGAAGGATTTTCTATCAACAAAACAGCAGGACAGATTCTGGCTGGTCTCTGGAAACATCTTCATCCGGTGCCTGAGGCCAGCTCTGAGCTCCTTTTAGCTCATTACTGGCAATTAGTCCTCTGGGCCCAGCCTGGGGGAGGGGGGCACTATTAGCTCTACTCCCCTGGACACACACACACACACACCATGAATCAAGTTGACAACTTTGCCCAGGCCTGCCCTCCTTGCCCTGTGCTGTGTGTGGAGCAGGACACACATGTGTATATGGATGAGGTGTGTGAATGCACATGTATCTGCATGAAGATATCACAGGCAGAGAGTATGAGCACATGCATCACAGCCCATGTGAATGTGAGCTTGTGCAAATGAGCAGGAAGTGTGTGTGCACGTGTTGGGGACAGGCACTGATGGGATAAATGGGATTTGGGAGCCTGGGACCTCTTAGGGGCTTCATTTCTTTAGGAATCATGGGAGGTGGCTGATTTGGGAGGCTGGATTTTAGGAGAGAAAAAGGAAAAGGCAGATTGTGGAATTCTTGCCCCAGCTCCATCTCAGGAGGGCTATTCCTTGGGGAGCTCCTTTCTCTGAAGTAGAAATATTGGAAGGTGAGCCCCCAGAATACGCTCCCTGTAAAACCCTTTCCTTCCCAGGTGCCTCAGCCCAGCACTGTACAATAGAAATTGCACCATATATGTAATTAACATGTTTTAGTGGCTATGTTTTTAAGAATTAAAAACATACATCCCTACATACACATCCCTTACAAGTGCACACACACTTCCTGCTTATTTGCACAGCCTCACATTCACATGGACTATGATGTATGTGCTCACACTCTCTGCCTGTGATATCTTCATCAAAAATCACTATTTTTCATTGGTAGCACCCCTTCATGGGGATTAGCCATGTCAAGTGCTCAGCAGCCACATGTGGCTGGTGGCTACCACACCCGACAAGACAGACCTAGAACCTGGCTTGGCTGGTTCCTCCCAGGCCAGTGAAGGGTGGCGTTGGAGGGAGGCAGGGAGAAGTCAGGGTGGGATCCCCACTTTTCATTCTCTAACTCAGACCCTGCCCTGAAGTCTGCAGGCGCCTTTCCCACTGACCATACAAACCCTTGGTCCCCACAGTCTAGACATGCAGATTCAGTCTGTCTTACTCTAAGACTTACTCCCTTTGTCTCACTTCTGTGCCTCCTACTGCGGAGGACAGCTCCTTCTCTTCAGTTTTGAATCCCTTGTGAGACCCATTCTCCTGAGCGCCGCCCCCCCCCCACCATCCTGCTTCATCTAAGAGACTAGGGGGAGGAGAAACTCAGGTGGGTAGGGGAGTATGAGATGAGAGAAAGACCACAGTCCTTAGGAGGAACAGGGAGGGCATGAAGGGGATGGATGGACGAAGAAATGACTGATCACAGAATAAAAGAATTTCTAGGGGGGCCTCCCTGGTGGCGCAACGGGTTAAGCATCAGCACTATGAAGCTATGGGCAGCCACTGAAGCATGAGTTCTAGTTCCATCCCTGGACATGGAGCTGACCCACATGGTGCGGCAGGCCTCTCCTGCCTCACCCGCTGCTCCCCTCAGCAGCATATTTTAGTCAATCCACTTGTTCTGTTCCCCACTCCATCTCTGGTGAGTTCTCTCACCCTCCCACCCCCACCCCTCTGGCCTGTACCCCAGTTCTTGCATGCATAAATAAAAATATCTTTAAAAATAAAGAACTCTTAAATGACTTTTCAGCACCTTGCCTCATATCTTTCCAGATTTTCTATCCCCTCAGCCACTCTGTTATCTTGGGTTCATCTAGATGTCTCCCACCATTGTCACCCCATCCCTTTATTTCCCACCCCCCTTAGCCTCTTAGCACCTCCACCTCTTGGTCTCTGTATCTCCTTCACCTACTCAGCTCACATCCGACTCCCACGCATCATTTTCATCCTACCCCCAGCCAGAGTGCAGGGACCAGGAGAAATTCGGGAAGTGGAGACCTGGAACAGGGAGCGAGGGCCTGAGCTGGCAGCATCTCCTGGAGAGAGCAGGAAGCAAGACCCTCCCTGTCCCCTCCCATCCTCTTACCCTCCCCCACGGGGCTGCGGTGATTCCACAGTCTCGAGGCTTGAGGGTCTCGGGCCCCTCGCTAATGTAAGGTTATTGTAATTGATATGAAGGTAATTGATAATGTGTTACGGTGAATAATGTCTTCAATTTTCTGCTAAATCCCATTTTTGTAGCCATCTGGGCTCCTCCAACTGCCCCCCTGGGACGCTGGGTAATAGAGAGTAATTATTCTCAAGTCATTTACTTTTTCAAAGTGTTTAGTGCTTATCTGTTTTACAATTAAAATGGAAACGACCCTGATTCACTTCCTTTCTTTTTTATTTAAATAGCACTCACCCCCCCACACCCCCTCACTACACACTTTCAGTCACACAACCACACTGGCACACAACCTTCCAAAACACACACACACACACACACACACACACAGAAATTCCTTGTATGTGGCAACATGTCCACAAAAATACAACGCATATTCTCTTTGTCAGTCACACACAGCACACATCCACAACTTTACATTCAGACAAGGGACACACAGCTCAGTGACCTAGACCTATGAACACTTTTGCCAGTCTCCTTTGGAGTAAAAGAACTGGAGGTGCACACTGTCTGTCGGGGTGGCGGTCGGGGGAGGAGTCACCTTGGCTGTGTGTCTGAAGGGGCAGGTTTACATTAGAATAAAAAAGACAGACACTGAGTGTTCACATGAATGAGTGTGAGCGTGTGGGTTCATATGAGGGTAAAAATGTGCAAATTTATAGGCTCAGGGTGAGAGAAAATTCAGAGCCTGGCTTCTGCATTTGCATCAAGTGACTGGTGTGAGCAGATATGTGTGAAGCCAGAGTTCACACCCAGTTACACACTAATGAAGGGCCCTGGTATGCAGCCCCAGCTTGGACACATGTCCTCAGGAGAGAGGCGCCTGGCCATGCTGAGTTGGCCCAGGACAGAGAGGCCTCACCTCATACCACAAAAAAGGGCCCATTTATTTCAACTGAAAATGTCACAGGAAAAGCAGTCCATGGGAGACCAGGAGATAAAAGGTAGGGATGTTAGGAGGTAAAACAGGTCACACAGCTCCTTCACCTCCCATCTCCACTGACTCCAACTGTTTTTCCTGCCCAAGGACCCCTTTTCTGGTTTCCCCACTGGTTAAGCCTTAAGCCCGTTACTGAGCCCTGGTGCTGATTGGAGGTGTGGAGGCAAGAGTGACCCTCAATGCTCAGGGAAATTCCTGCCCCAGCCTTGGGCCACTCTCCACAGTAGTGTTCTGTGGACACAGACATCAATGACAGCAAGGTACTGACCAGTGGGGGACAGAAGGACAAGAGCATACATGCCCCAAATCCTTCCACATGACCAGGTATGGCACCTCTCAAATGTGACACACAGACGAACAACTGAGTCACTCATTTGGGACACTTCAGTCTGGCACTCAGGTGACCTGTGACGCGGCGGTCCAGGGATAGTCTTCCCACTGTACAGATGGGGAAACTGAGTCACAGTGTGGGCCAGGAAGGCCATGAGGTCCATAGGGAGTCAAACCAGCAATGGACACAGAAGACTTATGTGGTTTGTCCAACACTGCTGTCCCCAGGGTCTGAGCCTGTCACCCATCCTGCTGCTGAACAGGTGACAAGGCCAGGCAAGCCCCCTGAGGTTCACAGGAAACCAGCCTGCAGGGTGAAAGCAGAGAGAATAAGTGCTGCTTCCAGAACATGCCCTGCCCACCCAGCACACCTTTTGGGAAAGACCCAGGGGGGTTGTTTTTGGATGGTGGCATTTATGGGTGGAGGGTGTTTCTTTCAGCTTTTTCTCATTTCTCATTTTTGAGTGCCCTGATCACCCTTCCTCCTGTCTTTCCACATCTGTCTTTTTTTGGTGCCTCTTTCCATGTGTCTGCCTCTGTCTCTCTCTCTCTGTCTCTCAGTCTCTCTCTCTCTCCCCCCCCCCCACACACACACACACTCTCTCCCTCTCTCCCCCACCCTCTCCCGCTGCCTGCTCTCAGTCTGTCCTGCCCTGTCCGTGTGTCTGGGTCGGCCTCGCAGGGCTCCCCCCTTCCTGGCCTCCGTGGCGCAGCGGGGTGGGGGTTTCTGTGTCTTTCTGTCCCTGTCTCTGTCTCCCCGCGGCCCCTCCCCGACTTCGGCCCCTCACACCTTCGCGGAAAAGTAAACATTTAATTTTTTTGCTGTTAATAGATTTAATGTTCATTTGTTGGTAGCCCAGGGGCAGAAACGCGTGACATTTCAAATAATTGTTGTTTCAGGGGTATCCTCTGGAGGGAAATGCGGCAAAAGTGTGGAGAAGATTTAAGCAAATGACTGTGTCAGCTTCTATTTACTCCTGACAGGATCGCCGGGGGCGCGGCTGCGAGATAACCATTAGCGCGGCCGCCGATAAAGCGGGGAGGCTGCATTTCTAAAGGCTCCGCGGCCATTACGGGAAAGTTAGTGTGAAACATGTTAAATTATCCCCAAAGTGGAGGGAGCGGGGGAGGCGGCGGGGGGAGCCCGCGCCCGCGAGAGCCGCGGCGCCGCCGCCCGGGCCTTGGAGCGCGGACGCGCCGCGCCGGCGACCCCGCCGT
The DNA here is from genome assembly GCF_964194135.1 of Talpa europaea. Classification (NCBI taxonomy): domain Eukaryota; kingdom Metazoa; phylum Chordata; class Mammalia; order Eulipotyphla; family Talpidae; genus Talpa; species Talpa europaea. The sequence goes on along the minus strand of NC_140077.1, from coordinate 20,595,182 downwards.
CCACCAGGGGGCAGCCGCCCGCGGCGCGCGCCTCAGTCTACCCGCCCGGAGGGTGGGCGGGAGGCGGGCCCGGGGCGGAGCGCCCGGAGGGTGGGCGCGGCCCTGCACCCCTCTCCCCGCCCCCGCGAGACCGCCCCGCGGCCCCAGCCGGCTCTGCCTTACCAGACCTCCGCGAGGCTGCCGAGGTCAGCGGAGTTTTTAAAAAAAACACAGCAAAGGGCCTCCCTGGTGGCGCAAGGGGTTAAGCACTGCACTGTGAAGCAATCCGCAGCCTCTGCAGCATGAGTTCAATCCCCGGCCAGGGAGATACCCATATGCTGCAGCAGGCCTCTCCTGTCTCGCCCGCTGCTCCCCTCAGCAGTGTATTTCCTCAGTCTGCCTGTTCTGTTCCCCGCTCTGCCTCTGGTGAATCCTCTCACCCCACCCCCCGCACCTCTGGCCTGTACCCCAGCTCTTGTGTGCATAAATAAATAAATCTTTTTTAAAAATTAAAAATAAAATAATTTTAAAAACACAGCAAAATCATACAACATGAAAATACAGTCTAAAAATATAATATGAAAGGTGAAACATTTCCATCTGGAGACTGGAAAAGACCTAGTTGTGGGGCTGCAGTCAATTCCACCTCTTCTCTTTTAGGGCCAAACCGGTTCCGAAACAGCCCCCTTGGGTGTACACCGGTAACATACCTCCATGCGTGCATGCAGGTGTTAGGCTACTACTGTTTGTGCGGAGCCCGGAATTCACCTCTCCCATCTGCCCCAAAGTAACTGACCCTCTGCCAGTCCTCCTGACCTCAGTTGCCCCATTTGTAAAATGGGAGTAATATCTGCCCTACTTACCCTACTCCCTGAAGTAAGGAGGCCGTATAAATGGGATCTGAGGAGTCATAGTACAAACAAGTAGCGTGGTTATTATTATTGGCATTAGTCATTATTAAATCCTGCTGTGTTCACTTGGAGCACAAGGCTCCAAGTAGATGGATGCACCACTCATTGGGAAGTAAGACCCCAATCACGGCTTTCTGGGTTTGGGGCACATGTCTCCCAGCCCTCCTAATTTTGTCCCTGTTGGGGCAAATAAACATCTATGGGCTAACCTGATAGTGGATTAGTGCTCCAGGCTAGCCCCTGCAAAAGCTAGGGCCTCCCTGGTGGCACAAGGGGTTAAACACCACACTGTGAAGCAATCTGCAGCCTCTGCAACACAAATTCAATCCCCAGCCGGCCAGGGGGAAACCACATGGCAAAGCAGACCTCTCCTGTCTCACCAGCTGCTCCCCTCAGTAGTGTATTACAGTCAGTCTGACTGTTCTGTTCCCCACTCTGTCTTTGGTGGATCCTCTCATCTCCCACATCTCTGGCCTATACCCCAGCTCTTGTATGCATAAATAAATAAATCTTAAAAAAAAAAATAAAGCTTGACCTAGGGCATGCCTGGACAAGAACACTAGAACCCTGCGACTGAGAAGGGGGAAGAGGGGGGATCTGTGGGGCAGGAGGGCAAAGGAAAAGGCAGAAGGACCACCTTCTCTCTTTGTGGTAATGGTGTCTCGCAGAGTTTCTTCCCACCTTTCTTAAATATACCAAGATCATAGATAGCATCACCTACATTATATTTTAGGCCTGGGATCCCATCTGTAGTGTGACGGCAGATCATTGCTTTCAGTGGTCATTAATACCACATTTTCACTGATTTCTGGCACATTTTCAGGTTTCTAGGGGCTCTGAAGTTCCTCCAAATTTACCCAACATTTTTGAACCTCTCCCTCATGTCAGACCTGCTGGTAGCAAAGTTGGACTGAAACTATTTTTGCCTTCCAAGTTCACCATCGAGTGGGGCAGCTGAGATCTATAAATGGTGACTGTTAACCTGAGTGCTGAAACAGAAACACATAGAAAGTGTGAAAATTCCAGGGTGTATCAGGAGAGTGACATCCTAGAGTGTCTAAGTTTTCTTACAGGAGGTAGGCTTTGATCTGGGGCCTTGAAGGAGGTGGCAGCTTTTAGGAAGTGGGAAGAAGTGGGCTACTACATGATGATGACAATATTCCCTGTGACCTGCCCAAACAACAAAAATTAACAAAGGTAATAAAAACACTTAACCTGGCATGTTCTGTATCAGAAACGTCACACTAAATACTACATGTGATTTATCATAACAAACCCGGGGGGGGGAGGGTAAATACTCTATCCTAGCACTGAGACTAGAAAAGCTTTGAAAAGAGGGCCTCCCTGGTGGCGCAAGGCATTAAGTCTCAGCACTATGAAGCTATCCACAGCCACCGTAGCCTGAGTTTGATCCCCAGCCAGGGAGCTGACCCACATTGCACAGCAGACCCCTCCTGTCTTGCCTGCTGCTCCCCTCAGCAGTGTATTTCAGTCAGTCTGCCTGTTGTGTTTCCCACTTTGTCTCTGGTGAATCCTCTCACCCCTGTACCTCTGGCCTGTACCCCAGTTCTTGTATACATAAATAAATAAATCTTAAAAAAAAAAAAAGCTTTGAAAAGAGGCTGGATTTGCCTTTGACAAAGGTCAGCCAACCCCTTTCCAATACCCTCTATTCATTTAACTGTTTTCTGCATGTCTACTAGGTGTCAGGCATTGGACTAGTGCTAGAGGTAAAAAAATAAATAAATAAAAGTAGGATATATATACCCTGCCTTCAGGGAATGCAAAATTCTAGTGATGGGGGCAAGACCCATGAGTTGCACAAAACAGTGTGCAAGATGCTGGTCTGAGAATCCAAAAAACTCTGGACCATGAGGAAGGGGTCACACTAGGATATGAACACTGTTCGGCAAGACTTGAGTCTGGACAAAAGGAAGAGTTTGTCAGCCAAGGATGTAGAATGTGGAATTCCAGGCAGAGGCAGTAGCAGTACAGAAGAGCAGAGATGAGGGAAGCATGAGTTACTGGGGTGTGTCATTTGAGGAAGATGGGGGAGGTAGAGAAGAGGAGGCTCAAGAGGTTGCCAGGAGCCAAGTCACCATGTCCATGGGTCAGGCTGAGGAGAGACCTGAACTCCATCCAGAGTTGTATAATTTTCACAGAGAAAATCAGATCAAATAAGGAATACTTCTTTCCTTCACACAGGATCTCAAGTTCAAAGGTATCTCTCAATGCCTTAAAAATCAGGAAACTTTTTTTGCATGTGGTTTTGACATGGACCACCAGCCCCATGGGTGACGAGTCCAATGCCACCTTATTCCTAAGTGATTTCACTGGGATTTGACACTATTTGGTTTCCCTGTTATACTGTCTGTCTTTCCAGCAGTACCAAGATCTGCCTCGCTCTTGTCCCACAATGGGAATCCCTAAACCCACAAGTTGGTCCACATGTTGGCATGATGGCAGCTAGGGAGGGCACACTGATGGTGACTGGCTTCGCTCCCACTTGTTTTGTTGCGCTGTCCTGTCTCAGGGTTCTCGGTGGACACTACTTTATCTCCATCACCATCCTTAAAGAATGTCTCCTTTACAGGGACACCACACAGAAGGCAGATTTGGGCTCTTTTCTTAAGAAAGAACTTTCCAATCATTAGAGCTGCCTGAAATGGAAGAAGCTACCTTGAAAGAGAATGAGCCCCCTGCCATGGAGGTGCTCAAGCAGACGCTCCCTGGAATGGGATTATTGTGGGCAGTGGTGAAATCCTTGGCCTCCAGAGTCATTTGCAGTGTCACAGCTCTAAGGAGTTTCATTCCCAGAGGAGAATAATTTCAGGAATCTTCCTAATAATCACTATGACCAAGAAAGTAAAATGGATTCCATCTGGGGCCTCCCTGGTGCCGCAAAGGGTTAAGCACCGCACTATGAAGCAATCCGCAGCCTCTGCAGCATGAGTTCGATCCCCAGTCCACCAGGGAGCTACCCACATGGTGCAGCAGACATCTCCTGGCTTGCCCGCTGCTTCCCTCAGCAGTGTATTTCAGTAGATCTGCCTGTTCTTCTCCCCACTCTGTCTCTGGTGAATCCTCTCACCCCCTGTACCTCTGGCCTGTACCCAGCTCTTGTATGCATAAATAAATAAATCTTTAATTAAAAAAATTGATTCCACCTGGACACAGGGACCCTTAATATGGGGAGGGGCACTGAAGACAGAGGTTGCTCTAGGTTCTCTTCCCCAAAGGGTAGCTCAACAGCTGCTCCAGCCTCACCCAGCTATCTCTCCCTACTGCTAAGCACTCAGGTTTTCCAGGAAAGCCATATCTTCTAGCCGTGCTTCTCAAAATGCACACAGACCCAGCAAGAAGTAGCAGAATGAGGAAGATCTTTGTAGATGTAGTACACTGGGGATGTAACCATCAAGTACACGCACCACCCTAACACTTTTAATGCGAGGGGTTGATGTGGACAGTCTCTATGGGGATTATTACCTTGTTCACTGCTGTGTCTTTGTACCAAGTACAGAGACGAGTACAGAGGTGTGCAGGATGCATCTTCCCTCCCTCCCATCGCCCCTCCCTTCTCTCTCCCCTCCCTTCCTCTGTCCTTTCATCTCAAAAAACAGTTACTGTAAAAATTATAAACTATACAAAAAGCACAGAAAATCAAGAAGAGAGTCAAAATAAAACCCACGTGAGTCAGATAAGCACTATTGCTATTTTAGTGACCATCCTACCTCTTTCCACCTCTAAAAAAAGAAACACAATGTGTCCTATGATATAATTAGGATCATGTTCTGTTCTGTAATCTGTTACTTTTGTTTAAAAATGTATCATAGATACCATTCTGTTTCAACAAAAATGAAGCTATATGGTTAATAGTTGCATTATATTACAGTATGCATTATATTACAGTTGCATTATATTACAGTGTGCTGAACTAGTCTTTTGTTGACAGGCATTTAGGTTATTTCCAGCTTATACTTTTTTTTTTTTTAAGATTTATTTATTTATTTATTTATTTATTTATTTATTTATTTATTTATACAAGCACTGGGTACAGTCAGAGGCTTGGAAGGGTAAAGGATGAGAGAATTCACCAGAGCCAGAGCAGGGAACAGAACAGGCAGAGTGGCGAAATACACTGCTGAGGGGAGCAGCGGACATGGCAGGAGAGGTCTGTTGCGCCATGTGGGACCCTCGCCAGTAGCCGGGGATCGAACCGGTGCTGCAGAGGCTACAGGCAGCTTCGTAGCCCAGCGCTCAACTGCTGGGCCACCAGAGGAGGCCCCTCCAGCTTATACTTTTTTAAACATTCTGAGACAGTTAAAAAATGGACAGATCTTTTCACTTTTATGCAATTATTTCCTTAAGGTATTAGATTAAAAACACACACACTTTAATTTGGGCATATATCGTCAAACTACCTTCTCAAAAGATTGTGCTGTATGTATAGCCCTATCCAAAAAAGTGTTACTGGTCCCTCACCCTTTGCCTAAATGAATGAGTTCTTTCTTCAAAAACAAAACAACAACAAAACCCCCAATTCTTCAGACCAGTTTCTCTGTGCATGTGTGATTTATGAAAGTCTAGTTAGCCTCATATACAAGTATGATTGTGTGTGTGTTCTCTATATACAGTAATCTCTACCTCATAAGTCAAAGTCCCAAGACTCCATAGGGCTGTCCTCCTACCCAGTTCTCTCCAGCCCTCTCAGTGCAGGGATAAGGTCTGTTTCAGCCACCTTAGCCCCAAGGATATTCACCCATTGTCAGTCCTGCCACTATCTCTGAAGTCTCCTAGCCAATATTATTAAGGTGAGGTTACGAGAGAGGATAGACTGGGTTTGGTCATATGGGACTTCAAATGTTAATCTAGATTCTGTCCACAAGAAGGTGCCCCTGACACCACAGCTGAGGGGCATAAGTCTGAGTGGCTGCATCTCACTGTTCACTGGTGGAAACAGTGAACAAGTCATCCCAAATCAATAAGTCTGAGTGGGCCATAGATCACTGGAGAGGGTCCCATAAATGTAGGAAAGGGGGAGGGTGATATGGCTCACCTTCTTCCTATGCATGGGGCCCTCCACCACTCCTCTCCTTCACACAGATATCTATCACCTCTGCACTCACACGACCACATAGAATACACAACCCCATATATGTGCCACGCTCACATTCTCACATAATTTAGCTATAAAAATGGTCATACATTACACCCATATCCTTGCACATAATACATTTACAAAATTTGATGCTTACACCCACCCACTTATATAAATACAACTCAGTAACCCAGTACTGACTTCTACATAGCCCCATACTATCACACTTTGTCCTAAGAAATTGTAGGGGGCCTCCCTGATAGTGCAGGGGTTAAAGACAGCACTATCAAGCTACTGCAGTAAGAGATAGATCTCAGGCCAGCCAGGGAGCTAACCTACATAGCATAGCAGACCTCTCCTGTCTCGCCCACTGCTTCCTTCAGCAGTGTACTTCAGTAGATCTACCTGTTCTGCTCCCACTCTGTCTCAGGTGAATCCTCTCACTCTCCCCACCCCCCACACCTCTGGTCTACACCCCAGTTCTTGTATGCATAAATAAATAAATCTTTAAAAAAAAGAAATTGTAGCCACAAGTTCTTCCTAGTCATTGTCTTTTATGTTGCCACAACCACATCTCCATACCCCTACTACCCTACCCAACACTCCCCTTTCACCTACTGAATCCTACAGAATTCACAGTTATGCTGTCATATCTTATTCAAGTCTCTTGAACACATAGTTACCCAGAGAATCTGACAATGTCAGCTCATCTAGTCTACTCTCTTTATTTCAGAGGTAGAATAACTGAAGCTTTGTGAGGAGAAAGGTGACTTGATTAAGGTCATACAATTGGTTAATAGCAAATCTAGGGCATCATCTCATCTCCAATCTCACGACTCCCATACTAATGCTCTTTCTCCTATGCCAAAGTTGCTCCCTCTTAGTCTTCCTTCCCCCCATGACAATTGCCCATACTCACTCTGGAAGAGGCAGGCAGTCCTATTGAATAGTATAAAATATAGTGAAAAGTGAAATTGAATGTTAAATACCTTATAGGATGGTGAACAAGGTAAATCTCCCATCACAAAGTAATTACTGCTAGTATTTATTGGGCACTTACTACGTGCTAGGCACTATACCCAACACTTCATACATTATCTCATTTAATTTTTACAATCTCTTTAAGTATCATTATCTTCTCATCACAGAAAAGGGAACTGAGGCCCAGAGAGGTTAAGTTGCTTGCTCAAGGTCACTGATATAGTCAGTTTTGAGACCCTCCTCTGACTCCAAGTACAGGTTTCATGCATTACATTGTGCACCAACAAGGACATTCTTTATAAAATCCTTACTCAGCCCCAGACACTGTGCTATATATATGCAGCATCTATGTATCTTTACAGGTAAGGATACTAGGACTTGGCAGGTGCTCAATAAATGGTTTTATCAGTATGGGAAAGCAGACTAACTTCAAAATCAGATTTATATCTATTTTGCCACAGGTAAATCCTTCAGACCATATAAACCTTTAGTAGATCTGATTATCCTTCCTCATTAATCTGTAATTCCCTATACTTCTCACCTTGTGGAATCACAGAAGAGGTGCTGTGACTACACGCATAGTTCCTTACTTCCACCCATTAAAAGAAATCATACTCAGACATGAGTCTTACATACACTAACAGGCCACTGTGGTTTAATCAATTACCAAGAATATTAAGGGAGTAGTCAAAATACCAGGGTTCTAGTTCCACCCTAACTGTAAGGCCACAGACAAATTACTTTCTCTGCCTCAGTTTCTGCATCAGCAATATTGAAGTAACAAGTGCTCCCTTCCAGTGCTGTTCTGAGTTAAAAAATGCTCAAGATAGGGCCTCCCTGGTGGTGCAAAGGGTTAAGACTCAGCACTATGAAGCTATCTGCAGCCACTGCAACACAAGTTCAATCCCCAGCCAGGGAGCTAACCCACTTGGCAAGCAGACCTCACCTGTTTTGCCCGCTGCTCCCCTCAGAGGTGTATTTCAGTAGATATGCCTGTTCTGTTCCCCACTCTGTCTCTGGTGAATCCTCTCACCCCTCACACCTCTGGCATTTACCCAAGTTCTTATATGCATAAATAAATAAGTCTTTAAAAAGTAAAATAAAATGGGACCTCCCTGGTGGCTCAAGGGGTTAAGACACAACCTATGAAGCTACCTGCAGCCACTGCATGCAGCACAAGTTCGATTCCCAGCCAGGGAGCTACCCACATGGCACAGCAGACCTCTCCTGACTCGCCCACTATTCCCCTCAGTAGTGTATTTCAGTCAGTCTGCCTGTTCTGTCTCTGGTGGATCCTCTCACCCCCCACATGTCTGGCCTGTACCCCAGCTCTTGTATGCATAAATAAATAAATCCTTAAAAAAATAAAAATAAAATAAAATGGGAAAACCTCTCTTCCTAAGGGTGCTATGCGTATTAAATTATCCAGAGCTTGGAAGCTCTTAGCTCAGTGTCTGGTTCATGGTAATCGTTCAATAAAAGTCGCCTGTCATGATTTTTAGTCCTTGTTGTTATCCCGGCAAACGCAGAACCGCTCAGGCCGGCGCGCGTTCAGCACCCTGGACAGAGGCGGCGGCCCCGCTCCCGGCCCAGCCTCCGCCCGCGCCCGCGCCCGCGCCCGCGCCCGGGAGGATCTGTAAATACAGCCGCGGCTTCCGGCGAGCCGCGCGCAGCCGGTGAAGGGGAAAGAAATCCGGGATTTTCCGAGCCGCCTGCTTCGGCAACGCGTCTGGCAGCGACAATTACCCGGATACGCTCGGCCTGGCCTCCCCGAGGCCCCGGGTCATTTCAGACGGGGCCCCGGCCCCGGAGCTGGCAGCCAGGCCAGGCGGGGCGCGGCCGAAGCCTCGGTCTCCTAGGCCGGAGAACAGCCCGGGAGGGGCCCGCGGAAATCGCCACGGGAGGCCCCCCAGGGACCTGCGCCCCCTGCACGGCCCGAGCCGCGCCCACCTTACCCTCCGGCCTGGGGAGCGGCGGGGGGCGGCGCGCGGGGGGAGGAGCGGCCTCCGGAAGCTGGCCCAGGGCGCAATTAGCAAGGAGCGGAGACGCCCGCAAAGGCTGATTTAATTAGGTGACACGGTGCCAGGCAGGGATGCGGGGGGAGGGGAGAGCAGGGTCAAAACATTTTGTAAAAATCTGTTTCACAAACGCTGCTGCTCCCCTCGGGGCAGAGAGAGATTACGGAGTCTTTGGTGTCGATCAAGGCTGGCAAGAGGCGGCCAGGAGTGTGGGGCCATTTCCTGCTCTTCAGCCTCTCCCTTTTGTCCACCCCTCAAAACAGTCCCAGGAACCATCAGCTCCGCTGGGCTGGGGAGCCCGAAGGGGGGGTGGGAGGTGGGGATGTCTTGGAGAGGGGACATCTATAAGGGGAAACAAATGTAGTTGGTTTGATATACACAACCCCCACCCACCTATTTACATGACTAATATTAGCAGTAACAGTAGCAGGAAGCACTTTCCAAATAAAGCTCATTGGTGAGAGGGTACTCTGCCTTTTCTAGCTGTCTGACCTTGGTTATTTATATTCTGTGCCTCAATTTACTTATTTCTAAAATGTAAGGATCCTTCTAGAGTTGATGTGAGGAGGAAAAGTAGGTCATTGTAAGCACTTAATGGTTTATTGTTGTTGTTAGGTGCCCGACTAGTTTGACTTCTTTTGTCCCTGACCTTCACAACAACTGTATGCCATAGATAGGATTATCCCCATTTTATAGACGTGAAAACTGAGACTCGGAGTTCAAGTAACTTGCTGTGTAGTTGACCTGGTCAGGGGCAGATCTAGGAATTGATCGCAAGACTGTGTTAAAGTCTCTGCTTTTTCACCATCCTGCTGCTGAGTTGCTTCACTTCCCTGCATGTGACCTTATCTCAGCTGACCTCACTAGACCCACCTACATAACCCTGTGTGGCACAATCAAGCCCACTGCAGGTAACCACACATTTGTGCAGTACTCAGTAAATAGCAGCATGCACACAAACATATATGTCACCAGAGACAGCCATGCACAGTCACCATTCCATGGACATATGCTCCCACAATCCCCACATCACTCAAGTGAAGCAACCTGCCCAGTGCCTACCTGCCATTTGCTCACACACAGAGCACCCTATACAGGGAAAATAGGATTAATATTCAGAGAAAGTTACACCAAATATCACAGGGGAGATTTAATAATGTATGGCTACATAAAGTATGTAACAAATGCACAAAGTATGCAAATAAGCCAACATAGTAAGACAAGAATTTATATACATCATATACACAGGAAGATAGCGCTTTTTTTTATTTGCAAGACACCATTCACACAAATGTGCAGAGATCGTCACAGCACACCCATATCACCCACTATCACACCTCTCATGGATAGGGTTAGCTGTGCACTCACTAGACACACACAGTACACCCACATTTGAGAGATGGAGCCAGGGATAATATGACATAGAAAGAAAATCAGTCAAAACCCAGTTCATACACACATGGTCCCCAAACACAACTACACAGATCAATGGAGACAGAACCATAATCTCACTGGTGCACACACACATGCACACAGTGATCTCCTCTCAGACCCTCTGGGAAGCTGGCTTCAACCCAAGAGTTTCCTGCCTCCTGAAGTCTTCAGGGCATGGGGGTCAATTGACTCCCTTCCCTTCCATTTTCCCAGCTGAGCCCAGGGCAGCAGGGATACCATCCCCCAGCAGACATGGGGAGGGGTCCTGGACAGCCAATCTTGAGACACCTTGCCTAGTACCATATCCAGTCCAAGCTGGAGCCAGCTACTGGGACTTGGGGGCCATCCTCTCATCTCCCAAAATCATTCCCACCACCACCCCAGTCTCCTACCCCAGCATTGGCTTTTGGAAATGGGAAAATGGATTCATGAGCAACCTCTTTTCCTGGGGAGCAAGGGATCGCTTCATACCTCTCCCCCACCTGTTGTCACCTACCTGTGCAGGTGCTCTTCTCTGCAGCTCAGAGCTCCAGCCTGGGCAAAGTCCCGAAGGCAAGTGGGTGGAGCCTGGTTCCATCCTCTGAAACCCCCCAGCCCCCAGTTCTAGCTTCCTCAGCAGCTGCCCCCTCCAGTTCCAGGCCCCCTGGGCAGCCCCCTCCCTCCCTGCAGCCTGCCCGCCCAGTGCTGTGTCTCTCTCTGAAAACCAGACTAGGGACTGGGGGGGGGGAGGGGAAAAGATCCCAGGAGAGGAAGTGGCATCTGACAGCCCCAGCACCAAACCTGGGGGGCTGTAGGGGGGAGGGAGGAGCAGGGAGGCTTCTCATTGTGTGAGGGAAATTTTATTTTTAACAGATGCTAAGGCAGATGGCGCAGAATTAACAGAAAATGGGAGAGGAAAGAGAGGAAGAACATTACTGACTCCGGAGAGAGTGGACATTAAAAAAATAAAGAATAAGGGAATGAAAACAAGTTTAAGTGCTCTCTCCGGGGGGGGGTGGGGGGAGGGAAGGGGAGCTGAGAGGCAGAGAGGGACGGAGCAGCGTGGTGATAACCAGAGGCGTGAAATTACAAAAGTAAAATTTGTGGGACTCGGGAGGGGCTGAGAAGGCCCCAGTTTCATTGCAAAACTCACTCAGAAATTACTGATGTGATGTTTGAGCTTTTATCATTAATAATAATCGAGAAGGGAGGGGAAGACAAAAGGACTTGTGGGCTTGGGGAGTTTGAGGCACCAGGAGGAAAGGTGCTTGGGCTGTGGGGGAGGGGCAAGGCATGCACCATCTCAGACAGAGGGAAGGGAGAGGAAAACTCGGGGAGACTGCTAAAACTGAGACCAGGGCGACAGAGGCAGAATAAAAGTCGGGGGGGGGGGTTAAGGAAAAAGAAGAGAAGGCACGAAAAGGGAGAAAACAGAAGGGGCTGCGAGGTGGAGATGAGAAATGAAAGGAAACTAATCAGAGATTCAGAGACAGCAGCTGAGACAAAGACAGAGAAGAACAGAGACGGAGCGGGGGAGAGCGCGCGAAACAGCATGGCACAGGGACTCGCTGGGGAGCAGGGAAGTAGCGCCAAAGACAGGTGCGTAGTGGTCAGGGGACCCAGGGCAGGAGAGAGGCGGAGACAATAGCAGAGGCCCAGACAGGAAAGCAGGAGGAAAGGAAGACACTGGAGAGTGGGAGAGCGAGAAGTGGAGAGAGAACAGAAACTAGAAAAGACTTTGAAAGACACAAAAAGAGTTGAGGAGACAGAAATTTCAAAAAGACAAACAGACTCACATCATCAGGGTGAGACAGAGAGGTGAGGTGGAGACAGGGAGAAAGAAAAACTGAGCCAGAGGCAGAGAGAGACAGAGATACAGCGGCTGAGGGGGAGACGACAGAGAGGGCAGGAAGGGAGGAAGGGATGGGAGACAAAGAGGAATGGCCGTTTATCTCTCCTCCCAAATTAATTGAGGCTACATCAGCCTGAGCCACTAAAACGGAGCGATTATGAATGGGTTAGTCACAGGTGGAGTTAAAGGCCTTCAGAGGGATATTAGCCAAAATTGAGTGGCTTTTAATTTCTTTCTAACGAGAGACTGTGGCTGGGGAACCAGGCACCGCCTCCGCTCAGCTCTACTGCTAAACACGGCGTGGGGGCGGCCCAGGCCACTCGCCACCTGACCTGTGTGGCACAGGCAGCCAAGTGGAAATGGCCATGCCTGAAACATGCCTAAACATGCCGGAAACATGCCTGTGACATGGGATATAACGGATGGAGGGTCCACAGAGAAGGGAGGGCCCATGTCCAAGGACGTGGCCTGGCCAGGGAGCACGGACAGGGGCTGAGCAGTCTGGGATGCAGGCAAGGTAAGAGAGCAAGCAGAGCCGGCCATTGACTAGCCTAGGGCTGCTTCGCACCATCATGGATAAACCATAGTCCTGAGATGAAAAGATCTACTGCCATTTTACACCTGATCACCTGACTCCAGAAGCAGAAGGGTGAGGTGGAAGGAGCACTAAATCATGAGTCCAGCATCTGTTAGAGTCTCAACTCCTTTCTAAGCCCACAGAAGAAAGAGCATTGTTCTTCTGGCTAAGCCTCAGTTTCCCCAGCAATAAAACAAGGATGGTGAAGTCTTAGATCCCTTTCAGCTCCAACATGCTCATTCTGTGCAGGTGGGCCTTGGCCAGGGGTCACGGCTGCTATGCTTGGGACATATAGGACATAAGCTTCTGTGACCATGACAATAAGATAAATGTACTGAACTATGGCCCAGCAGAGCATAAGTGAGAGCAAGTGTGACACATGTTAAGCAGTAGGCGAACAGGTGATACATGCTGAGTGTGCCCACCTGGTGGGGAGGGCAGGAGGCTGGAGGGAAGGAAAAGCAGTGTGGCCTGGGATGGCCAGGAAGGGTGTCGCTTGAGATGGGGCATGAATGGTGGACAGAGCAGAAAGTAGGGGACATTCCTAGTGAGGAACCAAGAATAATGGTACAGAGGTACCACTCGACCCGAAGCCAACCCGGACGAGGGTATATGGTGGGCCGGGGTAGGGGGAGGCAGAGGGGAAGTCCCAGGCCACAGTCTCACAGGGCTGAGGTGTGAGTGAGGAGCTGGGTGGCACAGGGTAGAGGGTACACAGTGGGTTTCTGAGCAAAGACAGGAGAGGTTTAGGGATTTGAGGTACTTGGTCACTATGGAAAAGGCCTGGGGGAGAACACTGAAACAAGTGAACTGGCAGGGAGCTGCTGACCCAAATGAAGAGAAGGGAATGGACAGAAGGGAAGAGGTGGCAAGACAGGGTGACTGTCTGTGTGGGGGCTGAGCTAGGATGGGTGTAAAGGATGACTTGGGTGTCAAGTCCAGTGATTTGGAGAATGTTGGTGAAATAACAAGGTGGGCAGCATTGGGTAGAAGCTGAGACAGACACAAAGAGGTTTGCTTCCGTCCAAGATGCTGAGGTGAGGCCGTGTGGTTCAAAGGCAAGTCCGTCCTCTAAAGCACCTGTGATGTCCAACTTTTTGTACTCTCAGTCACTAATTCGCCTCGAGAGCTTGCACAAGACACTATACCCTGTGTCTGGGCCTCAGTTTGTTGATCTCTAAAATGTGGGAGTTAGCTGGCCTCTTTTCAAGTTTCCCTCTAGGTCTACGGTTCTGAGCCTAAGAGACAAAGCCAGGGCAGAGGCCTCCTGGGAACAGAGACCTGCCTGGAAGAGAGACTGGCCATAATTCTCACTGCCCTCGCCTCCCCAGAGCCAACAGCTGCGCCCCCTCCCCCTCGCAACTCCATTAACACTCAATTAGAAGGCCTGATGGGCTGGAGCCTGGAGAGCCCCCTCCCTGCCTCACACACAGACAGTCCCAGCCCCATTCGCGGTTCCTCTGATGGGCCCGCGGGGAGAAGGCTTCACTCAAATTTATAACTAACTCCAGGGGCTGCCCCGCCAGCCTCTTCTGCCTCTTCACTCTTCTTCCTCCGGGGGTGGAGCCCACAGTGTTGGGTGAGGATGGGGTGGGGAGGAACGGAATCCATGCTGGAGCCCCAGAGATAAAAGGGAGCAGGCCCTGAAGCAGAGAAAGTGGGAGGGGAGAAGTGAGGAAGCGCGCATGAGAGTGTGTGTGAGAGAAAAATGACAGGCCCTGAATATTGGGCGCCCTCACTTTAAATCAAGATAAAAGACTGAAGTGGAAAATGAGAGTCCAGAGAAACCCCGGACGGCTCGGGGCGCTAATGGAAACACATGGCTGCCGGCTGCGGGCTTGTCAGCTTCCCCCGGCGCTGCCATTCCCGTCTGATAATCCGGCCTGCCATAAAATTAGACTAGCAAATACCTCCTGACAAAGATGCATGTTTCTCTCTATTGTGCCATCATAAAAAAAACTCCGCTGGTGACTCGGGGAGCCGCAAACTTCAATTTAAATTTACAGTGCTGCGGAAGGAAAGTGATATGCACTCAAAAATTTTAATAACCTATTAAGTTACGACTTCAATTTCATTTTATGAATATTTTCCTTGGGGAGCACGGCTATCACAGAGAAAGATAGAAATTTAAAAAAGATAAATAGTGCCATTAATCTCCAACATTTCTCTTCCATTATCCTTGAAAATTAGGAGTTATTTTTGTTCAGATCTTCATGTAATTAGCTCCCTCCACTTGATTCACTAGCCAGAAAATGACCATGTTCAGAAAATTAAAAATTTGTCATTAAGTGGAATTTAACATAATATCATTTATCTTTATCTATTCCCCAGCTGACAGCAGGAAGCCTTGGCTGCCTTAGCGGCTGGTGTGTCAGAGTGGGGAGGGATTGCTCTGGGAGAGACACTGGGAGAGACAGAGACGGAGACTGAGGGAGAGAGAGAAGGCCAGCCTGGAGGTGGCCAGAGCCCAAGAGGAGGGAAGGGAGGAAGCTTCAGAGCTGAGGAATCAGTCATGGCAGGAGGCAGAGGAGGTGAAGGCCGAGGAAAAGGAAGTGGAGGCCGCTGGTGTCAGCAGGGGCTGGGCAGGGGCCTGGGAGCACGCAGATGGCAGAGCTGGGGTGAGGAGAGGACAGCCAAAGGGAGGCAGCAGTAGCAGGTGCCAGGAAAAAGAAAGCTTGTCGGTGCGGCAGGGGTGAAGAAGTGAAGTGAGTGGACAGAACCAGCTAAATAAAAGGAACTTCCAGAAAGGGGGCAGGGGGAGCTGGAGGTGGGCCAAGAAAGGTTGGGGATCATGGCCCTCCTCTCTCCAGGAGGAGTTGGACCCCATCATCCTGACCACAGTCTGGCTTAAGATAGAAAAAAAGAGTCAGAGAGGAAATGAGAGTAATGAGAGCCAGGGACAGAGACGGAGTGGGGCGGCCAGCAAATGCGAGTCAGAGACAGAGACGGAGGGGGTGGCCCAGACAGATGCAGGGGGGCCTTAGCGAACTCTGGTCCCAGGAAAGCTCCAGCCCAGCCTGGACTTCTCTCAGGGGCTTCATGGTTCCCTCTCCTCCCCCCTCTTCTAAACAGCCTTCACCCTAGTCTCCCCAAGTCAGAAATCATCCAATAAACCATTCAGATCTAGTCCTGGGTGGAGAGAGCCGTGGCTGAGCCTGAGAGACTGAGAATTGGATAAAGGGATTAAACAGCGGCACATTAGTGAGAGATTTAGAGTGTAATAAACCCATTTCATAATAATATGTGCGTTGGGGCCAGCGATCCATCATCGCAGGAGCCTGTCCATGGCAGTGGGGGGTGGGGGGAGCACTGACCTGCTGGGAGGGGAACAGAACGGATGACTGAGGTTTTTTCTCAGGGTCTCAGGATATAGGTAAGGGGCACAGACTGGCCCCTGGGGCCAGAAGGTGGCATGGGGATTTCGAGGTCACCTTTACCTCAAATAGACACAGAGATCAACCTGCGAAGGCATCTGGGAAGAGGTCTTGGAGACTAAAGGACGCCCCTGCCTCCCAGTTTGAACCTTGGTAGTAAGGGCAGAAGGAGTCTCCAGGTGGGCATCTCCAAGCTGCAGAGTTCACAGCTTACAGGCAGGACTCAACCAGCTGGAGACTCCCAGAGCTGCCTCTACCCTTCTGCCAGATGCTCACCCACTCTTCCCCCAGAACAATTCTCTACCCAGAGAGGCCACACCTCTGCCAAATCTTCCCTTAGCACCCCAACCAACAGGTCCACTCTCTGGAAACCCCTATGGGTCTCCTTGAAAGCACCTAGGCTTCAATTGGAGACCTGGATTTAAATCCTGGTGGATTTAAATCCACTTACTGGCTCTCTGATCTTGGCAGGTGGCTTAACTTCTCTGAGCCTCAGTTTCCCATTAGTCAAGTGTAGACAGGTAGGCCTAGGCCATAGGATTGTTATAAGGGTCATCTGCGAGCGTTTCAAACCTGTTCTATAAAGCAGAAAATCCTGGGGAAATGTTGTTATTGCTATGAATCCCCCTTGTTTGCCTCCCTACCCACAAGCTGCTCTACAATGCTTTTCAGCTTGCTTATTGTCAAGGGAGAGCTTCATCTCCTGACGTGACTCTGAGCTTATTCAAAGGCCAGTAAGAAATGACATGTTGATTATATGATTGACTATTTAATCTGCCCTGTTAATAGGGCGGAGGAAAACATTCTCCTGCTGTTTATCTCCATTGAGAAAACCAGCATCAGGGATCAGAACACAATCTTTCCCTTGGAAAAGGGACTGAGAAATAGGAGTGGGCCATTGAGGTTTCAGTTACAAGTCTTAAAATGTTGGGGGAGGTAGGAAGATTTGGAGGTGCCTTCCTCAGAAGAGAGGGGTCAGGGGTCTTGGTTGCCGTGAGTTAGGATTTGGGTGGCCCGGGAGAGACAGAAGTGGGGAAATCAGATGCCATTTGTCCAAGACCCACATAGGCTGCACAGCACCACGCCCATCCCAGGGGCCCAGTGGGCACATTCTTCAGCTTTAACTGAGATTAGTACCCCCACAGAGGGCAAGTGGTGTCATCACCTATCCCAGTTCCAACCAATCTCCAATCTGCATTCCCCTTCAATTCTGCATCAAACTCTCTGGTTAATTCTAGAGATACATACTCCTGCATGGAACCCCATCAATTAATCAAGCCTTTCTGAACCTTCAACTCAGCAAAAGTTATTGCTTCCTCCAGAAAAATTTATTGATACCAGTGCCCTCCTCCTCCAGTGACTGAGCAAGGGCATCACTGGTCTGCCTGCTTCCCCACCAAAAAGTCCATGCCAATTTTCCTAGCTCGCGTGAGAGGCCTTTCAAATGTCACAAGAAGGAATGAAAACTGGTTCTGTGCCTTCTCCCCAAACTCAACCCAACAAAACACATTCTTTCTTTAAACATGCATTATATTCCCACCAAAACCAAACACAAATACCTGCACTATAAAGCAGTGGGGGAGCCCTGAGCTCCCTGTAAGTAATGCTGATGCTGATGCATGGGAGGCCAGATCTCCATGAGCTGAGAGTCAGGGAAAGGGCTGATGGGGAAAATGCCACTGGAGCTGGCAGGTGCGCCACAAAACTTCCACAGGTGGTGCCTGAGGAATGGTTTGGCCATAGGAGAGAGGTGCATGAACACAGAAGCAGAGGAGGAGCTCCCTACTTAGGTAGCATCTATTTTGTGCCAAACATATGCTTTAAGCTTTCCACGTAAATAGATGAGAAATTGAAGTTCAAAGAGGTCAATAAACTTGCCCAAACTCACACAGCTAGTAAGGGATAGAGTGTGGCCTCGAACCCAAACTCATTGTCCCTGAAATCCATCCTTCCTCTGCACTGTGGTGCCAGGTATGTTGGGGAAAGAGAAGTGGCTTAGTTCTTCTGGAGGATGAGTGTGTGAAGGGAAAGTGGACATTGCCCGCCTGGGCACCGCCAATAAGAGTGCTACACCTGCTCTGGGACCCCCAAAGGCCATTCTTACAGGAAGCCCTGGTGCAAGAAGAATCTCAGCCTGCAGCTCCCTTGCAACTGAGGAGCTTCCAGCCTCAGGAGAAGCAGAGATAAGGAAGAAGCAGGCCTCAGAGAACATGCTCCCTCTCTCCTCCAGCATTCCCCACCCTGCCCTCTCCCCTCACTCCCTCCTCTCAGCCTTGGGAGACTTCCTTCCATGCCCCACTTTCTGGCTCCAGTCTCTAATTCTCCCCTTCCCTCTGCTGCCAAATACCCCCAATTCCTGACTCACTTGTTGCCTCCACCATCTACCACCTATTTCCTCTCCGATCCCTCTGCTCCCCCTCACCAGGTCACCAACCAATGACCTCCTCACTTACTAGCTTGATAAATTGACTTGCCTGCACTTCAGTTTCAACTTCTGCCAAGTGGGAATGATGGCCACACCCACTTTTGTAGCACTGAGGTCATTCAACGAGATAAAATAAGGAAGGAATAGAATACATGGGATGTACTAAGCATTTAATAAACAGTCACTAGTATTGTTTTTCTCTGACTTTATTATTCTTGATCACAAATCCTCAAAAATCCTATAAATAATGGATAACCCATTAAATGATAATGCATTGCTTATAAAAAGTCTCAAAGCTCCTTAGTCAGGTTTTTGAAACCCAGAAAACCTGGGTTTTCCCAGAGCCTAAAGGCTCCATTCACTGCACCCCCAAATGGGAGGAGGTGGCCTGATGAGGTGTTTCTAGTCTGTGATCTGTGGACCCTAAAATTTCCTTAGAAGTATTTAGAGGGCCCACAGAGTTTTGACTTGACATTCTATAAAAATATACTCTCTGAAATCTTAATAAAAGGTCATAGGTTCACAACAATGTTATGAATTTTAACATATTAAAGGTTGCCATTGTGATAAATGTGTCGACATTTTTTCCTAATAATTAAAAGGCTAAAAATTCAAGCCTTTGAAAATGAACTAATAAAATACTGTCTCAATCCTGTTTGTTGAAAAAGAAGGGAACTCTCGTTGACAAAAAAGTTTGAGATCATCAGTAAAGTGGAAAGAATCACAAAGACCTATGTCCCAGTAGGTCTGTATAGTGGCAAATATGTCACTTCCTTCCCCAAGTTTCTTAAATATTCAGGGCCTCTATTTCCTCATATATGTGTGTATTTTTGACCATACGGGGCTGATAACAGACTTAAATTAAAAAAAAAAAATAGATGAGAAAATGCCTGTCACTGTACCTGACAGGACCTAGGTAATATCAAAAGCTAATGCTTATTGAATACTAATTATATGCTCAGCCCTGAGCAAAGAGTTTGTATATATTATTGCATTTCATCTTTGAAACAACCCTGTAAAGTGAGTTTTACCATTAATCTCATTTACAAATAAGGACCCGGAGGCTTGGAGAGGTTAAGTAATTCACCAAGGGTCACAAAACCACAAGCTGTGGAGTTGGGTTTTGAATGTAGGTATCAAACACTAGCGCCTGCACTTTTTAAAAGTATCGAACAGTTACTAGGTACCATTGTTCTAAGGTTTTCATTCATGGTATCCTCACAACTATGGTAGTAAGTTGTACAAAGAGGTGGGTCTCTTTTCCCTGCCTTTGAACCTCAGCTGGCCATGTGATCTGTTTGAGTAGAATGTAACAGAAGAGACATGCTGTTACTTCGGGACTTAGGCTTTAAGAGGCTTTACAGCTCACATGGCCACCTCTTTGGAAGGAGCTACCATGTAAAGAAGTCTGAAATATTCTGCTGGAGATGTCAGGCAGGGGAAGGAAAGCTGCCCTACAGGGAAAGAGGTTCCCTAGAGAGAACCAAGGCTTTCCAGGCAACAGCCATTATCCAAGTCAGACATGTCAGTGAGGCTAGCGTGGATGGTCTGATCCTAGCTGAGTTTTCAGTCAAATGCCTCAAGAGTGAACACAGCCAGTACTGTGAGAGCAGAAGAACCTCCCTCCCATGGTGAAAACAAATTTTTAAATCATTATTGTTTGGGGGACCTCCCTGGTGACACAAGGGGTTAAGACACAGCACCATGAAGCTATCCGCTGCCACTGCAGCACAAGTATGATCCCCGGCCAGGGAGGTGACCCACATGGCGTAGCAGACCTCTCCTGTCTCGCCCGCTGCTCCCCTCAGCAGTGTATTTCAGTAGATCTGCCTGTTCTGCTCCCCACTCTGTCTCTGATGAATCCTCTCAACCCCCACATCTCTGGCCTGCACCCCAGCTCATGTATGCATAAATAAATAAATCTTAAAAAAATAAATTATTGTTGTTTTTAGTCTCTAAGATCTGGGATGATTTGCCCTATAGTGATAGATAATGAAATAAATAAGGTGTGTACTATTATTTACTTATTTTACGAATGAACAAACCAGGGCATAGCAAAATTGAGTAAGTTGGGATTAAGCCACTTGTGAGTGACAAAGCCAAGGCTTGAACTGAGGCATTCTGGCTCTAGAGACCACATGAATCACCACCGGGGCAAAAAAAAAAAAAAAAAAAGAGCCCCTCAAATGTGTCCTTATCCTAATACCTGGAACCTGTGATTAAGTGACCTTAGCTGGTAAAGGGACTTTGCAGAGGTGGTCATGTTAATAAGCAGCAGGTTACTGTGGGTCAGCTGAGTGCACAGGTGATCACAAGGACCTCCAAGTCAGAGGAAGAAATATCCTGTGATGCAGGGCCACAAGGCAAGGAATGCAGGCAACCTTTAGAAGCTGGAAAAGGCAAGGAAACAGATTCTCCCCTGCAGCCTCCAGAAGAAATGCTCTGTCAACACCTGCTTTAGTTCAGTGAAACTGATTTTGGACTTCTGACCTCCAGAACTATAAGACTATAGATTTTGTTGTTTTAAGCCACTACATCTGTGGCAATTTGTCACCGTAGCAATAGGAAGGAAACTACAACTAAGGGTATCTCCTATTTAAAGGGAGCTTGATCCCTCCCACGGGCTTCTGCCAGGCCTGTCTTCTTTGGTGCCTCTGTGTTTCTCTGGTTTTTGAAAATCCCTTCTATTTAACTCATTTCTACTCACCTCTTCCAGGAAGTCTTCTCTGAATATTCTAGACCACACTGCTCTGTCCTGTCTGCAACACTATGTCTTGCACCTTCTTACTCAGCACCAACTAATATCAGTGTTAATGTGCTGGCGGGCAGCCCGGGAACATTTTAATGAGTGTGAGTCATCAAATCCGAGGATATCAGGCTGGACAGGTCCTCAGGGAGTCAATCCCTTCGTTTTATGGACGATGAAACTGAGTCCCAGGGAAGGGAAGAAAGCTACTTACCCAAGGTCACATAGCCAGGTTTAAAAACAGGCCTTCTGACTTCAAATTCATAAGCTCATTCACTCAGCAAGTACTGACAAAGCCCTCATTATGAGCCCAGCACTGACAATCATAAGCAGATAACGTCTTGGCTCTCGTTTGCGAGATAAACATTTACATATAATAATCACACAAATTATTCACCATGGTAAGTCTTAGGGAAGAAAGTTCCAGTAATGCAATCTGCAGGAGTACAAAATGCAGAAAACCACTTTGGGCTGGAAAATCAAGATAGGCTTCTCTGAAGAGATGACCAGCAAGCAGAGATGTGAATAATGCAGAGTAAAGTCAACTAAGTCTTTCAAGGGCAGGTAAAAGGAGAAAAGTGTTTTAAGCTAAGGAAATGATGTGTGCAAAGGGCCTGGGGCAGGAGGAATCAGAGCAAGAGAAAATAGGAGGCCAAGATGCCAGAGAGTCCCAGTGACAGGCACAGAGGTAAAGATGAGGCTACAGAGGTCAGACCACAGGTCCCAGGAGGCCATGGTGAGGTTTTGATCTTCATCCCAAAGGCAATGAGGAGCCACAGGGAGGTTTGAAGCAGGGAGGTGACAGGATCATATTTGAATTTTATGGTGTTTCCCCTCCTACCAGGGCCTTTTCTTATCTCTATAGACATGTTAGAGATCATTATTACAGGGAGTTTATGCCACTCTATATTCCACTCTGTCCCTAGCCTTGTACAGAGCAGGTGCTCCATAAATATGTGTTGATTAACCTCTCAGCAGCATGTGACGTTGTTGATCATTCCCTCCCTCGGGAAGTGCTCCCTTCTCTGGCTTCTGTGCTGCTGCAGGCTCCGGCTGCTCTGAGACCTCTGACCACTCTGTCCTCGCCTCCTACCATCCCTACATTAAGCATTTTTCATTGTTTCATCTTCATCCTCTTTCTTTCTTGTCTATACTCTCATTCTTAGTCATCCTGTTGCCTCCAACAATATAAATCTCTTCCTTCAGGCAGAACTTAAGTGTCATGAGGGCTGGGATTTTTGTCACTATTGCATCCCCAGAGCCTGGCACAGTGCCTGGCACACAGTGGGCACCCAATAAATTATTTGATGAGTTTATATACTGTATAATTGTGTTTATATTAACTGCAGGAAGAACAGGCAAAAGGAATCTACGGTGATTGATGTCAGAATAGTGGTTACCTGTGGGGAGCTAATGACTGGGAAGGAGCACAGGGAACTGGTGGAGAGCTGGGGAGCTTATGTGTAGCACAGGCATCTGCAGATGTAAAAGTTAATTGAGCCGTATGTTTTGGATTAATATTCTTTTTTAAAGATTTATTTGTTTATGCATAGAAGAGCTGGGAGCTGGGGTGTAAGCCAAAGGTGCGGGGTGAGATGATTCACTAGAGACAGAGTGGGGAGCAGAACAGGCAGACTGACTGAAATACACTGCTGACGGGAGCAGCGGGCAAGACAGGAGAGGTCTGCTGTGCCATGTGGGTAGGTCCCTGGCCGGGGATCGAACTTGTGCTGCAGTGGCTGCCAATAACTTCATAGTGCTGAGACTTAAGCCCTTGCACCACCAGGGAGGCCCCTAGGAGTAATATTCTTTACAGAATGTGGTATTTCTTAAAGTAAAAATGAATGCAGTATACACATTCTCCTGAGAGGGCATTCCTGACTTCTGTTGCCTGTGTGCCCACCTAGATGTCCACCTCATTATCTTTCCCAGCCTCCCAAATCAACTCTCCTCCTGTCTCCAGTGTTGTCACAACTGTGCTCTCAGTATTTAGTTTCCAAACCTCACAGCCATTTTTTCTCCATACCATCCCTTCTCCTGTCTGACCTCGCCTCACTTTCCAAGACACATAAACACAAGTGGTCTGTGGTTATGCACCATGTTAAGAGGACACCCCAAATTTCGCCCCCTGCTATTCCTCCTGGGTCACCCCCTGGCATCCTGGGTCACTCCTGTGTTTGTGTGACAAGGCAGAACGGAGATCATAGGAGCAGGCAGAGGGCAATTCTTATAGAATTTTAAAAGCAGAGCATTTTCTTTGTCTGCTGGCAGAAAAGGGGTAAGAGATATTCTGAGTACAACAAACAATGTCTTTACTGCTGACTCTGAAGACAGAGGAGCCACGCGCAAGGACCCCTAAGTAATTTTTAGGAGCTGAGACTGACTCCCAGCTAACAGTCAGTAAGAAACCAAGAAGCTCGGTTTTATTACCAGAAGGAATTAAATCCCGTCAAAGAGAAGGAGCCTCCAGACAAGAACCCAGCCAACTGACACCTTGCCCTCAGCCAAAGAAAGATACCAGTGGCTACTGCCCAGACTTTCGACCTGTACAACTAGGAGATAAGACAGGGGTGTTGTTTTAAATCACTAAGTTTGTGGTAAGCTGTTATGGCAAGGAGAGAACTACTACATATGTTAAACATCTGCTCGCAGTGACCACTGCGTCCATCACTTCCTCCATCTACTTTGATGCCATCAAGGCTCTGGCCCGCTGACCCTACCTCTGCCCAACTGAAATATTTGTCTCTGGGTCTCTCTCCCCAGGTGCATTCATCCTGCTCACTTAGTTTTCCAAAGCCATGACCTGCTCAAAAAAGTTTCCATGACAGTATAGTTTGGTGGTTACGTTCTAGAACTACAAAGCAGGGTATAAAGCCAGCTCTGCCTCTAAGTAGCGGGTGACCAGAACAAGTCACTTAACCTCATTCATAGATTGGGACTAAGAGTACCATCCTCACAGGCTGGTCACAGGGCTTGAATGAGAGTTCACAATGAAGGAGCAAGCCTGGCCAGCGCAGCGGGCGCTCCACTCTGTGAGTGGAGATGGTCGGCTTCAGGTGGCTACTAATTAAATTCTTCAGCTTGGCCTAACATTTACACCCCCCAGGCCATGCACGCACACACACAATCACACAAACACACAATCCTGCCTGCCTTTTCTCCCACTCCTTTTCTGTTATCTCGCCCTGCCTTCCATCTTCATCACAACTCCCCTTGTTCCCATCATCACCTATTCTCAGTGGTCTCCTCACTGATTCACATAACTCCACTCTCTGATGCCAGCAGGGATGCTGAAAACACAAGCCCACTGGTATCTCTTGTGGGCTTAAACACTCCCACAGCTTCCCACTGCTCTGAGCATGACAGAGCTCCCCCACCCCCAACCAGCAAGGCCCAGCTGGCCTGACAAAGTCTCCACCCCTTCTCTTGCTTTCTTCACTTGCCTCTTGTGTCTGCCAGGATACCTCTGCCACTGGGTCATCCACCTGCTGCTTCCACCTCCTGGAACACTCTCCCCTTCCCTTTTTGCCTCATTAACATCCACTTGTCTTTTCAATCCTTAATTCAGGGTGAACATCCTCCAAGAAGCCTTCCCTGACCTCCCTGACCAGGCCAAACTTCTCCTGGTAGAGGTTCTCAAAAGGCTTCTTTGTAGACCTTCTCACAGGAGTAACTCGTACCTCTCTGCACACTCATTCAATTGCCAGACACTCCAGCAGTGTGGGCATTTTCTGTTTCCCATCACCATCATTTTCCCAGGGGCAGAGTTCAACGCCCTGACCCAGAATCTGCACTCAATAAACGGCTGCTAAAGGAACAAATGAATGAAAGTGGGTACAAGGGCTCTGCTTCATTCCACTGGATTGTTTTTCCCACAGGTGCTTCCTCACCTCCATGCCTTAGCTCACTCGCGTCCCTCCACCTCACACGCGCTCTAGCCAGCCCTGTTCTCCTGTAACTCCAACTCACTCCTGGCAGTGTCCACCAAGTAATCTTGCCCAACATTTTGGCCTGCAGTGGCTTCAACTTCCATTCCTCTCCCTGCTTCACCAAAAGTATCTATAGTTTGTATATTTCATGCTGACTCTGAAAATAATGCATGCATATTGCAATTTTTGATAACAGGTAATGCAGAACAAAATAAAAACATTTCAAATACCACTACCTATTGGGAATTGCTGCTTATAATGTAGAATATGTCCACTTATTATCAGACACATACTCATGGAAAATTTTTTAGCCTCATGAACAATCGATGAAGTTAATGTTGTTATCACTTTACAAAAAAAAAAGGTTCAGATAAGTTCAATAGCTTGCTCAAGATCATAAAGAACTAATAAAGAAGACCGAACTAGAAAAGAATAGAGCCTATATCTGGACCCAGCCTCCAGCCTCCCGGGATTCAGAGGCCTTTGCTCTCCTCCCTTTCCTGTCTGGGTAGCTCCTACCCATCCTTCAAGACTCAGCTTTCATGTCACCTCTCAGCGAGGTCCTGCCCTCATGCCATGGGCCTCCCTCTCACAAGCTCGTCACACTTGCTTGGCCTGACTTGTTTGCCTTCCCAGTTAGACTGAAAGCCCCATGAGGGCAGAAACCACACACTGTTATCTATCACACTACAGCCAGCGCCTGGCACATGATTTGGGCTCAGTAAATATTTTGCTCTGAGAGTAAATGGGCCCTTACCCTGTCCAGAACCTCTTCTGAGATCCTGCATCCTCATAGACTTGGGTAGTATCCCCTGTCCACTCATGAAGGAGGGGTATCACTGGGGAACCTTCTTTCCCTAGAGTCTCTCGGCCCACCTGGGGCATCAGAGCTCCCAATATTCCCACCATTCCATCTATAACTCCAAAGCAAGCTCCTGTAGGTTCCAGCCCAGCCTAGGCCTCTCCCTCAGGACAGGCCCCACCCAGACCAAGGCCAGGCCCCACACCCACTCCCCACCCCCAGCCCTGAGAACGTGGTGGCCCAGCCCAGGCTGGCAGCCCGGCCCATCAATCGTGCTCCCAGGGGTACAAACCAATTTCTCTTGCTTTCCTGAGCGCGTCTCCCTGGCGGAGCCTGGAGGAGCCTTCAATCGCATTAATCCCAGCCTGGCGGCGGTGACGAAGACGGATTTCTCCACCAAACGATCCATTTGTATCTCTCGTGCACTCACTTGGTTTTTTTTCTGTGCGGATGTTCAAAATATCATGAAAAAGGCGTTAGCCGGTTAGCTGTGGCGCAGCGAAATAATAGAGTGATCCGGCAATGCGCTCCTGACCTTGCAGGACAGCTAATCCATCCGCACATCTATCTTAATTATTCCCGGTTACAAAAGAGAAACTCCACCATCCATTCATTCCAGGCTGGCAATTCCATTTTCCACCCCCACTCACGCCCCATCCTTTCTCCACCATTCCCCTAGCCAGATAGGCCCATTCACCAGGGCTACAGCAGACTCCCGCAGCAGCAGGTCCTGCCAGACCTGGACCCACCTGGCCCCAGGGCACCCTCAGCCCGCTGGTCAGGGGCACTCGGGATCCCTGCCCCAGAACTCTGACCAGTGCCCATTGGGGGAAGACTAGCTACCAACAGGATTAAGGCACAGCAGGGACACCCACATCCGCGCCATCCTGGACACCTTCACAAAGGCAACCATAGACACAATCTGCTCCAGACTCTGACATTCAAGCTTCCTCACGCAGACACTGGCAGACAGGCCCACCCCTATTTTCTCCCCAAATATGACCATTTTAACTCTCCTGACCCAGGGGCTAGGATAGACATTTTGATTAAGAGCAGAAATCATGGGGGACCCCTTGGTTTGCCTGTCTCCCACCTTCCAGAGGCACCACCTACTGTACCTTCTTGGTCCTACGGATTAACACAACTGAGGCAAACTAATGCCAGAGGAGAGAGGTGGCAGGTGGGAGAGGAAGAGAGTTTAGAGGAGGAGGAGCAAAGAGTTTCAGCAGAGATGCTGCAAGTGGGAGCGAAGGGCTGAAGGGAGGCTGGGGATGCGGGTGGTATGGTGAGAAAGTCATGCAGACAGTACGTGAAAATGTCTGTTTGTATAACATGATCCAAGCTAATTGTACAGATTCACTTCGGGGACTTCTGTGTCAGTCTCTAAAGCCCTTTCTAATTCTACCCCTTAATGTATGATTTTCAGACCCCTCATTCTAATGATTTTAATGCACTCAGCAAAACTAGGCATGTAATTGTCTTGGCTCTGTGCTTGGCCACAGTGGCTCCTGGGGACCCTGGCTCCGAGTTCCCTCCAATCCTTCTCTCCCTGCTTTTTTCACCCCTCACATAGGCTCGGTCAACAAGTCCACAGTGGGGCTTCTTCAGTTTTCAGGGCTGTGGGAGAAACAGGAGTTTTAGTCCTGGGGCCTCACGAAGCCCAGATCTGACTGAGAAAATGCTTCCAGGCCAGAACTGGCAGCCGGGACTGTCTGCTGGACCAATCTGGCTAGATTATTAGGGTTAGAGAAGGAGCTGGGCTCCTCCTCCCCTCTGCAGAAGCAGCAGGCAGCCTGGGCTGGGCCTGTGGGGCGGTGTGCAGAGGAAGGGCCATTTGTCCTGAGACAATGGCTGAGAAGGGGTCTCCAAGCGGCTGTTGAGAGCCAATTTGTAGTGGTGACTGCCGAGGTTGCTCCAAAGGCTGCGAACAGCTGGAGCTCCGGGTGACTGATGGGTGGGCCCAGGAGAGGGGCCATTGGTCTGGCAGACACAAAGGCCCCAATGGTGTGCGGGTGGGGCCCGTCAAAATCATTAAGTGCTGAAGATGGGAGCCCACTGACTTCAGATGGGACCAGTGGGTGGGGGCGGGGGAGAGGTCAGGAGCCTGCCCCTCCCTCTTGCAGCCCCTCCTCCACCCAACAACCTTGCTACCCACACCCCCATTATCATCTCATTTGCATAGACGCCCCTCTTCCAGGTCCCTGGCCACACTCTATTGACAGTCCAGGTTGCAGTTCTATTTGAGTCGTTTCAGCGCCTCTTTGGGAGACCTGCCCACCCTCAGGCCCCGCAGTCTTTAGCAGGTGGCTTCATCCACTTCTTAGGAATGGGTATCCTCAATTCAGGATCAGGAAAGCCCCCCCACCCCTGTACCCCCATGCCAAGGGAAGAAACTGAGGTCCAAGGGGGTGATTTCTTCGACTTCCTCTGCGGGGGAGGGAAATGGTTCTCCCACCTGACCTTCCCCCAAGGGGGAGGGAGGGGCAGTGGTACCCGCAGACGCCTTCTCCTCCCCAGCTCAAGCCCTCCCCCGCCGCGCGGTGCTCGGCAGAGAGCGAAGCAGTGACCCGGCCAGGTGGTGATGATGCGGCCGGCCGCGCTGGTCACTCTTGGCCGCTCCCCGCGCGCAGCCCGACCCTCCTCGCATGGGTCACGGCGTCGGCAAAACTCCCTGACACAGAAACGCCGCGGGGCCTGCGCGTGTCGGGAACAATCCTCCGCCTGATGGGAAGCGACAGCTCTGCTCCGCCTCCCTCCGCTCCTTTCCCTCCCGGGCTCCTCGCCTGCGCCAGGCTCACCCGTCCACCGCAGGCCCGGCGGGCCGGGGCGCCCCCAGCAGGTTCCCCAGGGCCCCCACAACCCACCCAACAGGTCGCTACCGAGCAAATGTGCCCGGTAGGGTGGACAGAGAGGAGGGGGTGTCCTTGGCGCAGTGGAGGGAGAACAGGAGGGGCACCCAGGGAGGCGCAGGTCAGCCAGCAGATGCAGGGAAAGCAGGCTGGGGCAGTTAGTACCCACCACCCCGGTTCTGTTCAACATGTTCACATAGAAAAAAGTCTAGAAACACATCAACATGCAGAGTAGGCTCTCCCTGGGGGGCAGAGAGGGATGTGGATTATCCTTTCTCCTTTCTGCTTATCTGCATTTACTGAGTTTTGTTTGCTTTGGTCTCTGTGTACACTGTGCTGTGTGTGTTTGCAGTAAACATATCTTGTGTGATTTTCCCCAGGCTATAAAAGCACTGCCAGGGCGAAGGGGTTGTAGTGGGGAGGCTCTCGCTCAGACTCCAAGCCCTAGCACTCATTTGGCCACAGGGAGGGGGCTGAAAGGGTCCGGCCAGGCTGGGAAAGACCCCTCACCATCAGGGACCCTGCGTCTCCTTAAACTTGGCCTGGAATTGCTATGGGCATGTGGGGAGGGGCGCTGGCTGCAGGAGAAAGGCGTATAAAAGCCTCTCAGCATTTCCTCACGTGTGGATGCTCAGTCACTCAGGGGCACATGGACACCTGGCACACACCACATAGACTCACACATGTGTTCACATACCTGTAATCATCCTGGAGACACACATCCAGGGACACATTCATTCACAGCCACGTCTGGCCTGCCTGTGCTCACACACTCAGCCTATCACCCGTAGCACCGAACATTTTACACAGTCATGGCCTTCTGCTCTCAGCCTGTCTCTGGCCCAGATACTTTAGGGAGTGCCTAGTTCAACTCAAAAATCCTGGTTCATTCTTCTCCAGCTGATTTTCTGCTCACCTTGCCCTAACCTCCTCCTGGCAATTGCCACTCCTAGCCCTCTCCCCTCACCCACATCTTGGTCTTGAGAAATGAGGGACAGTCTGCCCACTTTACCACCTGACCTCAACCCCAGATTTGACAAGGAAGGAGCAGGGGCTGAAAGAGAAAATGAGGGATCCTCTTGCAAGGTCCCCCAAATAAGAGGCCTATGTGGCATCCCAGGGTTGTGGGGTGCAGGCCCCTCCTGCCTTCCACCTGCCCAGCATCACCATACGGCCTCTGCTTCCTGACTCCTGCCTCTCTCCTATCCATCCTCTGTGGCCTAGCCTGGACCCAGATTCTCCAGGAAGCCTCTCTTCCTGGTGTGTTCAGACATAGGCCTGGCTCCCCACTGGGATCCTGGGCCCTGACCCAACAGACCTCCCTTTTGTGCCTTTGCCTTTGATTCTCTCTTCATGGCTGTGAATCCTGTGAGCGCCTACAAAATAGGGGCAAATCTCTTCTCATATATCCTCTACCCCCACACATCTGCTAGCAGCCCCTCTGCTGATTCGCTTATGAAATAAGGAAGGATTTGAAGATTGTTTGTGAACAAGGCTCAAGTCTCTGCTGTTGCATTCGATGGTGTGTGAGTGAAGAGGAGGTGGGAGCAAAGGTGCCTACATGGGGTAGGTGCCACGGCCTGTTTCCTTTGTGAAAGTACTAAAAACCAGTGCACTCCTTCCAGCTACCTTATGAAGAAGGTGTCCCTTTGATAAAGAAAGAGAGGTTCAGAGAGGTTACATTATTTCCCCCCAGGTCACAAGGCTGGGAGAGCAGAGCTTGCCCAACTGTTAGACTCTCAGGCCAAGGATATTGCTCATACCTCTTGTCATGGGGCCCAGGATGTGCAGTGGAGGTGCTGCTTTCTGTTCCCTGTGCTGAGCCAGCCCATCTCTCCAGGGTCATGGGGTGTCTGGTCTTCTCACCATCATGGGCCCTAAGTCTATCTCCTTGGTCCCAAGCTCTTTTCTTGGGGCCCCCTGTTATAACATCTCTGCCCACGATCACTGTCCCCTCAGTGCCTTGAACACATTTCCAGGAGCAAGAAAAAGGGACTACAGTGTTGGCTTTGTCACTGATTAATTGACGGCCTTTAGTCAATCACTAATACAGATCCTCTCTGGCCTCAGTTTTCCCCTAGCACAGGGCTTGGACCTCGTCTGAGGTCCCCTCCAGGGCTGGGAATCTGGGCTAGACTCCCTGGTGAGAAGGCAAGAACAAGCCAATGCTTCACCCAGCCTCAGCTACCCCCAGGCCTCCCAGAGGGGTTTGGGCTCCAAGAGGGCTGGGAAATGCTGGGAATTAATTACCATCAGACCTCCGGCCGCTGTTCATCTCTGTAAACAAACATTTTAATACGCAGTAATTAATTACATCTGCCACACCGACCCTCCTCTCGTTCCTCCTTCTTCAGCTTTTCTTCTGCTCACCCTGAACCAACCTCCTCCTCCCATTGGGCCTGAGAACCCAGGCGGGATCCCCCCCTCTCCCCAGTCCTCGCCCCATCAGATGCAGGTGCTCACAGCTGCCATGCTACTCTGCAGCTTTTTGTTCCTGTTTCTCTACCACCCGTCTATCTTCCTGACAGCCCTTTGTCTCTAATTCTCTCGGCCTGCATTTTCCTCCCCAACAAAGTTTGATGCCAGGGACACATTCTGGGAGGGAGGGGGAAGTGAAGCCGGTGAATCTGCTCCAGAGCAGAAGTGGCTCCCACTCCTCGGTGCTCGGTGCTCGGTGCTCGGTGCTCGGTGCTCGGTGCTCGGTGCTCGGTGCTCGGGAACCTGGCTAATTTACAGGAATTATCCAAATGACGCAGAAGACCCAGTTCAGTTCCAGGAGCTCCCCTCCCGGCCCCAAGAATTCCTAAGAGTCATCCTGTTCTCCAGCCCTTCCTGTCTCCCTCCCTGTCCCCACAGCAGCTCCGTGTGAAAAACACCCCGAGGGGGCACATGCGCCCTGTTGCGCCCACCAGGCCACGTCACAATTGCTTTTCCCACCTCCATCGTCCAGGAGAACCAGAACTGGACCTGCCTTCCGCACCACAGTGGGCAGGGCCTCAGTACTCACCAGGGCGGGCCGCCTGGCACGGGGCGCCTGGGGGGCGGCGTTCTCCACCCACCCCGGTGGAATGGAGCGTACCCTGTCCTAGGGGTATTCTTTGTGTCCCGCCAGGAGTCTGGGGAGGGGGTGGGAATGACCAACACTGGCAAGGGGGTCAGGAGCCACAGGAAGGGCCGAGGAGGCTCCGCGGCCCAAGAGGTCCGACTTAGCCGGGCCGCGCAGGGGGAGCCGGGAGCGGGGTGGGCGGGGTAGGACGGGCGCCACCAGGCGTGGCGCGGGGAACCGAGCAGAATGAAATGCAGATGCAAAACGTGCTCGTAAGAGTTTCCTCTCTCTCCCCATCTGCCAAAGCCGAGATTTTAATCTTTAATCCATGAGCAATCAGCGAGCAGCGGCGAATGGCACATTACAGATGTTTTACTGTCGCGGGCGCTCGCAGCTTCCGCGCTCCGCACAGGCGCGCCTGGCGCCCCCGCCCTTCGTCGCCCCGCCCGCCCCTCCCCCCGGCCCTGTGCCTCTCCCCTCCCCTGGTAGACGTTTAACATCTCTCCCCTCACCTGCTTGCTCCCGGCTTGCAGTGAAGGTGGGAGTGGGAGGAAGGGCCATTAACCCTTATTAGCAGGCTCGGGGTTCCGCTGGCGGGGTGCATGCCCGGGCCCTAGCAGGGCAGGGGCAGTTCTCGGTATTGCATTGAGGTGGATGCCTTGCCAGGTGCAGATTGGGAGGCCCAGGGGCAGGAGTACCAAGTGCCCCACTAGCCGAACTATCCCACCCCCCATTCCCTTCCCGGACCCCACCTCCAGGGCCGCTGGAGGCTCAAGCGATTATCACTCCAGATGTTTGCCTACGCTGGGGCTCCCATTTCCAGATGTTGGGCACCTCTGTTCTCAAGCGTGGGATCACAATCCCTCTGCATGATGGAGGAGGAAAATACTTTAGTGACTTTGATGGTCAGATCTAGGAATCCCTAGGGAAATCTGATGAGACCAGTCTTGAAGACCTGCTGGGGGGGGGGGGGAATCTCTCTTCTGTTAGGAAGTTGTGCCCTCTATAAAACGGGGGCAGGAATTCATCCCACTTCTTGGGAGCATCCACATGAGGGAGAGGAGAGGCTCTGGTATCTTTGTCAGGCTCTGAGTCCAATTTGCTGGTAAAAAAAAAACAACAACAACAATAAACAGCCCAAATACACTCCCTGAAAGAAACCAGAGATGTAGGTGTCCTGCCAGCCCAGAAATCCTTAGCAGTGATGCCAGTTTGCAAAAGTATATTTGTGTGATTGTATGAGTAATATACTATATTATAATTAGATATTTGTATATTATCTATATAATCTGTCATTTCCACTAGTCCATGAATTCCATAAAGTCAAGAACTGTTCTTCCTCATCATTGTGTTCCTTCAGCACATAGTAGATGCTCACTAAATATGTGTTGCCTTAATAAAGGAGCTGGTAGATCTGTTGTAGTCTCTGGTTGTATTTTCTTGAACTATTACCAATGAAAATAGGCCCCTCACCCCATGCAACTATGCATGCACACTTCCCAAACTGCCACCCTCATGTCTCCAAGTAATAGCCCACTTCCCACTCCCCTTCAGCCCACCCCCCATGGTGGATCTTCCCCATTAGATAGGAGGGGATCCTTTTATCTACCAGGAAAGTGTGTCTGACACTAAGCCGGACTCCTTTGGTGAGCTGCCTTCTCTCCCTAAGCCCTGAGAGCTAGGCCCCTGTGGTTTGGGCTCATCCTCAACTTTGGGACATCCTACCCTTCCCTCTACTTCCCCACCCCTTAGCCACAGAAACCTTCACGCTTGGAAGAAGAGATACACAACAGAGGCAGGGCGGAGACAATGCAGAGTGCCTCACACAGGGCAGGTGTGACAACACGAGAGGGAGTAACTGATTGGCAGAGGCAGCAGAGACCGGGACAGACTGACACACATGGGCAGGACAAGGGGGCAGAGAGGGTGCGATGGGGACTGAAGAGTCGGAGCAAGAAGAAAGCCTCGGGTTGAGGGGGCAGGGGCATCAGAAAGCGAGACGCCAAGGGGTGAGGGCCCGAGACCCGGCCGAGCAGCAGCCCTGGGCCCAGCCCAGGCTCCTGTTGGTAGGACAGCCCGAAGCCCCGGCTGCAGGGCCCGCAGGCAGCCCTGAGAGGCGGCGGTGAGGGAAGCCGAGTGCGAGGCAGTGGAGCCGCGTGTGTGTTTTTATTATTATTATTTCTGATTAAAGAGGAATTCATCTCGTATCTGCCTCCTGCCAGGGGCCGAGGCGCCGCCATTGGGGTTAACGGTGCGGAAGAATACAAAAAAATTTCATTGAGGAGGATTATAAAAGTTACTAGCTGGAACATTAACAGAAGAGTAACTTGTAAAAAATGCAATATTACAATATTCACAAGGACGGCAGAGCGTGGTAAAGCTATAAAATTCAACATTAAAATCTTCCACAGCCTAGATAACCTAGTT
Organism: Talpa europaea; assembly: GCF_964194135.1. Classification (NCBI taxonomy): domain Eukaryota; kingdom Metazoa; phylum Chordata; class Mammalia; order Eulipotyphla; family Talpidae; genus Talpa; species Talpa europaea. Next base: position 20,560,755 of record NC_140077.1, on the reverse strand, counting down.
AACAAACATGGTATTGGAACTACTTTTCTGTTGGGGCTGAGGGATACGCGCGCGCGGGGGTGATCACACCTCGGCGGGAGGGGGGCTGGGGGGGCGGGGCGCCCCGGGCTGGTCCCGCCCCCCAGGCCTCAGCCTCCTCCCCGGAAAATGGGGCTAACTGGTGGAGCGCTGGGGAGCGTCTGAGGAAGCGCTTCAAACCCTCCAGTAAGGCTGTACACTTAGGAAGTTGTTTTTTTGTGCCAAGTGCTGATTAAAGCAAACCATTCAAAATGGATTTAGCCTGCTGAATGGGATCCATGTGTCTGTAACTACGGAATGTGGGTATCAGATGCCTTGAGAAAGGACTGTGTGTCTGAATGCATGAATTCGGAGTGGGATGTGTGTGCGTGTGCAGGGTGTGTGTACCCAGGCCCACTGTATGCATATGTGTGGTTCTTGAGAACATATGAATGGTGTATTAATGTGTATGTAGGTGCAGCGTGGAAGGAAAGGGCCTTGGGGTGCAGGAGCCTGTGTGTTCATTATACACAAGAATGCCAAGTGAGTCTATGTAGTGTATATGTATGTGTGTGCGGGGGGTCTATTTATGGGTAAGATATGTGTGGAGAAAGCATAGGTATTTGCTGAGATTGTGTGTGTACATGGAGCTTTAGGTACAAGATATGTATGTCATTACAGGAACATTATATATCTTTTTAGAGGATGTGTTTATAAAGAAGATATATGTTTGCATGGTTCTAAGTGTACTTATGCGAAAGATATATATATACACACATATATATCATGGTGTTATAAGGTTGTGAACACAGGATGATTGTGCAAATGGCACAGAAACAGAATGTTTGCTATGTGTGCTAAATATGTATTTATGTATAGGGTCTGTGTGGAACTGTGCATACATGAATGTATGTGTGTATTTAGGGCATGTGTACAGTGTAAGTGTACATGAGCAGAGAGGATATTTGTGAACATGTGTGTCCTAGTATTTTGTGCATATTCATATGTTGTGCATATGTATGTGAAAGGCATGTGTGTTATATGTATGAAAAATACACAGACATTACGTGAGGTCCCAGTTTGTGGAGTGTGTGTCTGCAAGTGCAGATACAGAACATCTGTTTCTATGAGGTTCCTGAATACTTGTAGTATAGTAGTTAAGAGCATAGACTCTGGGATTGAATCCTAGCTTTGTCATATACTAAGTATATGAATTTGGGCAAACTTAATCTCTGACTGCCTTAACTTCCCCATCTGCAAAATGGGGATAGACTTGCACGTATTTCAAAGAGTTGTTATACAATTAGACGAGTTAATACTTGCTGTGATAGGCAGAATAACAGCCAGTCCCCCCAAATACCTATATTCTAACCCCCCAAATCTGTGACTATGTTACCTTACAGGGCAAAAGGGATTGTGAAGCTGTGATTATGTTAAGAATTTTGAGATGAAAGATTATCCTGGATTATCATAGCATGCCCAGTGTCATCATGAGATTCTTATAAGAGGGGAGAAGGAATGTCAGACTCAAAGATGTGAAGCCAGAGGGCTACCCTGGGCCTTGCAAGATTCTGGACCCTGCCACCCTGTGCTTTGCCAAGGTAAGCATGGCCATAATTGATGGGGCTGATTGATCCCTCAATCTCTGCCTGCTTCTAGGCCTGTGACTGATGGGACAGGTGGGGGAGGAGGGTCAGGTAGAAAGTCTTTGGAACTTCCGCTTCACTTGCTCTTTGGTCTGGCTTGACTGGAAAACAGGGTTGTTATGGGGGAAAGGGAACTTGTGTGGGGACTTGGTGGTTTGAGAGCCAGCAATATACGTCTATGTGCTTGTCACAGAGAGGCGCTCTAGAGCGTCGGTTTCTCAGCCACCGCTGCAGCCATAGAATGCAAACCACCAGTGGGGTGAGTTCTTGCTCAAAGACCAGGGTTCTCCCCTTACTTATCTGCTTCTTTTGTTGCCTTCCTCCATCTTGATCTTGCTCCCTCTGTAGTTCCCAGATGGGAACAGGGACTTTGGATGTATGACCATGAGATAATGAAATGAGCAGATTAATTTGCACCAAAAGATGTTTTTAATCCTTACAAGTATGTGCATCTGTGTGTGATGTGGGAGCTTCAGTTTGCTCATCCACAAAACAGACATAGTAATCCTTTCCTGCCTTCCTCACTGGGTGCTAAGAGACTTGAAAGAGTCACGTGGTGTTGTTAATGCCCAGACCCCTGAAGTCAGAATCATATTTTCTTGGAGAAAGAGCAACTGTAGTGGTTCTGGCCATGAGGCAGTGCATGGGTGTAAGTGGGCAGAGCAGGTTACCAGGAATCTGAAGGACCACTGCTGACACCCATTTTTTAAAAAAGATTTAATTAATTAATGCATACAAGAACTGGGGTGTATGCCAGAGGTGCAAGGGTTGAGAGGATTCACCAGAGACAGAGTGGGGAACAGAACAGGTGGATCTACTGAAATACACTGCTGAGGGGAGCAGCCAGCAAGACAGGAGAGGTCTGCTGTGCAGTGTGGATCAGCTCCCTGGCCTGGACAGGGATGGCTCTCATGCTACAGTAGCTGGAGGTAGGTTGATAGCACTGAGACTTAACTCCTGCACTACCAGTGAGGCCCCTAGATACCCATTTATTTTCACTAGGGAAGAGGACACAGGCAGTCTGTCCTCTGAGGGTATCTGCTCCAGGGCATGGCAGGTATGTTCAGGTAAATAAACATATACTCAGAGGTCAGTGTACGCTCATGGCAGGTTCCAGAGAAGTGTGAGCATATTCTTGTGATGAGCCCACCAGAGGTACAAAAATAGGATATGGATTTCACTGTGTGCATGGAGATGGTTAAGTTAGAAGGGCCAGGTAGGGAATTTGACTCCACCACTTCCTAGCCAGTGCAACTTGGGTGGCTTAATAAACCTCTCTGCTGCAGTTTCCTCATCTATAAAATAGGATAATAATGGTGTCTAATTATAGGGTTGTTGTGAGGATTGACTGTGACATGAGGAATTGATCACAGTGCCTGGCACATAACAGAGTTCCTGGTAAACATTGTTGTTGATAACAGTGATATTATCAGCTTCATTGTTCTCCCTCCTGGGGGAAGAAGCAGTGGAGTGCTGGGGCCCAGGAGCCAGAGACCTGGTGAGGATGGATGCTCCACCACTAACCGGTGGTATAAACTTGAGCCACCTTGCGACTTTAATCCAAATCAGCCTCAACGTTCTTGCTTGTACAGTGGGGTCAGTGATACCTAATTCAGGGGAATACCCACGAAGATCAGCATTTATAAGCATGTGACCCAAAAGCCATAGCTGAACTTTAGCAGTGTTTGCTGGGCCTCTGCTATAAATATGTAACACATTTTGCAGTACAAAAATCAAAACATACCAAAGGGTATACAGGGAAAAATAAATCTTCCACCCCTACCCCCCTTCTTTGAGGCAATTGCTGTTTCCGGTTGCTTGCATGTCTCTCTGGAGCAAATCTATGCATGTATAAATGTGTGCAAGCATGTACGTGTGTGTCTTTTTCGCCCAATAAACAGCACATTACACATTGTTCCATGCCTTACTTTTTTCACTTAATTTCCTCACCTGTATATGAAGATGCACTTCGTTCTTGGTTAAGACTGTCTAGCATTCCATTGAATAGATAGCTCATGAGTCATTTAACCAGGCTCCTACTAGCGGATGTTTAGATTAGTTCTAATCCGCAAACAAAGCTGCAGTGAATATCCTTGTGTATCTATCATTTTATCATTTTCTCAGTTAGGTTTTTTAAAAAAAAATAGTTTACAGTGAAACTATTTAAATAAAAACCAAGATTCCCGATTGCTCCTAAAAAGAAAAACCAGACAACTTGGCACCACAGGCCCCTGCTTCTGCATGACCGTCACCTCCCCTAGAGAGGCCTTGCCCTCTCCAGTTGCTCCAGATCCCTCCTCTCTGTGGTCTTCTCAACTGTTCCTGCTCCCACAGGCATTGGTGTCTGTAAACCTCTGGTTAGACTTATGAGTCAACATATGCAAATAGTATCTGGTAGTAAATATTCAAGAAATGCTATTGTTACGCTTTCATTGGAAATTTTTCACTTTACAAATCTTAGAATGTTTTAAGCGCACAGGTTCTTACGATCATGCATGTGTGTGTGGGTTTTTGTTTTTTTTTTTTAGGTTTTTTTTTATGCTGGGTAAAGGGAACATTTTCTTTTTATTTATTTATTTATTCATTATTTTATACAAGCACTGGGTACAGTCAGAAGCGCGGGAGGGTGAGAGAATTCACCAGAGCCAGAGCGGGGAGCAGAGCAGGCAGAAGGACCGAAGTACACTGCTGAGGGGAGCAGCGGGCGGCAGGAGTGTGGGACCCTCCTCTGGTGGCCAGGGAGCAGCCGGGGATCAAACCGGCGCCGCCGAGGCTGCGGGCAGCTTCACAACCCAGCGCTCAACCGCTGCACCAACGGGGAGGCCCCTTGTGTGTGTTCTTATAGTGTGTGGGGAACTGGTGGTCCAAACAGGAAGAGAAGCTGTGTTCAGAGGCTCCTTGCATTTCCCACAGGCCTTCCATGGCTCTGGAAGGAAAGACAGAATTCTTCCACATATATCCTGACCCATCTAACCAAACAAAGACTAACCTGCTGTGCTGCACAACACAGTAGCTGCTACCTACACCTAAATTAACATTAAATGAAATAAATAAAATTTAAAAAATCGGTTCCTTGGTCACATTTGGTTTTTCTAATGTTCAAATGCCACACATGGCTGGTGGCTGCCTTGTAGAAAAGTGAAGATAAAGAATATTTGTGCCACCACAGAAGGCTCCATTGGACAGCACTGTTCTGACTGTGACCCCCCCCCCCAAGGGAGGGACTGGGTAGCTCTTGACCACCAATCTTATTCCCATGCCAAGGGCAGAGAAGGCCCTCAGTTAATAGTTGTTGAATTAAGGAGAGGAATGACTGAATCAGCCAGCCAAAGGCCCACAGGAGACACAGTCAAAGCTCCTTCACCCATTCAGTCTTTTGAAATTAAGGATGGGGGGGACCTCAATATAATGCTGCAGACTGGCTACCCCCAGAGAGGTCAACAAGGTCACCCCAGGACTAAGACCTAGAAAGGAAGCAGTCACCCACAGTTGGTTGTTTGACTCTGAATCTTATGTTCTCAACATTCCTGCTGGCCCTTTGGTGAGGGCTTGCCTCCTTAGAATTTAAGTAAAAGTCCCTTCTGAAACATCTCCGTGTCTGTGGGCCTGTACTAGGGAGATCCATTAACTCCCTAGGATCAGTGCAGAGCAAGTGGTGCTTGCTGAGATCTTGGGACAGAGAGTTTTTGCTGGTTACAGGGAGCCCCCTCCCCCCAGAAGTTGTTCAGAGGATGTGGTCAGGTACCTGTTTCTGCCTGTGTGCAGACAAGGAGGCACAGAGAAAGGGGGGGTGGGAGGGGGGAGAGACAGGAGGCGCTGAGAATCGGGGTGAAGGGACTTGAGAGGGCAGTGCAGACCCGTCCATCTGCGTTTGGAAGGTGTGTCTTCCTGCAACTATGTGTATCCGTGTGTATTGGGGGCCATGTGTATAATAGGGAGCTGTGTGTGTGCTGGGGGGCTGTGCTGTATGTGTATCGTGTAGGTGGTGGAGCTGTGTGGTAGGGGTATGTGTGGGGTGTGTGCTGGGGATGAGTGTGCTGGGGGCTGTGATGTATGTGTGGAGGAGCTGTGGGTGTGGTGCGAGGGGGCCACGTGTACTGGGAGAGCCATGTATATGCACCTGGTATGCGTGGTGACTGTGTGGCCTGTGTATGTGTTGTGGGTTGCGGAGCTGGGGTGGGGTTGTAGGCTGTCATATGTGTCGGGCATGAACATCTCTCTTGTGTGGTGATGCTTCATTTCCTCAGACTCCTAGATGTGGGTCCAGGTTGACCCAGGAGTCAAGAACACCCTCTTAGTCCCTGAGGATAGACCCAAGCTGCTCTGCCTCAAGGGTCCTTCCTGCTTCTTGGTTCTGGCCAGGAAAGGAGCAGGCTAGTTTGGGAGCACCAAAGGCCCAGGGAGACAGGCAGGTGTGGAGACAGAGAGGAAGGTAGGGGGAGAGGAAGACCTGAGCAGGCCAGAGGGGGGTGTAGGGAGGGAGATAGAGGGGCAGGGGAGAAGAGGAAGAGAGAGAGACAGAGAGAGAGACAGAGGGAGAGAGAGAGACAGAGAGAGAGACAGAGGGAGAGAGAGAATGCTAAGGGGGAGGGGAAAGCAGAGAGGCCTTGACTCAAAGGCCTGAGGAAGAGATGAGAGACGGAAGAGAGCAGGGGAGAGACTAGAGAAAAATAGATTGATGGGTAGTGGGGAGAAAATGGGGGGGAGCAGACAGCGGATCAAAGGCCAGAGACTGGGCCCCCGCGATGTGGGGGAGGGGAGAAGCGGGCGCGGGGAGGGCTCAGCGGGGGAATTGCCGGGCGGGCGCTCGGGCGCTCCGAGCCGCGCGGCTCCCCGGGGAGACGGCAGACACTTTGCGGAGATGTTACTCCGGAGTTGGAGACGATGATAAATATGATAATTTGTATAAAATCTGAATGGGTCTTGTTTTCAGGGAGAATGCCTCGGATGATGAATGGGCCCGGCTCGCAGATAGATGGCTGATAAAAAGTGTATTGGATTGTTGAGAGCGATTTTAATTCTCATTCTGTACCTGCAGATGCCGCGGCCGCGCGCCCGGCCGCCCCCTCCCTCCTGCCCGCCGCGCGGGGCGGCCGGCGGCCCGGCTGGCCTTGGCGGCTCAGGAGGCTTCTGAAATGACTCTAATTACAGAGTTATTAATTTTAAGAGGAGGGTGAGCGGGGGGTTTATGATTATTAATCGGGCGCCGGCGTTTGGCGGGCGGGGCGGGCCGGGCCTCGGGCGAGCGCGCGCGCAGCGCGGAGGACGCGCGGGCCCCGGGGGCAGCTCCAAGCCCGGCGGGCGTCGCGGCAGTGGCGGCCCGGCCCGCGTCGGACTCCTACGGGGGATCACAGCGGCCTCCGGTGTGCATTCCGCACCCCGCGCCTCTAATCCCCATCTTCCAGCCCTCGCCGGCGCTTCTCCCTGTGACTTGCCTCTTAAGAAGGGCTGAGCTCCCCAGAGGAGGACTCTAAGACTCAGAGAGGAGCCTGTCCTGGGGTGGGAGCTGTTTACCTGGAGCAGCGGCCTCCATACACACCTTTCCTTGAGGAACAAGTGGTGTATGGGTGGAGGGTTGGAAGGGGGTGACAAGAGAGAAAGTTCCTTTCTCTCATTTACCTCCATCCAGTCACCTTCATCCCTAGCACCTGCTCTGAATGACTTGGCGTATTGCCTAGCACCCAGGCCATCTTGGAGGATTTTCAAAAGCCTAGGCTACAACCGGGAGGCAGACGCCTAAAAGGAGTCCATAAATAGTTTTGCTCCATGGTGCTGACACTTTGGGAGTAAGATCTGCATGGCTACAGTGACTATTTTAAAGAACTCACAGCTCATTTACTTACAAGGAGCCTCTCAGTGAATTAGAGGCGGTGAGAGGGGGTTGGTAGGAAGACCTGGAAGAAAGGGGGGGCAGGGAGGAGGCTCCTGGGTGCCCTGAAGGAACCCTGTCAGAACTACTCAACCCCTGAGGACAGCCAGGCTCTGTCCTCCCTCTGACTCCCCTTTGGGCACCAGGATAGCATGTCCTAGTGTGGGTTCTGAAGGCAGTATCTGGGTGCACATTCTACCTTTCTGTTCTATCTGGGTGCCACCTACTTGCTGCACGTTGTGGACAAGTTGCTAAAACTCTCTGTGCCTCAGTTGCCTCATCTTTTTAAAATGGGGTCAGTCCCCCCAGCCTTGAAAGCTGACCACAGATCTGAGGCTTCCAGGAGGGAAGAGAGAAGGGTGGGGAGCGCACACACAGAATAAAATGGGTTAATCACATAGGTGAAGAGTGATGGAATTGATCTATGTAATGCATCCAGAGCAATGCCTGACCTGTAGTAAGCTTTTCCAGACATGTTAGTTTTTGTTCTTATTATCATTATTTTTTTAAATAATAAATTTTATTTCTTATTGTCATTATTAACTTTGCTCCATCATGGCCTTCTGCCTGGATTGACTTCTCCAAAGTGTCTCGTTATCACTGTTCTTTATGCTCTTAAACTCTGTGCCTATGTAGGCGATAATGTTCAATCAGCGTGTACCTGGGGTTGTCGTGGAGAATTAACTAATGTGGTCCAACATCTACATGCCAGAGTTTAATATCAAATAATCCCTCTTGGGCCTCGCTGGTGGCACAGGGGTTAAGTCTCAGCACCATCAAGCTATCGCCAGCCACTGCAACATGAGTTCAATCCTGGCCAGGGAGCTGACCCACATGGCAGAGCAGACCTCTCCTGTCTCACTGGCTGCTCCCCTCAGCAGTGTATTTCAGTAGATCCACCTGTTCTGGTCCCCACTGTGTCTCTGGTGAATCCTCTCACCCCTTGCACTTCTGGCCTACACCCCAGCTCTTGTATGCATAAATAAATAAAATAAATCTTTAATAAATAAATAAAATAAAATAATCCCTCTTCACACACAGGGGATATTTTGTAAGATCCTGAGTAGATGTCTGAAATCATGACAGTGCAGAACCTTATACATACACTATTTTTCCCTATATGTCCATACCTATGATACAGTTTAATTTATAAATGAGGCACAGTAATAAGTTAACATTCTACTAATAAAATAGGACAAATATAATAATATACCATAATTAAAATTATGTTAATATGGTTTCTCTCTCAAAATATCATATGTAATATTTTTGGATTGCTATTACTGTGGGTAACCAAAATTGTGGAAAGTAGGACCACAGATAAGGGGGACAACAATTATCCTTATTTAATACCATCCCACAATTGTATAAGGCAGGTGTCCTTGTCCCCATTTGACAGATGTGGACGGTGGGGCACAAGGAGTTCAAGGGATGTGTCATAGTCACATGACTGGTTCTAATTAGACCTGAGGGAGGCAGAGTCTACTTCAGGGCTCCTGGCTCCATTTTCCCCTCTTGGTTGCTGCTTTCTCTGTCTTGGGGCTAGTGAGGAGGTGACCTTGTCTGTTGTGTGCATCATTCCCTGTGGCTGCCTCCCAAGGATACAAGAGGTTGGGGGTGGGAGGGGAGTGTTACCTCCAGCCCTGATCTAAGCCCTTTCCTCCAAGCCCTACTTCCCTTGCCTCTCCTCTCACCCCCACATGGCCTAAGAGTTCTCTGCAGGCCCAACTGAGTGGATTTGTGTATCCTCCCCTGGCCCTTGCTCCTGATTCCCTTCTGCCTGGGTCTGCTTCCTCACTCAGCTATCCTCAGCATTCAGTGCACATCTAATCATCTTGCAAGACCCTACCCCCTTTATGAAGCATTCTCTTACACCCCCAATTGTGTTCCCTGCATTCCAGTCACTCCTTCAGCCCACATCTTTACAGAGTTTCTCGGTTTATAGCTCTCTTTGCCACCAGGATATGTCCTCTCCAAAATAGAGCCAGTGTCTGATTTACCTCCATCATCCCAGTGTCCACACCGCAGACCTCAATGTACTGACTGACTGCTGCCCTCTGACTTAGCCTGGCTTGGTGGTTGCCTTCCCATTTCCCCAGCCCAAAGCGTGCTGCCCTAGGTGTTAGTACTGGTGCAAAAGGAGCGAGTGACTGTGCCGCCCATCTCCTTACTGGAGGCATCTCTGCATACTCTCGGCCTTCCAGTCCAGCTCTAGGACTGACCCCACCAGCCAGACAAAAGGAGGGAGGGGCAGCAGTGTTGGGGAGGCAGAATCGAATGAGTTGGACCACATCCACCAAGAAGTGCAAACAAAGGTCAGAACATTTCCCTGGCCCTTGCCACCCAGGGACTGCCTGGACGGGAAGCCTTCCTCTCCTGACCCATTGGGTCCAAGTGTGCAGAGCCTTCCAGCAGCCCCGTGGGGGTCTCAGTCTTCAATCCTGGGGGTGCCAGAGTACAGGGGCTCAAAATACTGCGACAGGGGAGGAGGTGCTCCCACATTTGTCCATGTAAAGACCTCCTCAGACCTCAGAGGAGAATCTTGACATTCTAGCTCCTTCTTTTCCCTCCGTTAAGTATTTACACTTCCTTTCCTCTCTGCCTCTCTCCTACATTGCCCCATCCCATCCCTGCCTTTCCCTCTCCTGCCTTTCCTTTCCTCCTCCCCACCCTCTGGCCCGGCTGTCCCGGGGTGGGTCTGGCCCCGAGAAAGGTGGGATCTGCGACGCGCCCCTCAGTGTCCGCGGGGCAGCGGCTCAGGAAATGCGCCCTCCGCTGGCACTGGGTCGCGCTTCTCGCCGCTTTCCCTCACAGCTGCGGCCCGCGCTGGCCTGGGCGCCGGGGGTCTGCCAAGAGGTGGGGTTCTCCGAGGTCCTGTTGAAAAGCGGGATGGGGGAGGAGTTCCTAGTTATGGGGACCCTGGGGGATCTACGCCGAGAGCGCGAAGACCGCCCAGCCCTGGTGCCCAACTCCCTACGCGCCCCAGGCGCCCAGGGCGCACCCAAGAAAGGCCAGCGCCTCTTATCTACCCACCCCCTCCCCGCAGGCAGCAGGACAACACCCCACCACCAACGCCGGTCATTCCCAGGGCAGACACTCGGGTGCGCCCAGCTCCCTGCAACTTCCACTAAAGTTCTGCGCCCCACCCGGCCTACTGCCCCGGGGGCCAGGCTGAGCTCCCCGCGGAGCCTCTTGGTTTGGGGGCCCGGGGGCGCCAGTCCTAGCCCCCGCGGGGTGCGCTTTCGCTTCCAAGACTCGTAGGGGGAGTTTTTGTAAATGAACAAAAGCTTTTGCTCTTTTGAGTTTCTTTTATTTTCTTTATTCTTTTGTTCCCTCCGTTTTCATATCCTCCCGCTCTTTCTTCTTCTCTGGCTTCTCCCCCCCACCCCCATTTTCCCTTTCTTTTCGTTCCCTCTGCCTCCTCTCACTCTCCCGCCGCTCTTCTGCGGGTCTCGCTGCATCTCCCACTTCGGCATCTTCTCCGCGCCTCGCTCGGTCCCTCTCGGGCCTCCCTTCCCGGGCCGCGCCCCGCGCCCGCCCCCCGCGCCCGCGCCGCGTCCCCCGACTCCGCATCCTCGAGTCACTTTTCGTTCTCGCGGGGACCCCAGTCTGGCGGGCTGGGGTGCTGCTCCCGCCCCCCGCCGCCGTGATTTATTCGCCTCACCCGGCGGAATCGGGTGCTGAACTGAGCCCCGGAGCGAGGGAACAGCTTTCTCGCAGGAAGGGTTTTGTGAACTAAACGATGCTAATTACGAGCCGGGGGACGCGCCGCCGAGGAGGGGCGGCTCGCGGGTCCGGGCGCGGCCGGCAGGGGAGAGGCCGGGGCGCCGCGTCCCTCCCGGGCCGCCTCCCGCGCCTCTCGCCCCAGCCTTCGCCTTTCCCTGGGAACTTTCCCGTCCGAGTTAACTATTAACCGTTGGCGAAAGGCAATTTTCTTCGGAATTTCAGCGATTTCCTTTTCGCGGTGGAGGCAGATTAACATGCAAATGGTGAGATGCTCGGCTCGAGTCTGCGCGCCGCGAGGATGCCTCTGCCCCTCCAGAGAGTGTCCTTCGCGCCCGCGGAAAACTACAGCCTCAGCCCCCACCCCCGCGCCCCGGGCCGGCGCACGAAGCCGTGACCGAGTCCGTGCCCCGCCGGGGTCCGCCGCGAAGGTGGAAAAAGCCGAGCGCTCGTGCTTGGGGGCGGGGCCGAGCGGGGCGCTGCACCCCGCGAGCCCCGGGGACCTCAGACGCGCGGCCGGGCCAGGCCACCCGAGGAGCCCGCGCCCACTCGGCGCCCGGCACTCGGGGACGCCCCCGGAGGCGTGGGTGGACTCGGGGAGAGCCCTTTGTGGCCCGCAGAACCCCAGACTGCCGACCCCCTCGCCACCGCCGCGCAGCCCCCGCGCGCGGCACACGCGCCCCGCCGGCTGTGGCCGCCGCAAACTTTGTCAAACTTGAACCGCTGGACACAAACTCCCCGCCTGTTCCTCCGTTCCTGTCCGGCCCGGCCCGCTCTTCCGGAGCGGGGCCGGCGAGGGTTTCGGCCTCTGCACCGGGGAGAGGGCTGTTCCCGAAAGTCGGGGTCTGGCCGCGCTGGCCGCCCGCCAGGCCCCCCGGACACCACACGTGTTCCCCGGCCGAAGGCGCTGGTGGTTGCAGCGGCGAGACTTGCCAAGGCCCTGGCAGCCTGCCCCGCCGCTGCCCTGGCCCGGCCTTTCCGGGGCGCGGGTCCCCGCGCCTGTCTAGGGCGTCTGGCTGCGCCGGCCCCGGAGACCTGGAGCCCGGGTTCAGGGCCGCCAGCCCCTCGCCTAACCGCCCTCTCCGGCTTCTCAGCTCGCGAGCAGGTTCTCCCCAGTCCCAGCTCCGAGTTAAGCTCTCCCCCCTCCCGCCTCGCCGGCTGCGTCTCTGGAGGAGCAGCCTCTGTCTCTCGGTCTCTCTCTGTCTCTCTGTCTCTGTCTCTCTTGTTTGTTTCAACGCGCGGACACTGATTGCGCCTTATGAAGTTCTAACTGGTTTTGTGTCAGGAAGATCTTTCTCGCTGCTACCCAGCCTGGCGTGACGGATTAAACATCAACTAGTTAAATAAAAATTAATATCAACTGCCTCCTAACTTCTAATGTCATGTTGTTTATAACTAATGAACTGATTAGGGGATAAACACATCACAGAGACATTCGGCTCTCCTGCCTGGGCTCCGCCACCGCCCCCGTGCCCACTCCCCTGCACAGGCCGCGGGCTGCCTGGCCGCGAGGAGGGAGGGGGCGGGAGGGGCCGCCAGCTCCCCTGGGCTTGTTGGTGGGTCTGCCTTGGCCTGTTTCTCTCTCTTCCCGGCCGTCTTGCTCGTTTCCTTCCTCTGTACATTTTCCTTTCCCAGTCTCTCCTCTACCCCCATTTGCTTCCTTTCACTTTCCCTCCTCGCTTCTCGGCCCTCCCTTGCTGTCCTTTACTTTCTGCAAAGAACAGTCCATCAGACTGTCCCTGGTTGTGTCTGTCTGTCTGTCTGCCTGTCTCCAGTCTGTCCCACCATCCCCTTTCTCTGTGGGAGTCTCTAGCTCTCATTTCCCACTTCTTTCCCCTCATGTGGAGTCATTTCCCCCTCAGCGCAGAGAGTAATAATGAAAAGCCTCCTTGTGGCTGGACCCCCACCCCACTGCAAATCAGGAGTGAGCGCTCCCTGAGAACCTCGTGAAAAACTGACACCCCTCCCCAGGTATTGGGGGGGTTAAGAGGAGGGAGCTAGAATAAGTGGGGGTGTGTTTTCTAGTTCTCTTCTATTTACTATGGAAGGGAAGTAAGGAAATAAAAATGAGTTTTAACACCTTCGCCTTTCCTCGTGTCCCAGAAGCAGTCAATACAGGCTGGAGCGCTAAATTTAATTTTCAAGTAAGAAAAACTCTGGTGTCCTTCCTCCAGGAGCACCAGAGCCCTCTCTACACATACCCCCACCTCACTTTCTGCCCCAGCCTGACCTGAGCAGCCTCCTGCAGGGCCCTTTTCCTAAAGATACTTAAAGCAAATCACAATTGTCATCATGACAACAATAAGGCAGGAAAGCGAGTAATCACGGACCTGGCCCTGGTGATTTTTTTTTAAAGAAGCCACAACGTTTAAACTTGGTTTGCCCTGGATCGCAGGGTCTGACAAGACAATAACAACAGAAAAAGCTTTTAAAACCAATTTAGCACACGTGAAAATGTAATTCTAATGAAGAATCAATAGGCTGGCGGATCATTTTTCCTGGGACTCCTTGGAGAACCTGAGAGAGACTTTCAATCAATGGGGCGGGCAATGAGCAAAAGGGCCCAAGAGACCATGTGGGATGGGGGGTGAGGGCTGGGAGACAAAGAAGCAGAGCCTGAGGGAGGAGACTGGAAGGAAGGTGAGGTGGGAGCTGGGCTCTGGGCCCTGGCACCCCTTTGTGGGTTTCCTGAGTTCCCAGGGCTCAAGTCAGGAGTCCCCAGTCAGGAGCTTAGAAGTCTCTTTCCTCCACTTGGTCTTTCCGATTTGAGACAGGCTCCTTAGCACAATGGCCTCAGCTGCCTTCCCCAGGGCCTATGGCCCCAGCCCTGGCACTGCCCCAACCCTGGGCCCTGTGTTCAGGTAACTGTGACAAGTTGGCCTGAGAGCAGGCAGGGACACTGAACCGAGTGCTTGTCCCCAGTTCCAAATACCCTGTTTCCCAGTGGGCACCTCCTTACTCTGTAACTTTTGGGCTCTGTTCCTGTCTGATGATACAGAAGCAAGAGCAACAAATGTGTGTGTGCAGTTGCACTTCACATTTTAAAAGTCACTTCCATCCTAGAGATCTCCTGAGAAACCTGTGAGAAGGGCAAGGATTATTAACACTATTTTAGAAAAGAGGTAACAAAGGCACAAAAAGCGGTGAAAGTGTGACTCAGCAGGTCATGGCCCTGTGTGTGACTGGGTATGCGGCTCTGTAGGTGACATCTTGTGTGTGTGTGTGTGTGTGTGTGTAATGCAGTGACTGACCACATGATAGTGTGATTTGCGATTTGCGTATGACTAAGGTTTCATTTATGCATGTTGCTCTCCCATCCTAGTCCTTGGGAATGTTGTTCTCTGTGTACCAAAAAGCAACTTTTTTTTTTTTTTTGCTTTTAAGTTTCTGTGCTCTTGCACTGGAAAATCATCGTTAGATTTTTTTTTTAAGACAAGATAAAAAATACCAACAAAGTCTGATGTTTTAATCACAAATACTGGTAAGATGATAAATTGGCCATGACTTGCTTTTCTAAAAGGGCACGTTTCTCTAGGAAATTTTTTTAAAATTAAATTGAAGAACATGATATAGATTTTACCTCTGGGATTCTGAGCCCCTCCAGCTCCCTGGCCCTAGTTGCATAATCTTTCTAGAGGAACTTAGCTGAAGTGGATGGGACTCCTAGTGAGGAATGCCCAGTTCCTCACCTAAGATGGCTCAGTGGGTCTCCTGGTCCTGGGTCTTGCTCCCTGCTTTGGTGCCTTTCTGCCTGAGGCCTGGAGGCGTGTGTGGAAGAGATGAAGCCAGCCACAGGCCCCTGCCTGCACTCTGGGGCTCACCCGGCACTTTTCTCCTCAGCCTCTCAGTGTTACTCAGCATGTGTGGGCAAGACTATGTGAGGATGGGGGTTCCAGGGCAAGTGGATGGTGAGAAAGGGGTAATGACAGGTCTGTGAGTGTGTCAAAAGTAAAAGTCCAGGAGAGTGTGTACGAGAAAGGTGGTGGATGAGATTTGAGGGAGAATTTGTGAGGTGTGAGGGGTGTAAATTACACATCAGGAGGGCATGGTGTGGCACAAGGCTAAAGTGAGCCTGACTTGTGTGTGGAGAGAATGTGAATCCGAGAGTCCATGAGATTTGGGGTACTGTGGAATGGTGTGCACTCAGGGGGTGTTATGTGGGTCGGGTAGGCTCCTGGGAGAGATCTGGTCATTCTCTGCCCCCATCCTCTCTCCCAGGACAAGGAAGGAAGCCAGGGCTTTTCCCTTTCACTGAGCGGAGGAGGAAGAGGGGGTTGGGAGGGGGGAAGGGGAGAGGACCTCACAGCTGGGGAGCTCCTGAGGGATTTAGTAAGCAGTTCCTGAGCTTTGCTGCACGGACCTACAGGGAGTGACTATGAGGCCAGACAAAGTTGGGGTCTGTAGTAATCTTGGAAACTGAGGCTGAGACGCAGGGGTGTGGTGGGGGGGGTAGCAGGCTGGGAGCCTCACGGTTGAGAAAGTAGGGTGAGACAAGCGCCGAGAGACGCTGAGGAGAGCCGCACAAAGTTGGGGAGTGCAGGAGAGTGAAGACGCCCCTGCGAGCGAGGCTGTGCGACTGGCGGGAGCGAGCGGCGGTGAAGAAGAGGGGGTGGGGTGAGAGGGTGTGCCGGCGTCTAGGCTGGGGACTCGGTCTTCGGGTGCCTCTGGCAGTGCGGGCGTCGGCTTGCCCGCGGCGGGCTCGGGCCCGGGTGCGTGTGCGCGCGTGTGCGCGGGGTGGAGAGCCTGGGGCTCCCCGGCGCGTGGCTGTGCCTCGGCGCGGCCGGGGGCGTGAGCGCGGCGCTAGCCGAGCGCACAGCCGCGGCGGCGGGCAGCCCGGGTTATCTGAGCCGCTCGGTCTTGGGTGGCTGCGCCCAATCTCCGGGCGGCGGCGGAATAAGGAGACGCACCGACGGGCCGCGGAGGAGCCGGAGAAACGAGACCCAGGCCCAGAGTGCAGCGGCGGGGAGCAGAGCATGGAACAGCGCGCCGGGCGGGCAGGTAAGACCCGGGAGCGGCCCCTCAGCGCCACAGGCAGGGGGGTGGGCATGGAGAAGGGGGGGCGGCTGGCAAGCCGAGGGAGGCTTTCACTCCCTTTTCCTTTTTGTGCCTAACCGGCGGGGCCGGTGTCATGTCCGGGGGCAGGGGCGCCCGTGGCCTCTCTCCCCACCACTGGGGCCTCCTGGGCCTTCCCTCCCGGTGGCCTCTACATCTACTAAAAACTTTTCACCCAGAAAACGTGAGTTTTACAACTTGTCTTTGTCTCTTCGCAGAACCTGTCCTTTCCTTTCTGTGGCGCGTTTAGAACTTTATCTTCCACTTTCCCTCTGTGTATAAATATTTTACCCAACTTCTTTGGAGTTGGGAGCACTGGGAAGGCCTAATTCTTGGTGGGAACAGAGTGTGGGTGGCCGGGCGTGGGCACATGCTGTGTGCATATGTCTGTGTGCACGTGTGAGCAGAGGCTGGTGTATTTGAGTATCAACCCAAGTGTAAGCACTGGTGAGGTGTGGGGGGCTCTGTCCCCAAAAGAAGCTACTCAAGGGAGACTTGGAGGAAGGGGTGGGGTGGTAGGCCCCAGGGGCCCAGGTAGGGGAGAGCCTGAACCTGCTTACTCAAAGGGCAGAGAGGTTGGAAGGAGGCTGCTGTCGCCTTCTTTTCCTTTCCTCCTTCCTGCTCTCCCCAGGCCCTCAGCTCCTCAGTGTCCTGGGGGTAGGGTGGAAGTCAGGGCCCCAAGTTCAGTTTTGACTTAGTGGGGAGGGAGGGGTTTGGATCAGGTTTCCAAGAGTTTTCAAGACAGTTCCACAGAGTTCAAGGACTAACTTCAGGCTCCTTTTCTGCCTCACCCTCACCTTCCTCAAACTGCCTCCCTCCTCTCCTCCCCCTCTCTCACTAGCTCCGGTTCTAGTTCTCTCAACTGACGTCCAGTTTCCACCCCCAGCACTGTCCTTCCTCTAGCTTCTTGGCCCAGTCCCTGGAAGCCTCCATTTCCCCTTGAGGGCCTTGTCCCCTCTGGGGAAGGCGGGTCCCCACGAGTGTCAACAGTGCCCTCTTGGGCTTTTAGGGCTCCGGGCCACCCCTCCGCACCAGAGGTTTAAGTAGGGAGATCAATAGCAAACAGTTGTAATGATCTAATTAATTATGGCAAAATTAAAAGCGAGTACAAAATCAATCTCTGATGGTGTTGAAGATGGAATTCAATTGCGAGCCCATCTGTGCACCCCCTCGACCGTATAAATATGCAGCCCAAGGACAGACCTAATGGCAGGGCCTTCCTGGGACCTAGTTCCCCCTTCCTTCCTCTCCCGCACAGGGCTTCTCTCTCAACCGTCTGCCTCTGCTTTGGCTTCACAGGGCTTCCTGTCCCCACCCACCCCCTCTTTCCCGGTCCCCTTTACTCCAGCTTTCTTGACACTCCCACTTTGCCATCTTTCCTCTGGGAAGGTGACGCTCCCTGCCTTGTAGGCCCCAGGTTCGTGGAGCAGGTTCCCAGTCCTGGTCTCCCAGAAAAGGCAGCTGTACCCCCTCTCCGACCTCAGGAAAGAGAAGGCCGAGGGCTGGGCGGCATCCTTGAGCGCCCGCCTGGGACCTCATCTCAAGTTTCCCAGCGCTTGGGACGCTCCAGAAGATACCAAGCCCCTGGTCCAGGGGCGCCTGCGCCTACCTGCGCCCGCCAGGCAGCAGCTCTCCCGGCGCGCCAGGCAGAGCAGCCGGGAAGAGCAGCTGCGCCCCGCACCCCCTACCCCTCTCTCTTTCCGCGCCCTCCCCATTGCCACGCTCCTTCCAGACCAGGT
The DNA here is from genome assembly GCF_964194135.1 of Talpa europaea. Classification (NCBI taxonomy): domain Eukaryota; kingdom Metazoa; phylum Chordata; class Mammalia; order Eulipotyphla; family Talpidae; genus Talpa; species Talpa europaea. Next base: position 20,542,729 of record NC_140077.1, on the reverse strand, counting down.
TTGGGGAAGGGTGGGGAGGGCCGGGGGCTGCGCGGGAAGCTGGGCTGGGTGGCGGAGAGGAGCCCATCCATCCGCCCGCCAAGCCACCTTCTCTCTTTTTCTCTTCACCGCCCCTTCTCGTTCCTTGGCCCTCATTTTTTCCGTAGATGCCTCCAGCAGGGACACAGCCGGGGGTGGGGGGTGCCTCTCCGTCCCCCATCCGGCTAGTTAAAAACCACAATGAGATGCGCGGGAGCGAGCGAGCGCGCCTGGCGGACGCTTTGGCGCAGCCGCCGCAGCCGGGTTTGCGAAGGAGACGGGATTTGTTTAGTCTCGCTGAGGCTGTTCGGGGACGGGGAAGCCCGTCAGGAAAAGGCAAGGGAAGAGAGGCGGGGAGAGAAGAGGCAACTGGGTCTCTCCTGGACTTTGACCTCTGCCTACACCCTAGAACCCTAAAAGCAAGACCTGTATTTGATGTCCTTCCTTTTATTCCGCAGGCCCGCCCAGCTGGCGCTCTGCTGCTGGCCCCCGGCTTCTCTCTCCCGGGGTCCCCGAATCCACTTCCCGGCCCACACTGAGTTTCCAGGCTTCTTTTGCCCCCAGAGACCCCTCCCAGGTCCTAACGCCGGCCCTCAGAGCCTGGGGGAGACACAGCCTGACGCCTTCCCTCCCTCTTTTGCCAGGCCTCCTCACCCCGTTATTAATTGCTGTGTTGACCTGCAGGATTGATTGGCGGCCCCTCTGGAAGAGGCTGCGGAGGCCTTGGCCTCGGAGCAGCCCCGGCTGAGGGCAGCGGGAGGAGGGGGAGGTGCCGGGTCTGGATCCTGAGCTCCAATCTCAGCCCCGCTTGGGACACAGCCTAGACACCCTTCTTTCACCCACACGCCTTTTGCACACCCTACACCACTCATTCACACGATCCCCTCACCAGGAGACGTTCAACCCCTAAGGAGACACACCAGAAATTCTCCCTAATTGATTTAGAAATTGAAGGAGACTTCCTCTCTCCATTAGCCGTTTTCTCCCACACTTTCGTTAGCCCGGGGTCTAGATCTCACTGCCGGCTCAGACATGGCGGAATCAACTGCAGGGATCTAGGCTTTTTCTGTCCGAGATTTATTTTGCACATCCTTCCCCGCCCCGCCCCGCCCCCCCCCCCAGAACAGTTACAGAAAAGTTAAGAAATAGCCCTGGATGCGGGTCACCTTAAAGTCTGAAGCCAGCGCACTTTTTCCAAGACCCTGTCCTGACTCCTGTGGGTTCGGTTCAGCCCTTTTGTTTCAAGTTCCGGGGTGGGCCGCGAAGGGTGGGGGGATAGAGGTGTGCAGCCACCTGGGCGGGGGTCTAACCTTACAGCGAAGGGCCGCCCCTCCCTCTCCTCCTCCCGGGTCTGCCTGCCTAACGCCCCCCACCCCCCGCCCCGCGCGCACGCACGCGCGCGCGCCCCCCGCCCCCTTCCCAGCCATAGCAACCCCCCCGCCCCCCCCCACGGCCCGACCCCAGGCTACAGGCCCGCGGGCCGGACCCCACGGGAGTACGCCCCGGACGTCCGGATCCCGGCTGGCGGTGGGCGCAGGCGGCGGGAGCGCACGGACCGCGGGCGGTCCCCAGAGAGACCCCTTTATCTCGGCCGTCGCCCCGTCTCAGCCAGCCCCTCGCCGCCGGTTTTTCCCCTTTCCCCTCCTCTTCGCTCCTTTGTCTCCAGCCCTTCGCAGCACCGAGCAACCGATCCCCCGCCTCGGCGGCCGTGCCCTTCGGCTTCCCGGTTCGCAGGCGGCTCCCCCTGCCTTACCCGCTCCCGACTCTGGCGCCTGCTCCGCCCGCGCCTCGCGTTCGCACAGCTGCTGGGAGAGGAGGCAGGGCGGGCGGGCGCGCCGCGGATGTATCCGTGAGGGAGGTTTGGCGCTGGCTCGCAACTCCGGGAAAGTCAGCCCGCGGGGGCCTCCCGCCCCTCCAGCCACCCCGTGCGCTGCGGCGCCGCGCGCTCTCGCCGCCGCCGCCCGGCCCCAGCCTTTCCGGGTACTTGGGCTTATTTCGCTCCCCCGGTCGGCCCAGCCTCTGGAGTTGCGCTCCCCCTGCCCACCACTCCGTCCGCTTTCGGCCGCCGCCTGGCCACCGCCTCGACTGCAGCCCCTTCGTCGAGGTGGCGGTGGCGGGGAGCGCCGGGGACGTCTGGGGCCCGCGCCTCTGCGCCCTGCACCACAGGCAGGCCGGGCTGCGGGCTCCAGGCCTGGCTGGGAAGGTTAATCATTACTTCCCACCGACGCTGAGCCTCACTGGAACGCTCACCTGCCTGGGGGAGGAGGCGGAGGGAAGAGGGAGACGGCCGGGTGGGGACCTGGGCTGCGCTCGAAGCAGCCTCTTCAGGCCTTCTGGAGATGGGAACCTGCTCCGTTCCCTCCGCACGCCTTTCACGCCCCCTTCCTTCCCCTCCTCTCTCCCCCCTTGCGCGCTCCCTCGGTCAGGCCTCTCCCCGCGGTCTCAGCTCGGCTCTGACTTTGGCAGGTCGACTGCAGGTCTTGGGCGAACCAACTTTCTTTGTTTGGAACCGGACTGGACGGGATCCCCCACCCCCCTCCAGTCTCCGCCAACGGGGCCTCTTCTGCCAGAGGGTTTTGGCAGACTGGCCCAAAGGGGACCGCGCCTGAGGCCACAATTAACCCGGCTTTGGTGGGGGCCTGAGGATTTAACTGATCTCCAGCAGCTGCGTGGGTGCCGCATGTAGGGGGGTGGCAGAGCGGCAGGAAAGACGGAAGGCAGAGTGACAAACATGTATGGGGTGTGGCAGAGTGAATGGAAAGGAAAAAAATCCAGAAAGGGACAAACACAGGAAGGGAAGTGGCAAGGAACCCTCTAGTTACCTTTAAAGGATAAAAGTTGGGTGGAAAACACCACCCCTTGCCCTGCCTAAGTGCCCAGATCCCTCCCTCCCTACGTGGGAGGTTAACGGTTCAGAAAGCCGGGCACTTTATTCCTTAATCTACCATAGAAATGTTTGGTTTTTCAGAATGCTCCGTGGGGTAAACCACGTAGGTGTGATTATTCCTATTTTACAGGCAAGAAAACTGAGACTCAAAGAGGCAAAGAGACAGTTCACGTGGCGGTTCTGGTTCCTTCTCTGGGCTGGGTGAGGACGGGTCCCTCTAGCTGTGCCTGAAACCAATGATGTGGGGAGGGCAGGGGCGGTGTCAGGTTTAAGTCAAAAGGACTAGGGTCTCACGGCGTCTCTAGCCACCCCCACCCCCCTGGTTTGTGCTCCACGGAGCAGGGCCCTCCTCTTCCACCCTGTGAGCTCACAGGCCCAGTTCCTCCTGGCTTGGCTATTTTTTTCAGTACCCATAGGGTGGCCCCCAGGGCGGCAGCCACCTGGCAGGCCCGTGCCGCTAAGAGGCCTCTTTGGTGGCCAAGTGGCTTGTATTGTCGTTGCCCCTCAAAGAGGCAGCAAAGGGCCGGGCAGGTCGCTGGGCCCTCTTGTGAGGAGCAGCCGGGTTAAGGGGGAGGGTCGGAGCATAAAGGCTCAGCACGTGCGCCGGCCTCCGCAGGACCAACAGACCCAGGCGGGGCTCGGCTGGAATCAGGCCCCCCGGGCTTCGTGCAGGGAGCCCAAATATTGGGAACAAAAGCGGGAAAAGAGGAGTGAGAGCGGGAGGGAGGAGGGAGCAAGGGAGGGAGCGAGGAAGCAGAAATTAGGGGGTCTTAGATGAAAAAAAAAAGAAAGTAGCTTTAGGGGGAATGTGCCGTGGAGTGTGAAATTGCAGCCCATGGTGCTCCATATTGTACCAGAAGCTCTTCCAAAAAAAAAAAAAAAAAAAAAACCCATCCTCCAACGTGACCAGAGGCGAGGAAGGGGGAGGCCGCGGGAGGATGGGGGGGGGAGGAGGGGACAGGCCTGGTAGGAGCTGGTCGGCTGAACTGTAGAGGGACACCGGGTGCGCAGGCCGCCTGCCAGAGACCGGACCCCTGGATTCTGCACCGAGGGCTGCGCAGGGACCCTGAGGGCGAGTGGGCTGCGGCTGTCCCGACTTGGATGGCCCAAGGAACTTTTCTTTCTTTGTGGTAGTGACTTTCCCAACCTGAGTGTGCCTCGGGTTCTGCTTCTCTTCTCTTTGGACTAGTTCTTCCCCCTTGGTTCTAAAGAGTTCTCCCCCCCCCAACTTTAATGTGTTTAATTTGGTCCGCATGGTGGGAGGCATTTCCTAGGGAGATGCATTTAATTTCAGAATTTCTAATCCCCTCCCTCAGAGCCTCACCCGGCTCCCCTTGCTGCTTCCGGGGGAGGAAGGCAGGCCTAGGCCGCCAGGGAGAGACACAGCTGGGGTGCTCCTTTAGCCCCCATTAGGCTTTCCTGGGCTAACACTACCGGTGGCCAGGGCCCCGCCTGCAAAGGAGGGACAGCCAGACCTCTGCCTTCTCTTGCTGGGGCAGAAAGTGCTGGGCCAGGGAATGGGAAACCAAAAAAACCGAGTGGAAGTGTCCAGAAGGGAGCAGTGAAAACCAGCGTATTGGACTATATAGACCATTGGGGCTATACCAGCACCTCACTCCAAGCACAGTCTGCCCCCAAAACGCATTTCAGAGCTAGCGTGACCTGGAGTTCCTGTGCATGTGTGCGCGAGCGGGAGGAGCTCAGGGCAGAGCACTGCATCCCAGATACCCGCACCAGGACAGGGCAGGTCCGGTCCAGCCAGGGGCCCAGGCAGGCAACAGCTCTGCGGTGAGGAAGGCGGCGAGGGCGCCAGTAGAGCCTGGCAGGGAAAGGAGCAGAGAAGGCGAAGGAACCAAGATCCACAAGGAAGATTTATTGGCAGATCAGATGCACAGAGGCGGCTAATGAAGCAGATCCTGAGATGGGTATCAGAGCAACTCCCCAAAAGTTTATTTGCCTTTAAATTTCCGTAGGGAGGCGGGTGCCTTGTTTGAAGTGTAAATGCCCCTAGGTTGGGGGGTGGAAGGGCCGCTTTGAAAACACTAGAGAGAAAAGGTTCATTTAGAGGCAGCCGGGAAAGCAACCAACCCTGACAGGTCGCAGCCTGGGTTGTGTTTGGGGTTGGGTTGTTTTCTTTCTTTCCTTTTTTCCTCTTCTGTCTCTTCCCCTTTTTTCCCTTTCTTGCTTTCCCCTCCTCTCCTACACTCTATAGAAGAAAAAAGGGAAGAACTGGAAAGGGGGCACTGGAGGCAGAGGCCAGCCCCAGAGAGAAGTCTGCAGGCCCGCCTTTCGTCCTAGGAGAAGGCCGAGCCTTGGTGAAATGGGTTTCTAATCAGCAGGAAGCGTTCCTGTTTGACTTTCTAGACCCAGGAGTGGGTTGGAGCTAAGGAGGAGGCTGCTGGGAGCTGACCTAGTGGGAGGGTGAGTGTCTCTCTACTTGCAGTGCTGGGGGACCTCGTTGCTGGAGGGGCTGGGAAGGTGGGGGTGGGGGCAGGATGGTCTGGGTCTTCACAGGCTACCTGGGAGTTGGCCTGGCCTGCAAAGGTGCTGAGTGCCTGTGGGTCCACGTGAAGGTGCGGGCGCACAACTTTCGGCACACTTTGTGCATGAAGTCCCCTTCCCAACAAAACTCAAAAACTTCTCCTGCCTGGTACGTCAAAGTACTTGTCCTTGTCCACAATTCTTCACAGTATGCGTAACATCCACAGGGGCAGGTCCATCTGATCTAGAAAAATCTGGAGTCTAGGGGTGGAGGAGGTTTCTGCATACAGCCTTGTTCCCCCTACGGTTCATTCCTCCACGCCCCAAGACTTAACTTACTGATCCAACACAAGGAGGCCTGGGGCAAAGACCTCCTTTACTTGGAGCTCCTCTCAGCAAGGACCCTTTCTTTCCCCCAGGTCTGGGTTTATCACTTCCCTGAAGAAAGTCCAAGGCTGTGCCAGATAATACCATGTCAGAGCCCCTGACTCCCACGTGGGAGAGCTGTTCCCTTTAGGGGTGCGAAACAGTTTTCCTGTTTCGCTCCACACACACGAAGTTGGTGCGTGTTCGTGGGGTTGTGAGGCCAAAGCAAACCCGAGAGTGCCATCTGCAGGTCTCGAGAGGAAGAGACTGACCTTCGGGGCTGGACCCTGAGCCTTCAACCTTTTGCTCAGGGGAACCAGCTTGGCCGCTTCGGGAAAGTGGGATTGGGTGTGGGGAGGGAGGGGTTTGCGGGGAGGGCTTTTCTCTCCCAGAAGTTACTGGGCGGGTGGATTGAGCCGCTCGGGCTCGGGCGGGCAAACGCTAGGAGAGCAAACCTGGCCCCCAGGGAGTCGGGGCGCACCACAGCGCTGGGCTGCCCGGTCCAAGCCCCGCCCGAGGAGTGAGGGCGCCCTGAAGCCCGGGTCCAAGAGGCCCAGTGGGCGCCTCCTCCTCACCGGGTGGGGCGGGCGCGGCGCCATCCTACCAGCCTCCTGGGCTGAGACCGGAGGGACGGCGGCGCGAGTCCCCGCGTTTCCCTGGGCGCCGGGGTCCGGGGAGCGGCCCGGAAGGGGAGTCGAGTCCGGGCGGCAAGTGCGCAGCGCGGGCTTCCCCGAGCAGCCCTTTCGTAGACCGGGGAAGCGGGGGGAGGGAGCGGGAGTTAAAACATCAGCTGAAGTGCCAAGATGATTTATGAGACGAGGGAAAATATTTCATAAAGATCTCCCAGATATTCTGTACTTAACCAGTTAGCAGACAAAGGGCTTCTCCTGCCTGGTGCGTGCGAACGGACCCGAGCGGGCGCGCGAGCCGGCGCGGAGGAGGGCTGCGGAGGCCGCCGGGGCAGCAGCCGGCCGAGCCGAGCGCGCAGCGCCTCCTGCGCCGGCTCCGCGCGCGGAACAGGCGGCGGGCGGCGCTCAGCCTCCCTCGCAGCCTCTTCTTCCCAGCCGGGAGAGCAGGAGTCCGCGTCCTTACCGCCCGCGAGCAGTGGCTCTGCGCTGCCTCCCACCCCAAGCCCCTCTCCCCAGCCTCCCGGAGGCCCGGGCGCCCTCCCACCATCTGCCGGGTCCCCCTGACGCAGGTGGGTCCTCGCCGGGTCTCCAGCTGGACGCCAAACCCCGCGCTCGGGGCTGCGCAGACGCCGAGGGGCGAGGGGACCAGGGCCACCTACGTGCCGCCGCGCGCCGTGCGGGAGAGGACGAACTGCCAGCACTTTGCCCGGGGTTGAGAATCGGGGGGCGCGTGGCTGGGAAGGTAGCTCAGGGGCGAAAGGCAGAAAGGAAGGACCAGACAGGACAGAACGGTCAGGAAGGAACTCGGCGCCGCGAGCGAGAGGGGCTCGGACTAGGGGTGCGGACCGAGCTCGGGGTCGCGTGGCCCCGGCGGGCGCTGGCGGCTGCACCGGGGGGCCGGGGAGTTGGGACCGCGAGCGGGTTTCCGAGCGCCGCGCGCTCGGCGGCCCGGAGCCGCCGCCTGAATATTCATTAGGCCGGCCGCGCTTTATCCTTATCTAACGTTTATCTTATCGGCGAGTTTCGTTTCTCAGTGTAGTTTTAATCCCCTGCCCCCCTCCCCCCTCCCCCTGGCCCGCTCCCTTCCCTCCCTCTTCCTGCGCCCGCCGCTCCCTCCCTCCTTCCCCCTCCTGCGCCCTCCCCTCGCCGGCACCGGAGTGACAGGCGCGGGGCCCTCCTCGCCGAGGCTCGGGGCTCCGGCGCTGGCGAATCACAGAGTGGTGGAATCTATTGCCTTTGTCTGACAAGTCATCCATCTCCAGCGCGGGGAGGAGGCGGGGGTCTGGAGGGGGCTTTGCAGCTTTTAGAGAGACACGCACCGGGAGCCGAGGCTCCAGTCTCCGGCCAGCCTGCTCGCAGCCGCAACCCACCTGGGGGCAGCCCAGCGCTGCCGGCGCCGCGCGGCTCCCTCCCTCTCCCGGCCCCGCGGCCGCGGCGGCGCGCCTGCCTGCTCCGGGGGCGGGGGCCCGGCTCGCGCTGTCCTCCCGGAGGCGCCCGCTCGGACATCCCGAGGATTGCTACTTCTCCGCCAACTTCGCCAACTCACCGGCACTTGGAGACACCCGGCTCCCCACCCGGCGCCCTCGGGACGCCCCCGGCCCTCGCCCTCTCTGAACGCTGCCTCTTGGATGACCGGGCTCCAGGGGAGCTGAGCGCGCCGCCGCCCCCGCCCAGCCTCAGCTCCGGCCGCCGCTGCGGCGCGCGCCATGCGCCCCCAGATCCCCCCGGCCCGGCCCGCCGCCCCAGGACCTTTCTGCTGACCGCCCGGCCCCGCGCCCCGACGGCGGGAAGTTGCGGCAGCGACGGTTGCGAGCGCCGGCCGGCCCGGGAGGAGTCCCCGCGGGGACCGCCGCGCCGTGCCCCCCACCCCCGCGCGCCCCGCCGCAGCCGGGCGCCCTCTCACCCCCACCCCCACCGTCCTTCCCTTTTCTCTTCAAGTCCTGAAGTTGAGTTTGAGAGGCGACACGGCGGCGGCGGCCGCGCTGCTCCCGCTCCTCTGCCTCCCCATGGATATGCACTGCAAAGCAGATCCCTTCTCCGCGATGCACCGTGAGTACCGGCGCCCGGCTCCTGCGGCTCCAGGCTCGCGGCCCCTGCCCTGCCCAGCCCCGGCCCGGCCCCGGCCCCGGCCCGCGGCGCTCAGATCCCACCTTGGAGGCCACGCTGGCCTCTCCCAACCCCCCTTTTCGTTCTACCTCTTCCCCTCATGTCTCAGTGTTTCTGAAAGTCTCCAGCTTCCCGCTCCCTCTGTCACCCATACTTCTGCCTCTACCTGCCTTCCTACCTTCCCGGTGCCCGTCACTTACCTTCCTTCCTGCCGCCTGCTCCTTCAGCCTTTGCTCCTCAGCCCCCGGCCCCGGCTCCAGCCACCCTGCTCTCTGGTCACCCTCTTGCCCTGGAGTGCAGCACTGATGGGGAGGCAGTTGGCAGGGTTTTGTGTTGTGTTGTGTTGTGTCTCCTCTGTCTTCTCTCTCTGTTCGGCTCCCCCTCCTCCCTTTCCTCATCTCAACCTGGCTCAAAGTTAGACTGTGATTGTCCAGGAGGAGACACCTAGCGTGGTCAGCTTCAGTTTCAGGACAGTCAGGCTTGTGGGGGGTGGGGTGCCCCCATCTGACCCTCAGCTCCCAGTGTCTGCTGGCCCTACCAGCCCGGCCGAGGCTTCTTGTGGGCTGGTTTGAAATACTTCGTTTCTTTTCTACCTCTCCTTCCCCTTCTCTTTGAGTTGGGGGTCCAGGCTCGGCAGGGCAGAGTGGTCATCTTTGTCCACCTCTCCCTGGTAAATGCTCTAAAAACAAAGAGGGGTTCCAAGGAGAAATCTAAGTCAACAAGACAAGAAGGGGAGGACCCCTGGGCAGGCGACCCCTGGGCAGAGCAAAGCTCCGCTTCCTGTTCTGGAGGCTCCTCGCTGGCCTCTCACTCCCTGGTGATGATGGTCCCGCCGGTGACCTGGCCAGGGATAGGCAAAGAGGCAGAAAATGAGCGAAAAGAACAAAAGGAAGACAAATGCCAAAGGTGGGGAGAAAGGAGAGAGAAATCAAAACAAGGGGAAGGAAATAAGATAAAGACGCCGCAAAGGATGCTGCAGGAAAAGAGGAAGGGGAGAAAATAAATGAAAAAGAGGAAAAGAGGGCTTGCTTTAATGAAATTTGAATTTATCTAATTCATGTTGTATATCTTTAGCCCGGAAAACAATCCTAAGAATTTTTTTTTTACGGGGTTTGCTTAAAAAGATAAGTAAAAAACTTCCTCACTGTAGATTAATAATTAAGGATGATTTGTAACTTTTCATCACAGCAAACTTTTTAGACCTGGCTTGGATCTGTGCTGCAGACAAGAGCGCCAAGGAGGGAGAGCTCTGTTTCTCTCTAACCAAGTATTCAGCTTTGCAGGGGGGAGCTTAAAAAATACTCCTGGGATAAAATACATTTCCCTAAATAATTTTCAAGCACAGAAGATCCCGGCCAGGGGCCTGGGCTGCCGCGGGGCTCCGAAAGCAGAGCCAGGCTGGCTCCTGTCTGGAGAAGCGGAGCCGGACCACGGCCGCCTTCCCGGCCCGGCTTGCGCCCGGCCCGCGCGCCGCTGCGCTCACTCCTCTCCCGGCTTCTGCGGGGGATCCGCCGGCCCCAGCCGTCCTCCGGATGGCACTTTGAAACCCAAAGGGAAGCGAGGAGAGCTGAAGGGAGCCGTTCGGAGGATGGGAGACCATCTCGGCGAGAGCCGGCGCACTGGCGGGCCGACCCGCACGCAGCCGCAGCCGCAGCCCGAGCCCGCGCCGGCGGCGGTGGCGCATTCCAGGCCCGACGCAGCGGCGGCTCCCGGCCCCCAGCCCTGGACGCCAGCGGCGCCCCCTTCCCATCCCCACCCCTTAGATTGGGGCCGAGGGGCCGGGCCCGCAGCCCGGGGAGGCTGAATTATTCATCTTTAATCCGCCCGCAGCTGCCGCCTTTTCATACCGGTAACGCGAGTTCTCCCGGGGCCTAAATTATTAATGGTCAGGCTGGGGCTTGGAGGTGGGGGTGAGGAGCGGGGCTAGAGGTGGGGAGACAGGCTGGATGGGGGGTAAAAGAAAAGGTTCCGGCCTCCACCGACCTCCAGATCAGAGGCTTCTCCCCCAGGGTTTGCCTTGCCTTCCTCTCCGTTCCTGGAGAAGGGACCCGGAAGGAAAGCGGGTGTGCATGTTCCCGCTTTTTCCGAAAGTCGCCTGAGGATAGCAGGGCCGGGGCTGCAGGTTCGGGGCCGTTTGGCCCCGTGGCAGCTGGAACTCGAAGTTCTGGGAATGCAGCTGTGGGTTGATGGCTCCGGGTGCAGCATTTCAAGTGTCCCGCAGGCCAAGGGGAAGGGGGAGGGGGACAGTGCCCTCAGACTTGGCACCTGGTGACCTCCTTTGGTGCCCAGGTTGGTAGCGGGCTCTGGAGCCGGCTTGGAAGCCCAGCGCCCTGCGCCTGGTCAGGACAGCAGACGCCCTGGCGCTGCCATCTCCTGGGCTGCCGCTGACTCCTAAGAGGTCAGGGGGACGGCGAGCTGGCTCTTGCTGGCTGCAAGGGTGCCCTGTAAGCCCTCAGCCCCCCTGGGCAACCTGCACCACACCACCTGGGCTAGGCGGGCCCCAAACCTGGCTGAGCGCTGGAGGAAGAGCTCAGGCGCTGCTGTTCTCTGGATGCTCTCCGCTGCCCCTGAGCTTGCGGCTGCCTCTGGGCCCTACCTCTTCAGCCTCCCCTCTTCCACCTGGCTTTCTCGTACACTAGGGAAGTGAAGGGAAATATGCCTCCCCCAATATCTGAAGATATAAAACATAAAGGAAAGAAAAACTCCCAACCAAAATGCAAAACAAAAACACAGGGAAAGCAGAAGAAAACTGCAAACCTAATTTAAAATAAAAATAAATGCAAGGAAAGAGGTAGGGGGCAGAAGAAGGACTATCAGGGACTTAGCCCCTTCTCTGTGCTTGGAGCCCTTATAGACAGAGTCAGGCAGCCCAGACCCCCCCAAATCACCCACCTCCAAGCCCTCGCCTGCCCTCACGCATCGCTCCCTCTTGCCTGCGGCTCAGGCGGGATCTGGCTGCGTGCTGGGCGCTCCTCTGCCAGGCCTGGCCTGCCTTGTTCCCACTTCTTTCCTGATGCATTCGTCCCCTTGCTGTTTCTTCTCCCCCTTCTCTCTGCTCCCACACCTTGCTTCTCCATTCCTTCCCTCCCTTTTTCCCTTGAATGGTTCTGGTCCACGAGCCCCGCTCTTTCCCTGCTCTCTGTCCAGCGTCCACGTTTCTGCGTCCACAGTAGGGCGGGTTCCCACCCCCGTCTTCCGCGCTGTGGTCAGCGGCGGCCGCCCTTCTCCCGTGAACTCGGGAACAAACCTTTCCACCCTGCCTGCTCCCTTCACACGTCCTGGGCCACGGACCCTGACTAATGGCCGGTCCCTGCTGTGTGTGGGGTGTTGTGTTTTTTTCTTGTCTCTCCCCAGCAGGGCACGGGGGTGTGAATCAGCTCGGGGGGGTGTTTGTGAACGGCCGGCCCCTGCCCGACGTGGTGAGGCAGCGCATCGTGGAGCTGGCCCACCAGGGCGTGCGGCCCTGCGACATCTCTAGGCAGCTGCGGGTCAGCCACGGCTGTGTCAGCAAAATCCTGGGCAGGTGAGGGCCACAGAGCTGCCCCCGGGAGACACCCTGCCTCCTTCCTGGGCCAGTCCTGGGTCTGCAGCCCAAGGACTTGGCGAAAAGTTGAGGACAGCAACGAAAAAGGGAGAGCCCTGACTTGGGGGTGTCTGGAGAGCTGCTCCTTTTGGAGAGGGCACCCGGGTGGTGGGGGGGCAGGAGCAAGGGTGAAGCAGGGTTCACCAGCACCCCCTTCTGCTCCAGGGCAAGGGGGAGAGGCAGTCTAGATTCCAGTCTTAAGCAAGGGGTGTTGCCTCTTCTGGCAGAGTTCACTGGAACTCAGGTGTTGGAGGAACAGGGTGGGGAGTAGTGAGAATGGGTTCCCAAGAGGAGAAAAATCAGCGGGGGGGGGGGGGGGGGGGCAGAAGGCGCTCAGGAGCTCTGTGCCCAGTGGGAAAGGGCTGGAGCTTGTGCCTCCGCCCTGGTCTGACAGGTCTGCCCGTGCTCCTGCCTGAGCACCCCAGGGCCACCTGCTCAGGCGGGTGGTTTGACCCCCTCCCAGGAGGGAACTTCCCCTTTGTCCTCCCCCTTCCCCATCCTCCGCGGTGGCCCGTCCCTTGCCCTGGCCAGGCGCCCTCTGGAAGCCAGCTCAGTCACACCGGGCTTCTCCCTCTGCTGCTGCCTCTGGCGGGAGAGCGGCTCAGCAACTCCAGGGCCTGCAGCCCCCCGCCGCTGCCGCTGCCGCTGCGCCCCTCGCTGACCCCGCCGGCCTTCCCGGCGCAGGTACTACGAGACTGGCAGCATCAAGCCTGGAGTGATAGGAGGCTCCAAGCCCAAAGTAGCGACGCCCAAAGTGGTGGACAAGATTGCCGAATACAAGCGACAGAACCCGACCATGTTTGCCTGGGAGATCCGAGACCGGCTCCTGGCAGAGGGCATCTGTGACAACGACACGGTGCCCAGCGTCTCTTCCATCAACAGGTGAGCGTGCTGCCTGGTCTGCAGGGCAGCTCTCGGGTCCCCAGCTCGTGGCCAGGAGGGTTTCTCGGCACCGGTGGGTCTCAGTTCTTTCTCTACCCTCTACCCTTCCTCCCCCGCCCCATCCGAAATCCTTTGGGCAGGGAGCAGCATAGAGCTAGACAGACAGACAGGGCAGACTCCAGCTTGGGCCTGGGTATTCCCTGCCAGGCTTCTCCCGGCAGCATCCTGGAAATGAATCCAAGTGTTTGTGGTAATTAAGACTCCAAGATTACGCGCCTCGGTATCTAGAGACAATCACAGCCCACAGCCGAAGCCTTTCAAATGACCAGTGTCTATTCACTGCCTCCAAACAGACTTCCCTTTCTAAAGGCATGCTCGCTTCCCTAGGGGCAACCCCTCATCCTGGCTTCTCCACCAACCTGCCAACTCCCACAAAGCTGGCCTCCCAGGAGCCCAGGCTTGCTGGCCAGTGCTGTGCGAATTTCCGGCCTATATGCATGGGTGTCCAGGCCTGTAGAGCCACCAGCAGCCAGCAGCTGGCAGGGAGCTAGGGAGCCGGACAAGAAAAGGGATGCCAGGCAGGGAGGTACAACTCATGGACCTGAGACTAAACCTCAGGTGATGCCGCCAAACTCCTCTGCTGCCTGTGTCCAGACCTGAGTCGGCACTGACAACAGGTCCAGCACATGGGGTATGACACAGGCTGGAGTCAGCTTGGCACAGAGTAGCACAAAATTCCTAAGTGTGCTCTCTGGAAGTATACATGAGCACACTCCATGTAGGCAGTGGGCGTGCTCCTCTGCGATGGGAACAGCACATAAACACCACAGTAGGACACAGGACCCCAGGCTGGCTTCCCCATCACAGAACTGTACAGCCCAGTGTGAGTTCCAGAGAGCCTTAGCTAGTCTTTCACACCCTGTCCCCCCATTTAAGGCAAACCCTCAAATGAGAAGAGGGCTGAAGGTTTCCTACCTTTGTTATTCTCTCCACTCTTCATAGGCTCATTAAGGACAACTAAGAATTCAGATGGTGCTTTTTTCTGAAACTGGCATCATGTGTCAGGGTTTGGTTTTTTTTTTTTTAATTTTTTTTTAGTATTTTGCAAATGATGTGGAATTATCCCAAATCATCCTGAAAACAGCAGGTAAAATTAGCTGGTAGAATGTACCTTGGCTAAAGAAGATTCCCTCTGCCACACTCGTGCTGTAACGTACTGCAAGGCGACCCCAGAAATTATCCCAGTGTGTGCCATCTGTATTAAAATGGTTATTCAGTTATGAACAGGGTAACATAATACTGATCAGCTAATTATACACCCTCCGAAAACCCTCCAGCTCCCTGGGCCTGGCTCAGCCAGATATTGAAAGCATAGTGATTTGACATTCAGACACCTACTGAAGGAGCAGGAGAAAGATGCAGGGTTATTTGGAAGAGGAAAGAGTCTTTTGCATTTAAAAGCCAGCCTGAGAAGCTGGGAAAGCTTTGGGGCAGGAGTGCTGGTGAGCACTGGGTAGGGGGCAAACTATTGTTTTCTGAGTCATTCAGGGATATGGACTCTGCTGGCTGCTGGTCCTGAGAGTGAGTTAGAACTGAGGTCTTGGGAGGACAGCAGGCTGGCTGAGGAGTAACGGTGCTGGGACTGGGTGCTGGAGTTCTGCAGAGTGATCCCAAGAAATGCTGTTGTAGGTGAAAAAATAGGAAAAGAAAATAAGGTCTATGTGTATGTATGCATGATCAAGTCATTTGCTTCCCTTGATGGGTGGGGTATTAGAACGATCCATGTGGTGGCTTCACCCCTAGCCCAGCACCCTGTCTAGCATCCTGTGTCTCCTTCTTTCCCTATATATACCCCTCATTGCCTGAGATGTTTTTGGAAACTGGCTATGCAAACATTAGGATTGTTTTCATCCAAAAAAGTCACAGAAAGCAGGAGGCAGGCAACCCAAGCACAAGCTTAAGAAGCCTTGAGCTGCACCCACCAGAATTGGAGGAATGTAGGGAAATGACCCCTGAGTGGGATGAGAGTGGGAGAGAGTAAACCTCAGCTTGACAGCTCTGACAGTTGCAGAATCTGCTCAACTTGAAAGAGCAGGAAGGCTTCCTTTGGGTGTGGAGAAATAGCCATCTGTGGGCAGGTGTTACTGGAGATGGAGATGGAGTGGGAGGAGAGGAACAGGGAGGCCTGGGCAGCTTGGGCAGTCTGCCCCAGCTCTGCAGGCCCGCTTTCTGGCTTGCTTTGTCAACGAGGAGCAGCCAGGATTTTCTTGATTGCGCTTTGAGACTGAAACCTAGCATGTTCTTATTTTGGAAAAAATTCCAGGGGCTTCCCTGTCTGCTGCTGAGTTGGGGTGGGGGGCGGGGGCGGGGGTTGCATCTGGGCACCATGCCCTTCGCTTCATGCCTGTAGGTGCTTTGCTCTGAAGGGGAACATTTGTCTGAGATGCCTTGTCTCACCCTAAAGTCTGATAAAGACGGGATGTTTCTGCTGGTGCTTGGTGATGTCAGAAACTTTGCAAATTCTCACTCGCTATAGGAAGAGCTTGGAGGTTTTCCTCTGTGCAGAAAGCAAGGTGCACTGGGGCGATGGGCAGTTCTTGAGTTTAGAACTTTATTGCTGGTGAAGTGCCCACTTGTGTTGGATTACTTATAATGGTCATGAGTAATGGTGTATGTGTGTGTGGTGGGGCGGGGGTAGCTGGCAAGAAAGAAAGTCCAAATGTGCTTACCTACCTTAGCCAAATCAGAAGGTTTTTCAGCTTCTCCCCAAAACAGATGCTGTGGACGCACTTTGAAATATGCTGTCATGGTTATAAACTAAATTGCTTTTCATGCTTTAAAACTGGTTTGGTTTTCTCTGATCCTGTCGCGATAAAAGCTTGGACATCCAACACACACTTTCCTTTGGCAAATCCTCATAGAAATACCTCTGAGCTAAGAGAGTTGGTTAGGGAGGCCCTCAGAGTTTTTCCCCTTCCCCACTTGCCTCCTGAGACCACTGTCAAAAATCTGGATTGCTTAGCGTGTGCTGTCTGACTCATTCTCCATATTGGGTTACTGATTGCTAAGCATGGACTGGCCAGCTCCTTGGCTTGCACACCATCTATGTAGAAGGCGAGTGTTTATAAACAGGTGACTTGAGAAGGAAACTTAGTGTGGGAAATGACTGGGCGGAGGAGAGATGAAGGGAGAGCCATGCCCCAGAAAGGCAGGACATGTCATCTAGTTATATGGCTGAGCAATTGACTAGCAGGAGAAGTTTCCTGATTATATGCCCAAATCTCTGGGTTTGTCTATTGCCTTGGGCAGGGAATACAGCTCCCCTGGAAGAGTGGACATACACTCCAGAGAGTCTTGGGTTGCTAAAGATTCCCTAAGGGTGCTGTTTTGGAATGAGCTGGCAATAAGTCCATGACTCTTAACTTTTGCAGCCTGCCCTGCACTCTTTGGGCACTCCTGCCCCAAGATCTTCAGAGTGGACTCTTCAGAGTCAATTTCTCCCTGATCAGGTGCTTCCTGCACTCTCATTGAGCCTATTTGGCTCTAAGTGAGCACACTCATTCTCCTGGCGAAGCCACACTGACTTCACGAAGGTTACAGCCCCCGTGCTGTGTTAAAGAATACATCCTGTGCCACGTGCAGGTCTTCGTTCGTCACCAGAGGTCTGGCAGTGGGGTGGCACTGGTCTACCAGCTGTTCATGCAATGTCCTTTCCATGACACTTAGCCAAGCTGGAGTCAGCAGCTCCCTGTCTGAAAGTTAGGTTCTAGAACACTGCACATTGGACTGTTGGTCCTGGCTCGCCATGAAAGCAGGCCAGAGGGGCGACATTGCCTGCCACATCTCCATCCCCTGGCACTTGTTTGGTGGTCGGGACTGCTGGACTCACAGCAAAGAGCCAAGGCCAGTTGGTGGTCTAAGAAGATGTCTTCCCATAGAGGAATGGGAGCAATAAAGACAGAGAACTTGCCTTCTGTGGCCCTGGGCCTCGTAGGCCAGGTCACAAGTAGCATACCAGCATGCCATTTTCTGAAAAGTCTTGCTTCCCTGTCCTCTCAGAGGGTCACTTGCTGCCAAGGTTACCCATCACTAGAACTCCATGTGAAATAGGCGTGACTGTTGGTTTTCTTATAACTTAAAATGAGCTGGAGTTGTCTGCCTGGAAGCCCATTTTTGTTCCCTAAGTTATTTTAGATAGGCCATCTTGGCCAGCAGTCCTGTTGGTCTGTTTCCTTGTTGGTTGGCTCAGGTTGACCGTCAGGTGAAAACAGTGTTGGCTTGGTTACCCTGAGTTCTTCGCTTAGCTGGCAACTCTTGAGAAGAGGAAGACAGGAGAGGTTGTCCCTAATGAAAGCTCCAGTGTGCCCCAAGATGTGCAGTTTTGAAGGGTGATGCAAAGAAGAAAAAGAGGGAGACCTTAAATAAATGAATGAATGAATGAATAAATAAACAGTGTCCCAACTCCTCTGAGAACTCAATAAAACAATCCCATCAAATATGAAGAGACATAAATCTTGTGTCTGCGCAGGTAACCTACTCGATTGCTTTTATTATCGCTCAGGCTGCCTCCATTTATTACCGGCCATAGCCTGGGCAAAGGAGGTTGCGTGGAGGGTGGTCTCCAGTGCAATCCTACACCCCGAGAGGCAACAATCAACCCATACAGCCAGGGATTTCGATGGGAGCTCAGAAGGGGCCCATCTGTCTGCATGAAAACCAATCAATAACTCTGTAACCAGAGCCCTTGTCACAGGGAAATGGACAACACAACAGTTCAATACAGGGGCCACAGGGGGAATTAGCCAAGTGGAGATGGGGCCAGGCATGAGCAGCCCCTAGAGAAGGGACGCGGGGTGCCTGGAGAAGGAAATGCTGGGGAGGGAGCAGGCATGTGGCCCAGGAGGGCATGGCTTTGTGTGCCTATAGGCACAAGGGGTGGGGGTTACTATGCAAAGTAGATTCAGAGGATGAGAGGCATTGTTGGAAGTTGGGGTGACAGGAACAGTTGGGAAATGGCTTGTCCTGCTACACATGAGATATGCTATTGTATATGTGATGATGTGTGTTCACGGACAAGAACACTACAGTTTTTGGAGAGAGCGCAGCTCTCATAGTAACTGGTGCAGGAGACAAATCAACCCTCTCCTCCCCTTTCAAGAACACGAGCCTCAAAGAGGGGCTCCTTATGAGCCCTCAAGGGGTGCAGCTTCCCGGTCTTCTCAGCAAGACTGACGAAGAAACACCTCAAGCCAGGGGCTCCACCGTGTGCGTGCAGCTTCCCAGACCCTCAGCTCTAGCTACTCTGCAACGTTTTCCCATAATGCTCAGGTCTGTCCTTTGCCCTCCTTGTTTCTGCCTGGAGTTGGGGCTCTTACATTAAGAGGAAACTGTGGTGGGAAGAATTCCTTTTCCACGTCCCCTTCCTTGGAAGAATGCAGGAAAAGTTGCTGGCCTGGCTTGCCAACTCCCTGCTTCCGGCAGGCTCTTCTCATAATACGACCTGCACCCCCACTCCACCCCGCCCCAGGCCAGGTGTCCAGAGTGCAGATTCTAGCAGGGGAAGCGGCCAAGGTGCAGTACACCCGTGCAGCCCCCCAGCCCCAGGGTGAGTCTAGACAGAGAGAAGGGCTCCCACAGACTGGTGGAATGGGAAACAGGGTTTCATCAGCAGGCCCCAAATAACAAGTCAAGTAGAAAACCACCTGGGGCTTCTCCATCTACCACTAAGCTCGTGGGTTGACATGTTTTTCTCCTGTTAAGCAGGTGAGTTGTGTGTGCTCAGCACATGTGCTCTGAAGGTGCGGCTGGAATATATTCATGATGGTTTGTAGGCATAGAGCTTGTGCCTTTGCTGTGTAGGGACTTGTGTGGGTGTGCGAGCTTGCCTTGGTGCTCTTAGGTGCTTCTGAGCAAGCAGAGGAAAGAGAGAAAGGCCCACAGGGTGCGACCTGCAGTCACAGACACCAGCTGGATGCCTAGTTCTTGGGCCCCGCAGGTCAATCAGTGAGGCCGCCGCTGGCCCGGGGGGAAAGTGGCAGCAGTCTGAGGACCAGGCTGGAGAGTCCTCACTCGTAATTCAGGCAAGAGGGACCAAAGTTTCCTTCAGTTTTTATTTGCATGTAACACTCCTCAGGGCAGTCAGCCCCTGTAGAAAGGTCTTTGCTGCAACAACGCTGGCTTGTGACGAAGAACTGCCCATTGTGCTTCCGTACTTGAGTCCCACCTGCTCAGTTGGCGGGACCAGCCTGGGGCTGATGGCATACGC
This sequence comes from Talpa europaea, assembly GCF_964194135.1. Taxonomy (NCBI): domain Eukaryota; kingdom Metazoa; phylum Chordata; class Mammalia; order Eulipotyphla; family Talpidae; genus Talpa; species Talpa europaea. Next base: position 20,523,512 of record NC_140077.1, on the reverse strand, counting down.
AGCCAAAAGATGCTTTTCCCAGTGCTCCCCCCAACCCCAGCCAGTTAGAGTCACCAGACAGCGCCCACCAAGGCACCTGCCCTTCCTGCATCAGGAGGCACCACAGTGGCACTGGCACACAGTCCCTGGCAGAGCTTTCCCAAGGACCAGGCCCAGGCCCAGCCTCCCAATCTTTCGCCCACAATCTCGGTGCTGGGGAAAGAAGGTAGAAGCTGTGAGAAACACATAGCTGGGAACTGGGGAAGGATTGGAGCCTGGGGGGCCATGAAGGCAGGGGGTGGGGGTTGTGGGGGCATCCTCAGGAAAGCTGGACGTCAGGTTGACGTTGGGAGAGAGGGAAACAAGAGGAGAAAGACCCGGAGTGGAGGAGAAGGAGCAAGCGTTCCTTGTAGACCCTGGGAGCTCTTGGGTGGGAGAGGGAGGGGTACAGAGGGAGCCGGGGAGACGGGAGGGTCACAGCACCGGCTTCTCTGCTTGCTTAACCTCACAACCACAAAAATAACTGGACTCTTCTTGTTTCTTGAGAGAGAATATGACAAGGAGATGTTTCGTGTGTGTGAGGAGAGAAAGAACAGAGATTCTAGAGAAACAGCATTCTAGGGAGGTCAGGTGTGTTGCGGGGTGGGGAGGGGTGCAGTGCTTTCAAAGCAAGACCGCGAAGTGTGTTCGTGAGGAGCAGTGATGGAGGTGCCGGGTGGCCCAGACTGGGTCTGGGGGCTCACAGCACAGATGTCCTGGGGCCGCTGCGGGGAAGGTCAGCAGGAGGCAGTGTGGGGGACGAGACGGTGGCGTGAGCTGGAACACACAGGTCCGGCTTGGAAGCAGTAAGATGTGCTCTTAAAAACCCCTGTGCTGGCCAGATAAAACACATCTTCGGGCCTGATTCTGTTCATGGGCCAGTGGTCTGCAACCAGACATGACTTATCTTTCTGCTCAGACCAGAGCAGTAGCCTCAGTGCAAGTTCAGGGGATGAGAAGTTTCCGATGCTCGTAGTCCAGAAGCCCGGGGTGGGGGGGTGGGGGGTGGCAAAGAGGGTGCGCTCTACAGCGAGGGATGACGAGAGTGAGATGCAAGGGGCGGACAACAGAATGAGGACTGGAGAGTGAGGAAGGTGGTGATGGGGTTCGGAGGTAAAGGGGGGAGGTGTTGGATTGGCAGAGCTGGCGCAGCCTGGGCAGGTCGTTCAGGAGAGTGCAGAGCAGGGAGCCACAGACATTTGGCAATGGGGCATTGCTCCTGCTCCTCTGGCCTGAGGGCCTTTGGTAGCCCTGCAAGGTCTGGGGGTGTTGGACGGAGCTAGAGCTCTGGGCAACTGGTCGACCAGGCTGGTGGGTGCCTGAAGAGACTCAGAAGGTGGGAAAGGGGAGAGGGGGGCAGCCAAGGGGAGAAAGGTGACAGAGTGAAGGGAGTGGTGTGGGAAGGGAAGTTAGGGACCCAGAGTTCATGGCCCTGGGCAGCACACTGTCAGGCAGCTTGGCAGTGGCTCTGGGCTGCTGCAGTGCCGTGGGCTCCAGTATGCTCCCTGGCAGAAGAGACCGAGAGGCAGGGGAGGACTCCCCTGCTTCCTGGATTTTGCAGATGAGAGCGCCCCCTCCCAGGAGCCCCTGGCCACTTTGCCTGGACTTCCTCTGCCAGCCGCCAGCCCTGCCTGAACCTCTCTGCAGTGAGCTCCTCTGCAGCAATGCAGGAACAAAGGAGCCAGAGGACACGGAGGCGACTCCTGGCAGCAGGGGGGAGAAAGGGCTCCTGTGAGACAGGGCAGCAGGCGGATGGAGGGACTGGACCTACCTCGTGGGCATAGTAAGGTCAAGAAATCAGGGAGGAGGGACTCGAGAGGGCTAGTGAGGGCAGGAGGGTGGGCAGGGAGCACAGCGGTGGTTCCCAGCTTGAACAAGTGGGGGCGGGCAGACACTGGGGGCCCGGGGCCTGATGCCCCCTCCTGGCCCCAGGGTCTCTGCTGAGCTGGTGAAAGGAACCAGGAGCCTTGTAGGCAGCACCTGACCTGACAGGCTGCAGAGGTGGTCAGAGAGGAGACCCCCATCCCACCCCTTATCCTGTGACCTTTTGTCCTAATTCGAGAGCATACGATGGTACCTGCATGTGTCATACCAGGAGGAACTGGTGACTGTGTGTTGGGGGCTTTGGTTTTGGAAAGAGCATGTGGGCTCGTGGAGTCGAGTATTCAAGCCCTGGGAGGCTGTCTAAATGGTGCCCTGGCATACCAGGGAGCTCTTAAAAGAAGTCAGTCTTGTTGAACAGGGCACTGGTGGTTTCCCGTTCAGCGGGTTTCCGGCTGTAGCGAATGTGTGGTTCCAGAAAGAAGTCCTGCCATCTCTTGGCATGTTTGGCATGTTGGCAGGCTTTGTCCGGAGAGCATGGGGTTGAATGGACAGTAGCGGTCCTCATGGGTTGATGAGTGGGGAAGCCTGTCAGGAACACAAAGGGCCCCGGCACGTTTTGCCTGTGTGCATGCACGTGTGCATTTGCCCTGGTAGAGGTAATGGCGTGGAGAGTGTAGAACAGACTGGCGGGTGTGCGTGAGGCACTGCTAGGGGAACTGGTAGCTGTTGCTTGTTTTGTGTCTGCTGAGATCCTCAAAGGCACTATGCCTGTAGGTAGGGACAAAGGTCGAGCTATTTATCTCCCTTTATCATCTGTGGAGAGGATGCCCCCCTCCCTCCTCCCTCCCTTACCCTTTCTCTCTATCTCTCCATCACTTAGGTTAGCTGGCTTGGGTTAGGAGGCCAATCTCAGTAGCCTCTAATTGAAGGGTGAAAAGAATTTGATAAGATAAGGAAGGCCATCCTCCCGGCAGAGGTTTCATGTTCTGCTGCTCTGCATCCCTGGGGAGCTGGCACCAGGGTGGGCAGCCTTCCCACTGGCTGTGGCTGCCTGGCCTCTGGGAGAGCCAAGGAGATGAGTGCTGCCGGGGTCAAGACTTGGGCTCCTCCCTTTAGCCACCATGGGCTCGGGAGGGCAGATCTAATTGTAAATAGCATTAAAGTTGTAAATAGCATTAAAAAGTTCAGAGGAGAAGAAAACGGAGGTAAAGGAAATAATAAAAGGCAGAGCACTAAATCTCAAATAGGAGTGTGCATACAAAGACACAAAACAATTGCACCAAATCTCCAGGTAGAAAGAAGATGGGAGAAGACAGAGAGAAGTGACAGGCAGATGTGACTGCACCGAGCAGCCCCTGCCAGAGCCTGGCTTTTGGCCACAGAAATGGACCAGATGTTTGTGCTTTCAGTAGGGAAGAGGCTCTAAAGTCTTTCAGCCAGTCTGTGGGGCTGAGCGCTCGGCTCTTTGCAGAGGGTGGAGCCGGGTTCTGGCCCAGCTCCTCCTAGAAACAGTATTCACCCTCACCCATCCGCTGCCCCCTCCTGCCCCAGCACACACGCTTCCCTTCCCTACCCTCTCTTTCCCTTAACTTGGCTCTGGGGATCAGATAGTTCCTGGCTGCAGGGCGACAGCCTGGGCGGCCAGTACAGACTCCTTAGCAGATGACCTCCTAGGGCAGGTACAAAAAAAGTTGGGCAAAATTCATTTCATGGCCAGCGAGTGCTTAGAAAAGGCGATCCCAGCATACGAATGTGATAAATGTTAACTGAGCATTAATCGCATTAAAGAGGGCCCTATAAACTTTTCATTTCTAATTAAATCCGTCCAGTGATGCTGCCCAAGCGAGTACTCTGGGCCTTTGTTTATGTGGAAAATTAAAATGCAAATACAATGGGATTTATTTCCAGGAGTGAAGTGATGGGCTGGCCCTTCTGGCTACTGGTCTTCAGGCTTGTCAGGCCAGGTAACTGCTTCTTTGGGAGTGCCATCCCCCTTGGGACACATTTTGGTGTGAAAGGAGAGGCCAGTGTTCAAGGTCAAATAGAGTGAGAAATGAGAAGATATGAGATGTTCCGGAGAAGGAGAAAAAGGCAGTAGATGACCCAGAAGCAGAGGCTTGTCCTGCTTGATTTCCATGCTTCTCATCCAACTCACACCTCTAGGAGAAGAGACACCCCAAATCTTGCTTGTGAATAATGTCAGCGTGAGCCTCCTCTGCAGCTTAGGGAGGGAGGGTGTGCGTGGGAGGGAGGGCTGGCAGGAAGCAGCCCTGCCAGGCGTGTGGATCTGCCCCTGAAAGAACTGAGTGTTCAGCAGCAGGGAGGGCGGGAGCCCAGATTTATCTCCAGCAGGTCAAGGGTCGGCTGCTGTCCACATCATGGTTTCACTGGGCTCTTGGTGCCAGTGCCAAGCGGCATTGACACAGGGCAGTGGAGCATAGAGGCACAGATGAGACGCCCTGCAAGCGTGCCTGCATGCACGCAGCCTTCTTGCACGTAAGGCGAGCCGGTTCCTCCTAAGAATTGACAAATGTCCCTTGCAAGGAGTCCTTTAGTGCCATGATCTCTTTGATAAGAGTGGTCACCCTAAATACCATTGAATGGAACAATCTAAGTTCCTATTTACAGGGACATAAATTGAGTAGAGGAAAAATCACTTGAAAGATCACCGTGTTTCTCTACGGACAAGGAAGTTGTAAATAGTATGAAAAAGTTCAGAGGAGAAGAAAATGGAGGGAAGGGAAATAATAAAAGGCAGAGCACTAAATCTCAAATAGGGGTGCACATACAAAGACACAAAACAATTGCACCAAGCTTTGCAAAATCTGCAGCGAGGACTGGTGCTGCTGAGAGATCGCCAAGCACGCAGGTAGCGAGGTGCCCGGAGGGTGGAGCGGCAGTGCAGGTGAGGGGGTGGACTGGTATGATGTGGGCTTTCTGTGCTGGACACTGGACTGATGTCTTGGCTCCACCACGCAGAGACCTGATTGGTGTTCTGTAGATAGCCAAGGAGACAGCCTTACGAGGTTTTCAAAGGTCTTTAAGCACATGAGTCTCCTGTGGGTTGGATCCATGTTCTAATGGATCTCCAAGGCAGCAACCCATTCCTGGAACAGAGTCTGCTTGACTAGTTTTGTCAAATAGCTGCTACCCCTGTCCTCTTTAGATTGCTTTATTCAGGGTTCTTCTTTTCCTCTTTAGTGTTCACTTATGTCTCTAGGAAATGCAAAAGCACTTGCTGACAAACAGGTTAATGACTGTGGTGACTCCCAAACATCTGGATGAAAACCAAAACCTCTAGTCAATCATCTGTAAGCGTTGTTAATATGATGCCAAATATCTGGCAGTTTAGAAATGTCTGCACACAATTGATGGAATTCCTTAGTTTTTATCCAGACAGAGCACCAGCACTGGTTTTCATTTTCTAAGTTTTTCATTTCACTAGGAAATATCCATTTCCAAAGGACAATGTCCTAGGAAACAACTCAGTTGGAAAGCATCTTTGGTGCATTGGGGCCTGGATTCTGGTTTGAAGGGAGGCTGGACTTGGTTCTAAAGTCAAGTGGAAACCTGGTGGTTAGAGCATCTGGCATCTGATGGAGCACAGCTGATGGACACATTCCCCTGAGGTTGCTCAGGAGGGAAAATCACTCTCTCAATAAGTGTAAGCTGCTGTTAGACCTGGCTTCCCTGAAGGGATCCACTTTACCATCTTTTTTTTTAATGAGATTTTTTTTTTGTTTATTTATACATACAAGAGCTGGGGTACAGGCCAGAGGTGCGGAGGTGAGAGGATTCACTAGAGACAGAGCGGGGAGCAGAACAGGCAGATGTACTGAAATACACTGCTGAGGGGAGCAGCGGGTGAGGCAGGAGAGGTCTGCTGCACCATGTGGATAGCTCCCTGGCCGGGGAATGGAACTCATGCTGCAGTGGCTGCAGACAGCTTCATAGGTTGCGTCTCAACCCCTTGCGCCACCAGGGAGGCCCCCACTTTACCATCTTAAGGGAGACAATCAGAGTTCTTAATTGATATGGTTTTTCATCCACTTATTGTTTCATTCATTCATAAAACCGGGGTTAAGCACCTACTATGTGTTAGGCAGTTTATGAAAACCTATGTAGAAAAACGTAAGAAAGTGGGATTTTTTGGAGAAAGGCCAAGTGTGAATCAAACTCCCTTATTCACTTGCTATATGGTGATTGGTAAATCTCATCCTTGCTGCACCTCTGTTTCCTCATTCAGCATGATCAGGCAGCTCTCTCGTAGGTTCTCATGAGAGTTAAGTGAGTTAATCCACATAAACCTGCTTAGAATTGTGCCCGACAGATATAAAGTACTAAATAAATGCTAGTTATTATTATGGCAATAGTAATCATCAAGTATATATTTCTTGTTCTGTGTTTATTTCAGTGTGTGTGAACTGCGCCATGTGGGTAGCTTCAGTGTGTGTAAGCTACTCACTGGCTCATACCTGCAGAAACATTGAATTCTTTTAAAATAAAGGAGCTTTGAGGAGCCAAAGGATATTCCATGAACATAATTGTGTATCAGAAATGCAGTGAGAATGATGGTCTCCTGTAGCCCGGCTGGACTTAGGAAGGGGGCCTGCTTGTGTCCTTCCAGGAAGAAACCTCTGTGATTCAGTTTTCTGAGTTGAATTAGTCAAATAATTGCTCCCTTTGTCCACTTTGTCCGAGAGCACAGCCTGTGTGTATGTGTGTGGGGGGATTTCATGTGACTGTACATTCTTTCTCTAGGATGAGTCTACCTGTTGCTTGAGGAGTTGAAGGTTGGCATTTTCTGGGCTTCTGGGCTTCGTGTGGTGCTGTGCATTTTGTGTTTCTTTTAAAGATAAGATGAGGCAGTCATAGGGGGAAATTCTTGTTTGATGGGTTTGACAGGTGCCTTCGATTCTGAAATGTCATCAAGGGTAGAGGAAAGGGAGGTGAGCAGGAAGAGTTGGGGAAGAGAGGACAGAAAATGGAGATAAAAAAGGAAGAGGAAAGAGGAAAAGTGAGTGAATAACTGACAGATTCAAGCCATGTCTGTTTACCCTTGTCCCTCATAGCTGGAGATTCCAGAAGAGCTCAGAAACTGATCATCACTGCAGTTATTTCCACTGCTCAGGGATAAAGGATTTTAAGAGAAAAATTCTACTTTGGGCTTAATGTTTTCTGTGCAGTAGCTCAAAGTCACAGGGTAACTGAAAGGTCCCCTGCGTCCAGCAAGAACAAAGATGAAACCAAAGTTTCCCAAACTCACAGGGATGTATCCTGATTCCCCATCCTCATGGGAAATCCCATGGAATGGGACTGGAGTCCCAAGTTCTCTCTGTTCCTTTGGCCTAGTTAGGTAACCCAAGTTCAGGTCAGTGGACTTAAAGTCAGCACACTTCCAGTGTGTGACTATTAAGTGAATATTAAGATACCCACTTACCTGATTCCTTTCTTACCCCTTCCTTAGTTCCCAATTTAACAACTAGCTTCCACTATTCCTTATTTACACCTATCAGCTGGTAAAGGTCCTGTTTTTTATTTTTTAATTGTGTAAAGTTTATTAATATTTTTATTAATGAAGTATCACAGTTTTACATTCTTGTTAACATTTGACAGTTCAGGAATTCTCCCCTCAGATGTGGTCACCAGAGCTCTCCCACCACCATAGCACCCACAGTCCTTGCCAGGGTGGTTTTTTTAATTGGAAGTAAATTTGGATGAAGTAAATAAATAAATTGAAATAAATAAATTGAAATAAATTTAAATGAAGTAAGTTTGAATCATGAGAACTCCATCACCCTTAAAATTTTTTTTGTAAGTGTCAGGCATACAAAGGTCTCCATGTTCTTGGTGCCTATTTGCTGCCCAGGGCTGAATGAAACCCTCTGCAGGGAACGGGCAGGGTGAACTCCATCAACCCCTAGCCCCTGTCACTGCCCGAATGTCCAGAAAGCCAAGAGGAAAACCACCCCTGGCTCCATGAACATGACTGCAGTTTTTATACTTCTCTACTTAAGTCACACACCCCCTGGTTTAGCTGAGGGCTTTATATACACAAGCAAACATGTGTACAGGCTTGCACAAAAGGTAGGCCGGTCTTATGACTGCTTCACTTGGTAAGTCCTTATATTCACGATAATAATAATAGCTAACAAGTGCTTGCTGCAGTAGGAACTGTTATAAGCATGTTGCATGTATTAATTGATTTAAGCCTCATAAACAACCCCATAGGGCTTTATAGGATTGTTTATAGATGAGGTAACTGGAGTATAGAGAACTTAAATAACTTGTTCAGGTCATAGGCTAAGTAGCAGAGCTAGGATTTGAGCCCATGCAATACTGGCTCTAAAATCCCCGTGCATTCCACTACGCCCTATTTCATGTCAACTCTGGAGCAAAGGAAGTATAGGCATGTGTAATCTCTTGGGAGTGCTATATATATATATGTTGCAGTTACAGGCCCAGTGAGTCATCATACATTTATCACAACAAAGACCCTGTGCCCTAGCAGAAGGTTGTTCCTGGCACATGTTCCTGTTCTCTTCCATGGTGTGCAGGTGGCCCTGTGAGCACAGGCCACTGTCACCCACATCCTCTGAGGATACTGGGAAGGAAGAAGGTGCCGATGCCCAGAGCCAGAGTAGAGCAGACTGGGAGACTTCATCTTGTTTTTCAGTTGGGGTTGGGGAGCTTTGTTCCCATCCATCCTCCTCTTGCCCCACCAGAGATCTAAGCTCTCCATAGCCATAGGATTTGATCAAAGGACTTGACTCCAAATCACGCAGATGACAGGAGGATGTAGAACAAGGGGGCAACTTGGTTCCAAGAGGACATAAATTGTACATTTGGTTATGAAGAAGAGATTTGTCCTGCATCTCTAGAATCTTCCTTCTGGAAAGGGGCAGTTCAGATGACCAAGCCAGAGCAAGCTAAGAATCAGGATAGGTACACTTACCTACAACCACACAGAAAAAGCAATTACCAAATAATGCACCACCACCCAGATCCAACATCATTACTCAACTCATATCACCTAGGAGACACCCATTAACCTAATCTCGGAGACATACATTATGAAAAAAAAGATGCTGATATGATCAACGAATATAATTCAAATCAAAGATACAGACATTGCCACCAAACAATACTCAAATTCCTCCAGCTCAGTGTTACACAAAGTGCAGTCACCTTGATACAATGTACAATACCACAAAACACCAAGTAACAAGCCTGAAGCTAGCTGCCAGAATGAGCTGGGGCACAATGCAATACATAGTAACACACAACACAATTCAAACTCCCCATCCCACAGGCACACCCATACACAAAGGCTGAAATCGTGGGGCCATCTGAGTGATCTCAGTACTGGCCAGATGCACAGACTGGGCCAGTAGTGCAGGAGCTGACACTTCTGCCGACCCAGCAGGAAACAGTCACAACATCAGCTTCCTCAAGTCCTGTGCGCTCCTGATCCCCAAGCACAGTGCAGCCTGTTAGAGAGAAGCAGCACCATCTATTTCTGCAGCAGGTGGAAGTGTCCAGACCATACCTCCAATAAGGCCTCTAGGCTCTTGTTGCTAGTGAGAGAGTAAACTATCCCCTGAGCCTGCTTTCTGACACAGGACAAATCAGCTCTCTCCTGGTTGGGGTTTAATAAGACTTCACTGTTACTGAAAATGACAGAGCTCCAGGGTTGGAGGAAAATTGGGGGTGGGGTGGAGGGGGCTCGCTAAGCTGGGTGTAGGAATTCCCCTTCCTTCACCAGCCCTGCCTGCTGTGGCCATTCCATAGCCAAAGCCCTCTTGCTGGGTGTTCACTGAGTATCGATTCAGTCTGCAAGCAATTTTAATATTTCTTCAGGGACTTTCCAGCAACAGCACAAGTCATTAATTCACCCTCCCAAATTGCTTATTCAATAGCAGGAACATGGCTCCTGAATAAAGTCCCAGAATTTATGTGACTCGCACGAGTCAGGAGGTCAAACAACTGTTATGGAGCGAAGTTAAAAATCCAAATAAAATATTGACACTTTTTTGGGGAGGGGGAAGGGGGAAAGTAAAGGTATTTAAAATAGGTTTTTGTTGCAATGCCCCCAGGATAAAGAATGGAAGGAGACTGAAGACAAGTTGGAGTTTATAAAATCAATGGAATTTATTGCACATCTACTTGGCATTTAATAATTCTCTCATTTCCACATCCCCCCACCCCCATCCCATCCTGGCTACAGAGAGAAAGATACACAGGTATACAAATGCACATTTATGCACATCAATATTGTGCATGGGCCAATATAAAATCACAGTTGTGGTGTGAACATCTCAAAACCCTGGAAAGAGAGCAGTGGTGAGTGTAGAGTCACATATGACTGTGACTTACATGTGTGACAGAAATCGGCAGGTTATTCATGAAGGAGGTTTTAACAAATATATCCAGCACTATAAATCTTGTATCAATACATTAATGCACATATTCATATAAAGATACACTAATCATGGAAATAGTTTCTGGAAACACAGAAACTGAGAAACACATCCCTTTACAGTTTGCCACACAGTCATGTACATGAGTTGGAAACTAGATACACACACACATACAATTTGGAAAATCTACCACCACCCCCCGAACCTTGCAGTGCATATAAAATACACTAAAATCATAGCCACTTAGCTTAAAATTGTAGTTGTAGTGTAAACATGGTGTTTATCAAATATAACTGTGGAAGTGGGTAAGCATGTTCAGAATCATAGCTACCTGCAATCTCTGGTAATTGTTGATATACATATTTGCTCAGTTGTCCAGATCATGGATGTGAAGAGACAAAAAAAATTTTGTTTGTGTTCCATTTGTTAATAAATGAAAAGAAATAGTAATTTAGGTATTTCCAGAGGAGGTAATATGGTTCAACCTACAGACAGTGATGTCATAGACCTGGATCCAAAGTCTGGCTCCATTGCTGTTAAGCACGTGGCCTTGGGCAAGTTGCTTAGCCTCTCTGTTATCTCTTTGGTAAAATAGAGAACAGGCCGATTTGATAGAGTTGTAGTTAGGATTTGAATGAGAAAATGCATTTATTACAATGACTACCATATACTGAATATGAAATAAATGATATTTATTACTTTTACTATGATTATATCAATATATAGCTTTTATTCAGGCCCTGCCTCTCAGAGAGTCTACCCTCTGTCCTTGAGAGATTGATTTATTCTATCCAGTGAATAGCAGCATGGGTTCTGAAGTTGGGCTCCCAGATTTAAATCCTGACTCTGCTATTTATTGCTATGTGACTTTTAGCAACTTACTTAGCCTCTCTGAGCCTCAACGTCTACATCTACAGAATAGAGATAATAATCTTTATAAGAAGTGAGAAACAATTTAAATGATCCACATAAAGTGCTTAGCAATGGAGCCAGACTTTGGATCCAGGTCTATGATGTCACTGCCTGGTATGCAGTGAACATATATTAGTCACGATGTCCCTCTAAGATTATGCTGTTGTTACTATTAATCATAATCATGACACTCATTATTCAACAAATAGTTTTTAAGTATTTACATTATGCCAGGCACTGTTGCTAGGTGCTAGAAATACAATGGTCAGGGAAAATAGGCGTGACATCTGTCCTTGTGGAGCTGAGTCAAGTGGGGTACTCATGTGAATTGAGTAAGCAAAAGAACAAGACCCTTAGGGGAAGAGGGGGGTACAGAGAAGTAGATTGGAAAGCCAGGGTGGAACCAGATTGGAAAAGATTTTGAAAGCCAGGCTGAGGAATTTTGAATTTATCCTGCAGGTAATAGGAGGCAATTGTGGGATTTAGCTGCATCACCTTCTTTCAGAAGGAAACCAAGAGAGACTCAATGGATTGTTTTTGAATACAGGAGTAACTAGGTGAGAGGTGGGTGGGGCTAGAGGCTGGGAGACCAGGAGGTGTGCAGGCCCCACACTTCCTTCTGCTTGCCCAGGGGGATGGGCATGCCATGGGGGCCCAGGTGGCTAGGGAGGACTTGGCTCCAGCAATGAGTCCACAGCAGCACCCCTTTCACCAATGTTTTGGGCAGCCTTCTAGCCTCTGAGCCTCCTGAGTGGGGCCGTGGGGTGGACAGCTGGTGGACCCCAGCTTAGCCTGGAAGCCCTGACAGATGAGGGCAGGGCCAGTGGCAGAGGAGCTAGTCTGGTCACGCGCTGGGCTTGGCATGCACTGCAGACTGGTTTCCAAATGGTTAGTTAAACACATTGCCCCTTAATTTTTAAACCTATGCATATCTTGAAGTTAAATCAATCCATATGCTTACCATTTATCATATAAACCATCACTATTGCCCCCTTGGGCCAGCCCCATGGCCCATCTAGCCTGGTAAATTGTATCTGGCCTGGGCTCCCAGGGACATGTGGCAGAGGGGTTATAGCCCTCGGTGCCGCTCTTAGGAGACTAAATTGACAAAGTATATGCCTGGTGTCTATGGAACCCGCTGGGAGTCTCGTCCAGGATTGCACCAAAAACTAGTCTGAAATTATTTGTATTTTTAACCTGTACTTTAATTTGCACAGAGGAACAGCTGCCGGTAGTTCCAAACTGCAACCGAACTTCTGTATCAGTTGGGGTCAGGATCAGAAGGTGGGGAAAAATGTGGATTGAGGGAAGTGTGAGTCATCTACTAGGTTTTTTAACTTACTTACTCCCAACTGTCTTAAGGATGGTTTCCTTACTCCCTGGCTTGAACTAGTCTTCTCAAATATTAGAGAACAACCCTGAGAATATGCTTACAGAATTTTGGGCTCCACCGCCCTTAGAAATTCTAATCAGGGCCTCCCCGGTGGTGCAGGGGTTGAGAGCTGGGTTGAGAAGCTGCCCGCAGCCTCTGCAGTGCTGGTTCAATCCCCGGCTGCTGGTCGAGGGTCCCACATGGTGCGCAGACCTCTCCTGCCGCCCGCTGCTCCCCTCAGCAGTGTACTTCGGTCCTTCTGCCTGTTCTGTTCCCCGCTCTGGCTCTGGTCAATTTTCTCACCCTCCTGCGCTTCTGACTGTACCCAGTGCTTTTATAAATAAATAAATAAATCTTTAAAAAAAAAAAAAAGAAATTCTAATCAGCTGTCTGAGTGGGCCCTGGGGGTTGCCTTCTAGCACACATTCTGAGGGATTTCAGTGCCTGGAGTTCGAGGGCAGTAGTTTGAGGACCCCCTTCTCAAAGTCCTTTTTAGTAGGGTTCCTATCTCTTAGAGCTCAGTTATGATTTCTGAGAAGGAACCAAAGGGGCAAAGGGTCTTGACACATTTGGGGGACCCTCTAAACCCAGGAATCCTGTATTCCAGCTGTACCCTGATGCAGCCAAAGTGGAATGCCCTGCCTATAGCACTGCAGAGCGGCCTCCTCTCATCAGTGGCCATTTCCATGCACAGCCCCTACCTGACATCTGGTCGGTTGTCCAAATCGATACCTGCAGGGCATCTGAGTGGGCATGGGCAGACGACTCTAAACTCGGTGCACACTGCTAAGCTGGAGCCTGGAACAGCAGAATTTATGTTCAGCATTTCTGGACTGCTGGTGGGGAGGGGAGGGTGGATGCTGTTTCCTGTGGGTTCCTGTGGGGAGGAGGTAGTAAATCGTAGTTTTGCAATTCTTGGGATGTACAGCCAGAAGATTCTAGTTCTTTAAAGTTCTCAGGTGTAGGGAGAGAACAGGAACCATTTTGGGGACAAGTGAAAGTGAGCTGGATGGTGTATGATCTCTCATTTGGGGTTCTGTCATAGAAAGCCTGCAGCTGTTGGCGTGGCTCTGCCTTGCCTCGGGGCTGAGCCAGGGACATGTGCCTGATGTGGGCAGCTCTGGAAGGCTTGAGGTGACACAATTACCTGCATTCGTTGGGCAAAATATCCTTTGCTGAAGCAAATGTTAGATTGTCCCCAATTATGGTCCAGTCTGCAATACCCGGGTGGCCTGAAGTCACTGGCAGGGGAACCTCCCACTGCCAATGCAGTGCGGTGGGTGGTGGGCCCAGCTGTGGACCTCCTTTGAGTTATCAGATCAGGAAAGACTTTCCCCATAGTGTAGATGAAATGTTTTCTGCGGAGACTCTAAGTAGACAGTCAACCCCGGGATGATTTAAACCCATTTCTGTATGTGTATATGATACATGTGTGTAGGTACTTGACTTCTTGCCCCAAACACCCTTTAGGCAAAGCAGTGAAGTGGCCAGTCCTGGTCAGCCAGTCCCACTAGGAAGTGACTTATCTACCCTGAGAGGAGACAGTGAATTCTGGGCAGCTGAATAGGATCCACGGGAACTTTGGAGACCTGTGGGTGTGTCTCACGTCAGCAGCTGCTTCCAGCAGGTGTTGCTACTCTCTCTTTAGAGGGGACCGCTGGAGCTCAAACAGTCCTTACCTTTGTTTCTTAGAACACAACAGAATAAGAGGCTGGAAGTAGAATCTAGGAGTTTGCATGCTGGGCTTTGGAATCCTCTCTCCTGGTAGTAGTGTAGCTTAGTGGTTAAGGGTATGGCCCTGGGGTGAGTCCCCCTGACTTCAAACCCCAGACTTGCTATTTATTAAATGGATCACCTTGGGGAGTTATAATATGCCTTATCTGCAAAGTGGGTTGTTGTGAGAATTAAGTCAACTACTTGTTTGAGGCACTTAGAGTATTGCTAGCACATAGTAAATAGCACACAATAGTTTTTCTTACCAGAACTTTTGTTAAGAAAGCATTGCTCCTAGAAGTCCTGGCCAGCCTAGTCCTGGAAATGCTGCCACCTGACTTTGCCAAGGTGAGCTGTCTGAGGCCACCTCGACGCTAACAGGACCCCTCTTGTCTCTGCCTGAGGGTGAGTTTCTGCACACCATTTGTTATCATATAATATAATGCAATATAATATCATACATAACATAACATAATATGATGGGTAGGTTAACTTGGAAACCCTGAGGCGGACAGTGGATGGATGGATAGATGAATAGATACATTTGTACTAAGTATACATACATTATATCATTCTATTGATTTGTAAAAAGTTCCCGGTCTGCCTGGCTGTAATGAGATTTTTGAACTTTGCGTGGCGATCAATGAGAGGAATATTATTGGCCTGGAGAATTGATATACCTGCTCTCAGTGGCTTGTTCTGCTCCCAGGCTGCCCCGGCCCCCCAGGTGTACGATTCCAGCAGACACTTAACCTTTTTTACAGTGTCATCAGGCTAAAAGGAATCTAATAGTGACACAGGACTTGTGCTCAGCACTCTGCCACTATTGCTTTCCTGTCACAAATAATTTATAGCCTTCTATTTCCATCCGTGAGCCTGCACCCCAGCCTGCCTCCTGCTTTCCCCCAGCTTTCAGAAATCAATATACTCACCAAGCCACTTTGGGACTTGAGGGTGCAAGGAGACAGACAGACAGACAGACAGACAAAGAGAAGGGAGACAAAGGGGACAGTCGGAGAGGGGAGAAAGAGACAGAATGGAGCATGTAGGAAGGAATGAGAGAAGGAGGAAGAGGGAGAGGGATTAGAAGCAGAAGAGGGGTACACATCTCCCCAGGGCTTTCTTAGTGGTACGAGCTTCTGCTTCTCCCTGAGTTCCAGGAATAGGAGACGTGTTACATGCTTTCGTTTTAACTCGCAGAACTGATGAAACCCTGCTGATCTCCAGCCTGGTGGGGGATGGAGGCCTCCTGGGAGTTTGACCAAAGAGAGAGTGACTCCCTTGCCTTGCCATCCTTTACTCTAGAGCTCTGCCTCTGCCCCGGCATCGCCTGGCTCCTGAAGGAGCTGCTTCAGACCCCGGCAGGGATTCCCAATCTGTTTCCCAAAAGTCTCTCTGGTATAGCTTTTTTTTGGGTCAGACCGTGACACCTGCTGCTGCTCTTCCCAGAGCTTCATCCATCAGCAGATCGGCCAAAAGGCCACCTGACTATGCCGGGCTCAGCCCCTACATAGGAGGCAGGAGCCTCAGGTCACCCTTAGGAATAACAATACTAGTAGTTACTATCACTGTGGCTGGCATTTATTGAGCCAAGCACCATACTAATCATTGTACACGGATTACCCTATTTAATCCTCGCAGCAGTCCTGTGAAGTGGATAATGGCATTATCTACTTTTACAGATGACGCGATAAGAAACTGTCAGGAGTTTCACAAGCAGTAATTAACAGAGCTGGGACTGAGACTCAGGCAAACTGAACCTGGAGCCCACCCCTTCCCCTTTGCTCCCTGTGGGAGATGCTGATTGCCTGAAGTCTCCATGCTGGGCCCAGGCAAAGCCCTGGAGGTTCCCAGGAAAGGTGAGGGAGAAAAAATATCTTCATTTCAAGAAGTGGGGAGCAGGCAGGACAGTCTTTCTGTGGAAATAGGAAGTGGCACCTCTCAGCCCCCAAGTAGATATGTGCCCCCTGATCCTGACTGTACCCTCCAAGGATCCATACTGGGGCACTTAACTTTTAGGCCATTCCTTCCTGAATGTTTTGTGGGGTCAAGAATGAAAAAGATTTGGAAGAGGAGAAAAGGGTGGTTAGGAGAAGGAAGGGTAGAAGAAGAGGAGGAGACCAGGAAGAAGTGGAGGAATAAGAGGAGGAAGAAGGGAATAGGAGGAGCAAGACAAGGATGAGGAATGGGGGAAGCATATCAGACAGTTACCCAAGGATACTTTGCACTATCCTTTTAACCCTCCGTGACATTGCCATGAGTTGTTGGTTGTGTGTGGGAGGCGGGAGGGTAATGGATGACCATCAGGCTTCCACGGGCCCAGTTCTTAAATTCCCTGAGATCAGCTCTGGGACTAGCAAGTGCCCATTGCCTGGGGGGCATGGATGGTCGTGGAGAGCATTAGTCACTCACAGCAGGCACCCTGCGCAGCTCCTCCCCAAGCACCACCAAGCTGCTGTCAGGGAGTAGTGATTTTCCATCACTTGCTGCCTCAGCTAAATCTGTACCAGTGCCCCAGGGGTCAGAGGCTCTGGGTAACAAAGACAAACTCCAGTTTCCCTTCTCGCCCAGTTCCAGCCCTGCAGCTCCTGAGTACTGAGCCATCAGTCCTTGAGCCAGAGCCACCTGCAGGCCCAGTAAAATCCCAGACATGTTTGCTGCAGTGAGTTAGGAGCAGCTGTCCTGAGTTGCTTAGTCTCCTTCTAGACTTTTTTTTTTTTATATAGAGGCATGTTTTATTTATTTATTTGTTTGTTTGTTTTGTTTATACATGCACTGGGTACAGTCAGAAGCGCGGGAGGGTGAGAGAATTCACCAGAGCCAGAGCGGGGAGCAGAGCAGGCAGAAGGACCGAAGTACACTGCTAAGGGGAGCAGCGGGCGGCAGGAGAGGTCTGCGCGCCATGTGGGACCCTCCTCCGGTGGCCGGGGAGCAGCCGGGGATCGAACTGGCACCGCAGAGGCCGCGGGCAGCTTTGCAACCCAGCGCTCAACCGCTGCGCCACCAGGGAGGCCCTCCTTCTAGACTTCTTGTAGACCAGTCAACACTGTCTGATCTTTCTCGTTGTGATCTTGATCCAAATCTCCTCCCAACTTTTGGGGATAGACTTACCTTGTGCTTTGCTGAGAGATAAAAACTCTAAAAGCCCCTTTTTGAAGCACTGGGTCCCCTCTCACTAGCTCCTCCCCGTGGCCTCTCCTCCTCCCCCTGTTCTGCCTCACTCTTGGAATCATCACAGGCAACTTCAGTCTCTTCCCTCCTCACCAATTCTTCCTCTTGGGTCTACAAACTTATCCAGGTCTTTTCCAGCCTAAACAGCCTTCCCTCCACTAAGCTGCCAGTTCCATCCTCCAGCTTCCACACTCTTATCTCCTTTCCTTTTCTACCACCTTCTGAGGGCAGTAGTCTACTTTCACTGCCTCCCTTCCCTCCTACTCTTTTGCTAATCTTTTTCTAACTGCCTCTGGCTCCAGTTGCTTTGTCAAGAATACTCACCCCAAGGTCACGAGTAGCCACCAAAATTCCCAAACCTGTGCTGTTCTTATTTCCAACCCCCTTCCATCTTCATGTCATCTTTGACACTCTGCAAGTGGGTGTCTTTTAGTATCTGTTGCTTAGACCTCTTGTCCCTTTCAATATTCCTTTCCTTGACCATTTCCTAAGACGAGAGCCATGTTGCCAGCTGGGACATGGCCATGCCCACCTGAATGCTCCACTCCCAGCTCAGACACCACCTGTCTGGGACGAACATTGCCACTTCCCCCCAAAACAGTTCCTTCCCCTCACCCCTCTTCCTGATGATGGAACAAACCCCGAGCCTTCTACTTCACAGACTTTGGGGTCTTAGAGCCACAGCTGACTCCAGTTCATTGCTAAATCCTGGCCGTTCTATCTTGGTGATGTCTTCCAAATGCTTCCCTTTCTTTCCTGAGACCAGCTGCTTATGGTCAGTACCTGTATGTTGCTTTTCCGGATCAGTATGTACATGTCCCCTCTAGTTTAGAAATCACTTATGCCTTGAGACCTTCTAAACCTATATATTGGGGGAAGTATGGCAAAGTAACAAAAAGCACAGATTTTGGAGTCGGAATTCTAACTCTGCCCTGACTCGTAGTGTGATCTTGAGTAAGACGCTTCGCCTCTGTCGGCTTTGCTTTTCAAATCTGCACAATGAGCGTGACAGTATCTACATTGGCGGTGACTGTAAGAATTCACGTTTATACATTGGCATTTATGGTGTGTGTGTATATCTATATGATATGAAGAACAGGTAATATTGGTATATAGTAAACAATCAATAAGTGGAAAATTGCTATTACTCATCATTTCCAAGTTTTCCGCCTTATTTCCTCTTACTCCCTCCCATACCTCCACCGCCCCGGCTGACTGGTCAAGGTGAGAGGCTCTAAAATGCCTGCTCACTCAGCTCCTTCGCTTGCCCTCGCCTTCTCCAGCACCTGCCTCAGTGCCCTCCCTCTGCTTCTCTGTTCTTGGAATCATATACATCTATGTATTTTCACCGGGAAAGGCCACCTTAAGGCCCCATGGCTTAAACTCTTTAGAATTGAAGAAACTGAGGTCCTGGGAAGAAGAAAGGCGAGTCCACAGCTACGTAGCCACTGAGTGGAGTCAAAAGTGGGACTGAGGGTCCCTCCGTGCAGCCTGGCGCCCTCTCCACTGTCCTCAGTGCCTCTGGTCCCTCACGGTCAGCCCCACTCTGCTCTGCAGATCAGATTTTATCTCCTCAAGTGACTTCTTTCCCAACCCCCATCCCTGGAAGGGGGGTGATTCCTACTCCGCATCCTTCTGCATTTCGCCAGTTCCCTCGGGGTTCCTTAGCTTTCTCTGGGCATGAATCTGCCCTCCCCAGCTTCATTCCCAGTGCTGTAAGGCAGGGGCCTTAGGTCTATTGCCTGCGAGGGTAGTGAAAGCTGGTTTGAGCGGAGGACACTCATGGCTGTGACTCACCTGGTTGGTTGAGATGAACTTGATTCGCACCTCTCTGGGGAGGGAAGCAATGCCTTCGGAAAAGCTGCTTCCAAAGGCACCTAATTTGGCCAGCGCTTGAAGGGGCGTATTCCTGCATCCTGGCCCCAGGTTGGTCTTTTGCATCACTGAGTCCTGGGGCCTCTGGATCACTGACAAACAGGCTTATGCCCAGCTGTGGGATCTTTGATTTGGTCCCCCACTCATGGGAGTGCATGAGGTGGGCAGCACCAAACTTCTACCTAGGCTGGTAAGTAGCTATGGCCCAAGTAAGACCCCAGAAGAGGAAGCCATCAGGCCCGGGAGCCCACTGGGGACAGAGCTCTGGCTTGCTAAGAGCAGCGCATGGACTCAGGAAGAAGGTGTTCAGGGCCTGGCATCTGGCAAGGAGACCATGCTGTATTGGACCTGGGACCAAAGGATCCTTCTTAACTCAGCAACGGGGAAATCTTGCCTCTTCCCTCAACTCTGGAGGATGTGATACAGTCCCAGTAGGGAAGCCAGCTTCAAAATGACACCCCCTCACCCCCGACCCAGCCAGCCCTATTCCCAGGAGGAGATGGGCGTGCAGTTGAGCAAGGAAGGAGACAGCAAAGCACCAGGGCAGTCTCCACCCCCCAAAAAAGAGCGGGATGCTGTGCCCCACTCTGCTGCCCCACGCCTTGCACCAAAAAATACAAGCTGCAAATTGAATGATGTTCACGGCAGGACAGAACGCAGCCTGCCTCGCCCAGGTGCTCCCTACACTAGGCTGGACCGTAGAACCATCTGGAGGAAAAGCTTGTGCCTCGCAGCAGTCAGGGGTGCAGGGAGCAGACAGGCGAGGAGCTGAGGAGAGCTCCTCTGCAGGGCCGGCTAGCCGGACGGCGCAGGGGGGCATGTGATACATGACGCTGTTGTGATGCTGTTGCAGGATCATCCGGACCAAAGTTCAGCAGCCTTTCCACCCTACACCAGATGGGGCCGGGACAGGAGTGACTGCCCCTGGCCACACTATTGGTAAGAGGCTCAGGGAAGGGGGGAGGCCGGGCCCCACCTAGGAGAGCCAGGAACTGCTCACCTGCCCCACCAGGAGGTCCAAGGTCTAAGGCCATATTCTAAATCCCAGCTTTCTCGGAGACCCAGGGCTTGGGATCTCCCCAAGAGTGACCAGCTCGCTGGGATGCTCCCTGCCCCCACCCACATCTCCTGGCAGCTGCCTGGCTGTGGTTAGCCTGTCTCTGTCTCTCTTCAGTGTATTTCCTCCAGTTTTCCTTCCCTTCCTTCTGCTTCTCCATCTTCTGTTTTGATATGATTTGGCCTCCCTACCTGTCCCTCTTTCAATTTACTTATATTCCATTTCTAGTTTTATTTAATTTTAAAAAAATTATCCTTTTCTTCTCCCTTCCACGCCCTCCTCTCCTCTCCCTTCCTGTCTGCCTTTCCCTGGCTCTTCTCTCCTTTCTGTGCCTGTTCCTCTGTCCCGCACCCTCCCTTCACCTCTTGGCCTGCCTTGATCTCATTGTCTCTCTCACCACATGGTGACTCTCTGTCTCTCCCCAACCTCCTTATTTTTTGATCCTTGCACAGGACGTCCCAGAGACCAGACCCAGGTCTCTCAGAATACCTCCCAGCGCCCCCCCCCCCCACTGTCTTCCCTTTGGCTGAAGGGCCCCTGGTGCTGCCAGCCACAGAGGAGGCCTGGGCTTGAGGGATGGGCTGTGGTGAGCCTTGCCCTGCTGCCCCGCTTGGCAGCTGTTCCCTTCCTTTTCGACCATCAGGAAGTAGCCAGGGCTGCTCCCAGCCCTCCTGGAGTTGGGGAGCTGTTGCTTACTGGCCTGAATTACAGCACGTGCTGGGAGGGAAAGCTGGGCCTGGGCCTTGCCTGCTTGGTCACACAGAGTGAGAGTGTTCACTAGTTCGTGCCCTCGGGGAGAAACTAGGACTTCTCAAGCGATTTCAAGACCAGAAGCAACAGGGAGAGAGGAGCTGGCACTCTGGGGACTACAGGACCATTCTTGTGTCTCCTAGAGAGTCAGAGGCGGACCTTAGAAAGCCACAGACTCTAAATCAGGGCTGGTACAGACAGCCCGGAAGACTGCAAGACCACAAGCTGGGTTCCTTCAGAGGGATCGGCCCAGCCCCAGGAGGGGATGTACTGTGCCATTGGCACCCTGGAAACTGAGTCGCTTTCTGGTTTGAGTCAGCTCAAACCTGTAGGTTTGAGTCAGTGAGACCTGTAGGTCTGCAGAGAAGGCCTGGGGTTGACTGGCCGCCACTTGCCCACGCTGGACAGGAGCACAGCGACATGCTCATCCTTAAACCCCAGGGGGAGACGCCTCCTCTCTCCTCCGCCCCCGGGGTTGGGGCTTTGGCCTGTGATCACAACTGCTCTCCTGATGGCATATCCTCCTTGCTCCCATCCAGTTCCCAGTACGGCCTCCCCTCCTGTTTCCAGCGCCTCCAATGATCCAGTGGGGTCCTACTCCATCAACGGGATCCTGGGGATCCCTCGCTCCAATGGCGAGAAGAGGAAACGTGATGAAGGTAGGGAGGCGGGCGGAGACTTGGCTTCCCCTGTGCATGCTTTGTCCTCGGGCTCAGAGCTCCGGTTTCGCCGGGCCTCACAGCTGCTCTGCTGTGAGATCAGTTTTAGCAGCAAAGCCCAGGTCCCCCCACTGCCCTGCTGGCTCCAGAGAGAGGGAGGCAGGTTGCTGGGGGACCATCAGCCTCGCCATCTGTTCGGCAGCCCCGACCGCCTCACCTGCCGCTGGGTCTCACCCTGAATATCCCGGTGGGATGCCAGGAGGAGAAGCATGAACCGTGTTCCTCGGGAAGGTTTGGGAGGTTGAGGGACAGCTGGTCTCTGACCTGAGGAGGGAAGACTGACCTGCCTTGTCCTCACCTGACCCCAACCCATCAGGACATGGGGGGTAGTGTCCTGTGCAGCTGAGCCCAATGTCCTTTCTCTCTGACATGTGGACACCACCCCCATAACACCGCTGAGGGAGGGAGCCCCTGTCTGTTCTCATGGAGGAGACACCTCTCGGTCTCCTCTCTGGAGCTTCCCCTCACTCCCTGCCTGGTCTCAAGGCAAGACCAGCAGTTAGGCAAGACATTAAAGGGAAGGGAAGGAAGTGAGAGGAGAGAGTGGTGGCCAGGAGCTTGGGAGGGGCTTTTTGAATGTGGTGACATGAGGGACCCCTAGGTGACCGTCTTTTGATAATTGAGGCCAGACAAATGAGTCACGGTGCCGGGAGGCTGCTTCCTGTCCCCTCTGGGGAAGCAGTCACCACTTGGTCTAGGGACAGCAATGATTTTAAGTGCATCTCCTGTGAAATAGAAGCCTCTAAGATGGGGGTGGCCACACACCCCTTTAGGACAGTCCCCATTTATGCCTTTGTTTCTGCATCTTGGCCAGTCAACATCTCCTATCCTCTCAAAAATGTCCTGTTTGGACAATAAATCATATGGTGATTCCAAAATAGGTAAACCTTTGACTGAGGAAGCTTTCGGGGCTAAGGAAGAGAGAAAGGGGGGTCAAGCTGGGATTTCCCTGAGTTCAGGCTGAGGGAAAGGAGGGTGTGAGAACCCTGGTCTCCAGCGGAATGGACGGAGCAGAGGAAAGGCCTGGGCCTGGCAAGACAGTGATGACCTGGGGCTGGCCTCCTTCCAGAAGCCCTAATGGCCTCGTTTCACAGGGAAACAGCTTGTCTGGCTCTAGTTCGCCTTCTTCCAAAATATCCAAACCCATTTGGCTGCCACGGCCTTTGCCACTCACTAAATTTCATTGTGGTTGTTTTGGCGGCAGCCCCTGATGGGCAAGGGGAGGCTGCGTGAACAGCCGTGAGTCTCCATTCTCCCCGGGGGGGTTACCCATATTCAGGCTGTAGCCAAACTCCCTGGCGCCCTGGGGCTCTCTCCATTAACTGCCAGCCCTGCATTTGTTAGAGTGTGAGATGTCTAGGGGGCTAGGGGAGGCCACAGGACCCCTCTGTACTTTCTCCCATAGGTCTGTGGTGGGGACCAAGCATGCCCTCTGCTTCCTGGCTCTGTGGGCCATGAAAGGAGGCTGGGGGTAGGGAGGCACTGGCTCGAACTGTGGCCACCCAGGTCGGACCCAGCCGGCCTGGAACAGAGTGAGCTCCCCTCTGAGCCATTGATCACACTCATTGTTTTAAGTCGTTCATTTCCGTGGCCCTTTCCTGCTGCATCAATTGCATCAATTGAAGAAAGGCTTGGTGCTTGGGGTCCCAAAGCAGAACAAGATATGACTCTTGTCATTAAGGAGCTTATAGTCTAGTGGGGTGTGTGAAACGCGTGAGCCTGGAGAGCAGAAAGGCCTGTCAGGTACTTGTGTGATGAGGGGGTCTGGCTGCAGGCCATGTTGCCCAGAGAGGGAGGGCATAGACTCCAGGAAGGGCCGCTATTTGAGGAGTGGCCTGAGCAAGCAATGAGAGGCAGGTTCAAAGACAATGGTCATGTGACATTCTATCTGATAAACTCAGTCTTGTAACCAGCAGGCACCTTGGTGAGAAAATGCAGGGGACTTTGGCTGGATAAAAGGGCATGAGGGGAAGCAGGTGGGGTGGGGCTACAGGGAATTGGGCCAAGACTGGACCCTGTAAGGAGCTTGGCCTTTCTTCTGCAGGTGTAACACTGTAAGCATCTGAAAGCAGAAGGGAGCAGTGTAAGGCAGGGTTGGGGTCGCTCACCCTCTAGCAGGGTGGCAGTAAGTGACAGCGAGGTGACACCTCGGAAGCAGTTGGAGTCTTTGGGGTAAGAGAGAATGGGGCTCTCTGCATCACCTCCTGCTGCTTAAACACTTATTTCCTGGGCCTAGTCAAGTGGCAAGAAGGATCAGAGGTCCCACTACCTGGGGGCGGGGGGCGTTGTGTGTCTTCTCCTGGCTACCCCCTTCCTCTTGGCCAACCCCAGATCACATGGCGATGTCCCTTTCCTGGCTAAGGTCAGAGACCATAAGGGAGACTAGGTCTTCCTAATGCCCTTCCGCTAACACACACGCACTTGACCCCATACACCCAAGTGAGAAGGGAGAGGAAAGGCAAGGCCAGAGCAAAGGCAGACCTTCCCCGCCCCCACTTTCCACTCTGGGTGCCTCCAAACAGCCAGGGCCAGTTTGCATTAGGGAGCAGCTCAGATGATTAAGAATAGGGGAGATAATTATGTGTCAAGATGATGTAGCCCAACTCTGCAGTCAGGCCAAGGTAGCAAAGCAGCTGGCAGGCCGGTTGCAGGAGGCTGCCTCAGGCATGGCTGCAGACACCCAGGTGTGTCCTTCAGCTATTGGGCCAGCACCACAGGCAGAAGAGGAAACTGACTTGGGACACTGAGGTGCACTTGGATGGGATCAGGGACACGTGGCAAGGGACTGGACGTTCCAGGGCATGGAGGGGCAGTCTCCCTCCATGCCCTCCCCAACCCTCCCCACTCCTTCCCTCAGATTGGCCCTCTGCTGGCCCCAAGCACTGTGTGACATGTCCCTAGAAGTGTCATCCCCCTAGGGCAAGCTGTGAGCCTCTCTGTCCCCAAGGAAGCCGCTCTGGCTCCTGCCTCAGGGTACATTTCGGCCTATTCTTCAGCTCTAACAATGTCACGGTGGTGGGCATTAGCGCGGACAATCACTGCAGCGTGTGCTGGCATTATTGGAGACAATCTCAGCAGTAGTTATTGGTGTTCACAGTGATAATACCCAGAGCATTATTGGCATTGGCACTCGGAATATGGACAGTGTCATTAGTATCTGCAGCAATCATATCTGGGGGATATTAGTAAAGGGCCGATCAGCTGGGACTCTGGGGAAGCAGGAAGCTGACAGTGGCTGTGAGCCTGAGAGGCGGCCTCATGACTTGGCCTTTGGAAGTCTGGAAAGATCCCCAGAATCTCCTTTGAGAAATATGCTAGTTAAGCTAAGAGTCCTTTCCCTAAGAGTCTAGTAGCTCCCAGAATGGGACAAGTAGACAGAGCAGGGATAGATGAGGAAGTTATATCATAAATCCCCCAGAAGATGGGCTGTCTGCCAGTCTGAGAAGGTAGATCCCCATTCAGGATCCTGCTGAAATATTTACCCCTTTAGCTACGTAGCTGCTTACATGACTGGAGGATAGAGACTCTTGTATTTCCCCTCTCTCGGGTCAACCTGGAAAACCAAAGTCCTTCCTTTGCCTTCACCCAGAGGCCCAAAGCATTGCTGTCTGTCGGTGTTGCTGAAGCACAGAGCAATTACATAACTTGTCCAAAAATCCAAATGAAGTCATATGGTGTGAGTCTGTTGATCTGTGTGAGGGGAGGTGTGTTGGTATCATCCTCTGATGTGTGGGATTGCAGGGGGCCGTGACTTTGCATTCCATTAATTAGCTGCACAATGAATTGTGCAGTTGAGCGCTGCCAAACCGTGCAGTTGTGCGTGTGCAGGCAGGCAGGTTGCAGGGCTGCAAACAGCACGTTCTGTCCCTGCCCCCAGTGGTTCCTTTCTGCTTTGGTCGAAGCTGTAACTGGAAGAAGCAGTTTCTTCCCTTAGTTATTCCTCCTGGACATCCCCAAGTGTGATGCTCAGGTTAGGTTTGGAGCAAATGAGATTAGGCTGTGGTGATGAACCGCCTCTGTCCAGGTAGTATATCTAACTGAAGAGATGATCTGGGAGCCCCTGGTTTCAGGCAAGGAAAGGCTTCAAAGACCCCAGGAAGGAACGTTCAGGTCCCCCTGGTGCGTGACCTGAATGGGGGTGGGGGCGGACTCTGGAATGAGCCACGACTGGACTTGAATCCTAGTGCCTTGGGCCAGTCACTTACCCTTCATCAGCTCCACCTCCTCATCTCTAAGATGGAGATGGTAACTTCCCGAGATGAGGCTACAGAGTTGAGCCAACTCCATCTTGGAAGATGAGGAGAAGGCCTAACTGGCAGGTTAGGTCTCAAGGGGAAAGGAAAGTGATGTCAGGAAGAACTTATCTGGGCACAGGCTCTTTAACCTTGGTAAGTACTGTGGCGCCAGGAAGTCGGTGTTGGGACAAGCTAACCTGATGGGGACAGGAGGTGGGCCAGGACGCAGCCTCACCTGTTTGTCTGGGAGGGTCTTTGTCCATCTCCGCTTGCTCGTTCGCTCTGCGCTATCCCGTCGAGCCGTGTGTCTTAGCATCCATGGGCATTCTGGATGCGTGTAAATAACCTAGGACCCCCGTCTTTCTAACAAGAAGGCTCCTCTATCTATTTGGGGTGTCTTTCTGTTCCCACATGCAAGCTTATTTACCTTGGAAAATGTTTGTTTTATGGACCCATATGTAATTTTTACATGTTTATGCCAATGTGGGTATTTCTACCCACATGTTCTGTGGGTGTTTTCTACCATTCTGAGATTTTTGGGTGAAAGGGGACATGGGATGCCAGGCATTGGCAGGCAGGCCGTTTTCTAGGTCGTGACATGCTTGAAGAGATGGTCGGATGTGGGCATGAGCGTGTCCGCCCGAGCCCATGATGGGGAGAGCTCTCAGCCAGGCCTGAGTGTGGTGTGTCTGTGGTCCTGAGGCACAGGTTGGCATGCAGTTTTGCCCAAAGGGCCCTGTGGGCCTCTCCCCAAATCCTCTTGGCAAATGGATGGGCTGTCCTGACCTACCTCCAGGGATGGCCTGGGGCCCACTGAGCCTGAGGAGACTGAGGAGGCTGAGGCTGGGAACCCCGACACTCTCAGGCTGTGTGGGAGTTGCAGCTCAGAACCCTCGCAGCCACTTGAGAGGAGCCTGGTCTCCCAGTCCCAGGGTGTTGCCCCTAGTCGTCTGCCTGCCTGTCTTTCGGGACTCTCAGTGTCTGTCTGTCTCTTATTTGCTCTAGTCGAGGTATACACTGATCCTGCCCACATTAGAGGAGGTGGAGGTTTGCATCTGGTCTGGACTTTAAGAGGTATGGGGGCCAGAGGGGACATGGTGTGGGGGTCAGGGGCAAGAGCTGGGGGTGGCGGCTAGAGGCCATTCAGAGAGTGGATTCCTAAGCGGTGAAGGAGAAGGTGGCTCGGGCTTCACTGGGAAACCAGGAGGCTGATGGAGTCTCAGGCTCCGGATCACTCCGCATGGGCCACAGCGGGCTTTGGGGGCTGAGGCCCCAGTGGCCTGGGGGTCAGGCCCTCAGTGGAAGGGGGACACTTTTTCCAGCCCTTGGAAAAACAAAGAGCAGATCGGGTAGTAAAACAAAAGCAAAGGAGACCTGGAAGCACCTGACAGCCCTAATTCATCACGGCCCAAGTTTTTTCCTGTGTTCCCATTATATTTGTTTGTAAAAGTGGAAATCAATTTTGAAGGTAATTTTCTGGAAAGAATGGAAGGGAGGTGGGAGGGCCGGATAAGGCAGAGATGGTAAAAGGAAAAATTTAGGCCAGGCACAGCCCAGGGGCAGCTCTTGGCAAGGTGAAAGAAAATTGCATATTCAATCTCCATCCATGAATCTCCCTCACTGCTGCCCGCCTCCTGCTTGAAAACAATGAAGGCTTTTTCCCAACGCTGGGCAGGGCCTCGGTATCAGCCTCACTTTAACTTCAGGGTCATTAATTCCCTGATTATTGAAGGAGAAGAGAGGGTTGCAGCATCGTCAATTCCAAAGGCACCCCCCCCATGTGATCAGGCCCTGGATGGGTGGGTGGGGGGCAGCCAGGGTGAGGTGAGGTGTTGTTTCAGAAGAGCAAAGGGGTGGGGAGGGAGGAAATGGGGAGCCAACTGGACTGGGGGGAAGGAAGCCAGGAGGAGGGTGGAGAAAGGCAGTCATTACTGCATACCTCTGTTGTGTTGTTATTGCAAATTAAAAGTAGCATGTTCCACTCCACAGCGATCTTTGGGGAGGGAGGGGCACTGAGGGAGGTGGGGGATCTTATCATTGCTTCTTCAGCAGACCAGCCGTGGTGTCACCGTGTGAGGTGACATTTGAATTTACAATTCCGCTGAGAAAAGCCATTAATTCACAAATTAACATTTCTCCCTCTCCCTCTCTCTTTAACACTCTCTCCCTCTCTCACATGGATGTGCAAGCAATTGAAAAGACAAAGGAAATAGCCTTAAGGAAGAGACTTTACTGCTAGTCTGTCTGTGCTGAGATTGCTCCCCCTGCTTCCAGATAGATAAACCAATTACCTGAGCTGCTCTGCTCCTGGCCGCCCGATCGCCTCCTTTTGTAGGCTGCCGCGGTGGCTGGATCACACTCGGTGTATCTCATTAATGTAAACCAGGCCTGCCCTGGCCACCGGCTCTCTTCCCCACGCTCTTTCTGGAGGGGCAGCGGAAAGAGTGCTGGTGTCAGGAAAGGCAGACGCGGAGGACCCCAGGGAAGAGGAGAGGCCGCCTCAGCCCAGCTGCCCAGGCCCTGAGACTTTGGGGGTGTAGCGTGCTGTCCTGGAGGAGGCTGATGGGGAGTCTGCAGGTGAGCACCCCCCGGCAGGCTCGCATGGCGGACATTCAGAGGCCGAGGCAGGACCCAGGGCCTGTTCTCTGTGGGCTTTTGGCGCAGACGCAGGGGGCTGGCAGAACTAGCGAGGGCTCTGAGTGTTCCCTGCCTGGGAAGAGCATAGGGAAGTTTTGCTGAGCACACACCATTTTAGTGGAGCAGGATTCAGCCTGAGGGAGCTGGGAGGAGTGCAGATGAGGGCCCGGAAGACATGGTGAGGTTGCAAGATATCAGATAAACGGTAAACGAGGTTGCACTGATTCCTTAACCTAAACCCCGCTCTTGGGCACAGCTGTGTCTGTGTACCACCTCGTCCTTACACACACACACACAGGGAGTGTGTGTAAGCCATTCCAGGTCCTGCTTACAGAAAACCCATCGGAGAGTGTGGCCCTGGGTCGCTTATGCCCTCAGCGCTGGAGTGAGCTTGTATCATAGGAGGAGCGGCAGGGCCTCCCTCTGCTCTCACTCTCCTCCAGGCCCTGTAAGAAGGGGCTGTATTGGTGGATGGAGGTCAGGCGGGCCTGCGGGTTATTGCTGGAATGGTGTGATTTCACAGAACTATGTTGCCCAGCACAGTCATAGATTCTGCCCTCCATGAGGCAAGTCCAAGGAAAAACTAAGATTCAAAGGTCAGCATGCACTAAGACACTAAAGAAATGAAAACCACCCCACTATCAACACACTTTCACTGTTATGATGGTCTCTTCCAGGTAGCCTGGGACATGAGGCTGCTCAGACCTGAGGGGGAGGTTTGCTCTTATTTTAGTTGGATCAAATATTTTTGCCAAATTCTGGGTAATGTTGGCCCTGGGCCAGCTGAACACTGACCGTGTCATTACACAGAGGTAGGGTAGGCTTTGTGGCTGATTTTGGCTACCTTTACCTTGGACCCTGAGCACATCTGGGCTTCTCTGGGGAAGTACAGGGTTAGCCATGCCTGGTGTAGCTACATAGGGTGTGAATTTGTCTATAAATCCCTGCGCTTGTACAGAAACTGCAGCCAAATCATTAACCTCCTTAGTTTCCCAAGCAGTTCATGCTGGATAGTTATATTTGGTTGTCTGAGGAAGTGTGTTGAGGAGGTGTGTTGAGATTTACACAAAAGAGTACTTTTTTCCTCATAAAGTACCAAAAAATCAAAATAGGCTGACACCACCCCCCAGGCAGAAGGCATGGATTTGCCGAGAAAGGGGCTGTGTGTGGCCCTTGGCCACTGGAAATGGGGTGGTGTGGTCCAGTAGTAAAACTCTCAGCAAAGACCCTAGGCCCCCCACTCCATGTCTGTATACTCTGGGCACTTGTATGCACCCCCCATCTTGTCAGAACGTGTCTTCCCAGAACTAGTCTTCCCAACTTCCAGGGTGGCGACTACCTTCCACCCTGCAAGTAAGAGTCATTCTCCTTCCCCACCCGGCAAGGGCACCAGTCGAAACACCCCAAAATCCACTGCCTCAGCTCTGCCCTTCTCCCTCAAGTCAGGCCAGGCCCCAGGAGGGAGGAGCCAGGCGCTGAGGCTTCACCCCAAGCCCTCCTACTCCCAGGCTCACCTCCTCCTCTGCAGGCCGGCTAAGAAGGGCAGGGGCCTCGGGGACCCCTCAGAAAAAAGGCTTTGGAGAGAGCGTGGGCTGGGGGCACCCAGGATGGCTGTCCACCGCATGAGCGAGCCCTGGTAGCCTCCGATACCACTGCTGGCTAAAAAAGAAGGACCCCTTCCCTACCGGCCTCCCTCAGGGCCATGGTAACTGGGGGGCTCTCTGGGACCCTCCCCATCCCACCTCGTGGGATGGAAAGACAAGGAGGGTTGGGGGAGGGCTGGGCCTGGCTCAGGGGCTGGAGACAGATCACGAGCCTCAGAGCCGAGTGGCAGCAGCGCCAGTAATTCAAACCATCCTGACCCTTCAGTGAACCTGAACCTGCTGACCTTGACAGCACCAGACAAGGGAGGCCTCACAAACCTCTCAACCTGCGTGGAGGCCTTGCCTCCTCTCCCCCCTTCCTTGGAGCCCCAGGGCCCAGCCTCCAGGTGGCTCCTAACTTCTCCATCCCCACATATGTCAGCCTCCCTCCCTCCCTGGGGCGCCCCCCTGGCTGCCTCAAAACACCCTTTGTGCTCATCTCCACTAGCTGCGAGTACGTGGGCATCCCAGGGGATGTCCCCTTAAACAGGGCTTTCGCACCTTTCCCTGCTCCTCCATCTTGTTCAGGAGTACCGGGGTGTGAGTGTGTGTGGGTGGGGGGGTTTGCATGGGGGTGCACACAGAGGTAGGGATAAAATGCGATGGAGACAGCGCGGCCAAGGGGAGGGAAGAACAGCCCGAGGACAGCAGCCCCAGGAACCTGCATTAAAGTAAACGCAGTTGATGGAGTTGATGCTTTCCTCCCAGGGAGAGCTGGACTCCATCCAGCAGCCTCTCAGAGTGCCAAGCAGCTCCTGAAGCAGAAAGTGCGGGCAGGCGAGAGGAGAGCCAGCCAGCCGGTGACAGAGGGAGAGATGGATGCGTGATCTCTCTCTCTCTGGCTCACGCAGGTCCCCCTAGGCCCCGGAAGACTACGAGGCCTGGGATGGAGGGGCGCAGACTGTGCATTGGGTAGCAGTGATTCCAGGAGCTTCCCTTCCCCTTTCCCTGCCCTCTCTCATGTCCGTCTCCTTGTCAGTGCAGCCGACCCAGACACGGGGCAGTATGTGAATTGGTGACGTGGTGAACTGGGAGGAGGGCACGGGCACCCCGGGCACAACCAGCTTGTGGAAGGCGCTCTGGGCGAGGGGCGGCCTGGGTGGTCTCGGGAGAGTGGGTATGAGGTCCAGGTTCTAAAATGGATCAGAATGTGGTCTCCCAGGAACCGGCCTTTTTTTGTTGTTTGATGCTAGGATCCATTTCTCTTTGTCCTGGCCTAGGCCGAGTGGGTACCTTGCAGCTACTGAAGATAGCTGCTGCAATCTCTTACAGAGAAAGAACTAGAGAGAGTATTTTCCCCGGGGAATTGGAAGGAGATAAGTAGTTAACAAGGCTAGGATAAGATATGGGTGCGCTCAGAGAGGCTTCCTTTTTTTTTTTTTTTTAAAGATTTATTGGTTTCTACATATAAGAACTGGGGTACTGGCCAGAGGTGCGGTGGGGGGGGGAGGATTCACCAGAGACAGAGTGGGGAACAGAACAGGCAGATCGACTGAATTACACTGCTGAGGGGAGCAGCAGGAGAGTCTGGAGAGGTCTGCTGCGCCATGTGGATAGCTCAGTGGCTGCTGATAGCTTCATAGGTTGCGTCTTAACCCCTTGCACCACCAGGGAGGTTCTTCTCAGAGAGGCTTCTGTGCAAGCTGGTGTATCTGCCTTCTAGCCTCTTCTTCCTGCACTAACACCTGGGTTCATGTGTGCGTGCACTGATAATATGTATGTGAACCAGGATCCTTGACATGGAGAAAAGGACAGTGCAGAGAACATGGCGCTATGGACCACAGGCCCCTGAAGATGCAGAGTAGGCCGCGTCTTTTTTTTCCCTGTGCCCCTCTCAGGCAGTGGGGAGTTTCTCCCATCTCTCTCCCTGGGAACTTCCATGTTTTTTCCAGAGCTGGGACAGGGAGGGGTAGAGCCAAGAGAAGGCAGAGTTGAAGAAGGAAGCAAGTAAAAGGGCTGTGAAGGGTGGACAGGAACTGCTGCGCGGAGGTGCAGGGCCCTGGAGACTAGGCAGGAGGAAGGCAGAACCTGCCCAAGGATGGCTTTCACCCTTTCTCTCCCCTCCTCTCTTTTCTCCTCCCTCCTGCCCTCCCTCTGCTCCTATCCCTCCCCTCTTCCCCTTCACACATCTTTATTGGTTCCGGTAATAGCGTTGATTTGCATGTCAGGCAAAGCCTTGCTACACACAAAAAGAAAACCCCAGCCTTGGCGGTGTGGCAGTGTCAGCTCTCGCTGTTGTTCGACAGTGTAAAATTAAATTAATAAAGCCCCCAACACAGGAAAACATAACAGGAAATTAATGGCCTTTACTGTCGCTCTGATGCAGTCATTTGCAACCCTGCTTTCCGCACCAAAGACTTCATAAATGCAAGCAGTTTCTCTAAACAAGCATACTTAGGGCGGCCTGGTATGTAATTTTTCGCCTTGCTTGTGTCCTTTGAGCTAACAAAGCCCCCTTCCCTCCTGGCTCCAGAGGGTTTCTAACTGGTTCTGGCCCCAGCTGGAGCCCAGCACCAGGCAGAAGGCTGGAGCCTGCCCTGACAGCCCACCTGGGCCGAGGGGCCTCTGTTGCCGAGACACAGGTCCCCCAGCCAGTGAGCTTGGAGCCTCCACCTCAGCCGGGAAGCACAGCGTCTGCTCTCAGGCAGGAAAGTTTATCACTGAGGGAAATGCACCCCAGCCCATCCAGTGCGCATCCCTCCCCTTGCTCTGTGCAGCTGTCTCCTCCCACTACCTGTTGGCTCCCCTCCCTCCCATTGCTGCCCCACCCATCACAGGTGCCTGCCCACCTCGTGCTACATCTGGGTCACATGCACTCGGGGGCTGTGTTGGCAGTAGGTGCCCGTGCCCTTCTTTTCCACAGGTAACCTGAGGGATTTTGTGAGGAGCATGAGGTAACAGATTCAGAAGGGGGAAGGTAGCAGTACTGGTGCAACTCCCTGGGGCTCCATATGCCCCTATTCTCCACTGGTTGGCTAGGAAATATGAAGGCCCTGGCTGATCGCTCTCTCGTTCTCTCTGTGCCTGGGCAGATTTCCTATAAACCATTTCACAGAGCTGGAATCTATGATTTTGCTTGTAAATAAGTGGAATATTGAGAAGACTTACACTTAGCTTTCTGGAGGTCTTTGTATCGTTACAGGGCAAACCTCAATATAAAACGGGGTGCCTGACTGTGGGTCCTCACCCGCATGCTTAAAGGGGACTTATTAATGCTAAACTGCAGACATACAAAAAAGGTTGATAAAAGGCTTATTTGCAAGGGATGGGGAAATGAATAACTCAGGGAGAAAAAGAGGCAGATAAGTTCATAAATGCATCCTACCCGTTCCGCTGACGTGGAATCCCCATGACCCGCCGAGCTGGGGAGAGCACACCGTGTGGCCAAGAGGCCGACCTCCGGCCACATGGCCAGTTAAATACTCAAACCGAGAGCCTAGTTGCTTAACTCCGCCCTCAGGTCCTCACAGCCTATCCTTTGGTGATCATGGGATTTGTAGTTCCTCCCCTTTGTGGAGTCCACAAAGCCTGTATGGAGTTTGCTCAGATCATCCTTTCCCCCTAACAGTATCAGCATGGGCCCAAGTGCCCACTGTGTTGGGCTGTGTGAGAGGACCAGTAACCAGGGCATGGATCTCAAGGAACCTACAATCTCGTGAGGGAGGCAAGGATTTCACACATCAGACAACCCGCTGTTCATTACCTGGAGACCCGTGTGGCTGAACATTCAGTAGAGATCCAGGGAAGTGACTAGAAAAGCAAGCAGGAGATGGGACTTGAGCCTGGGAGTGGCTAAGATTCAGAGGGGCTGTCTCTGAGGTACCCCTCCCTCCCCCCACACCCCTCCCCCACCCCAGTGTGGAGGGAAGCCGGTGGCTGGGCTGAGTGGTGACAAGGCCGAGAGGTTCTTAAAGGTCATCCAGTCTTATCTGCCACTCTTGTATAATATCTCCCTTCCAGCAGTTCTGCCTGACAGGGCACAGCCCCTGCCTGGACATGGAACATAACTGGGCGGTTGTCATGGTTTGCACTGTCTTTATGCAGAGTCAATGGTGTTGAGGGGAGAGCGGGGACTTGGTGTCCCCATGTCTGAATGTGAACATCTCTGCTCCTTACTTGCTCTGGGGGCTTTGGTTAGTTAGGTCATGTCTCTGAATCTGTTTTCTCACCTTTGAGAGAGAGATAACAACACTCGCTAAGTAGAGTGCTGATGAAGATCTCCATCTGACACCTTCTCATCTCTCTCTCCCTCCCATTCATTCTACCCCCTTTCCTGGGTGCCTAGAAAAACACTAGCTTGAGCCCTAGGTAGAGTTCAGCTTCTCACAGGATGTGGGCCCTGCGTTTGAGGGACGTCCCTCACCACCCTGGTTACCTACTTCTGAATTCATTCTTGCCAGTTAAAGTCCCTCTTAAATGAACGCTGAACCCTAGAGACTGTCTGGCCAATGCCGAGTACATAGAACCATGGCCACTCTCCACCTGGAGATTCTACATCCATAATGTAGCCTAAGATTACATTCGATTTTTTAGCAGCCATGTCAGACGAAAGCTCATATTGAGTTCGTGGTCAACTAAAACCTCGAGATCTTTTTCACATCAATTGCTATCAAGCCAGGTCTACCCCATTCTGCACTTGTGTAATTGATTTTTTTTAACCTAAACACAGGGCATTCCATTTATCCCTGTTGAATTTCATCATATTGGTTTGGGCTCTTAATTCTATCCGATTAAGATCGTAAGGATGTCTTCCATATCATCATCCTAGTCGTTTTTTTTTTTTTAAGAGTTATTTTCTTTAAAATAAAGGAGAGCCACATGGCTCCAGTGGAGACCCCCCTCCTGGCTGCAATAAATGAACGCTTTAGATGCTGTTGAGCCCAGCAGCCACCAACCATTTCACATTTCCTCATTTTGTCCATAAACTTAGGAGCAAAATTCTTTGTGAAATGTTAACATTCACTACATCCACAGCATTTCCTTAATCAATCAATTTTTAAAAATCCAATTTAAGTTGGTGAGCAGATTGAATACCTGCTATGTATAAACCTGAAAAGACTGATTTACAAGGCAAATGGGACCCAGTCCTTGGCCTCAAGAAGTTTCTATTCTAGTGGGGGGATGGACATACACATCATTATACAAGCAGAATGTGATAGATGCTCTGATCGAGGTGTGAAGTGCTGTGATGAACGTAAAATGAAAGGCAGTGGCTTCCAACCAGAGCAACTGAGGGAGTCGGTGGGGATAGCATTTGACCTAAGGACTGTATCTAGTTAATATGCCACAACTTATTCCTGCCAAGTGCACACAGGCTCCAAGATACCATGATTTTCTTATCTAGTGCCCACAAATTAGCTGCATAATTATTTCTTTTAAGAGATCTCAGCTCATAATATTAAATTGATTAGAGTCATTGCATTTGCTCACCTTTCCCCTGTGTTATAAGGTAGGACGGCCTTGTCATTCTCTCACCGTTTTATCGTAACTTCTCAAGGAGCATGACTAAAAATTTTAGGAGCCAGACCACTTTCCCTCCAGGGTCCTGATCCATGAAAGCTGATTCAGTTGAAGTGGGGTTAAAAGTTACCTGCCGTTGGGCCTCCCCGGTGGCGCAGCGGTTGAGCGCTGGGTTGCGAAGCTGCCTGTGGCCTCTGCGGCACCAGTTCGATCCCCAGCTGCTCCCCGGCCACCAGAGGAGGGTCCCACATGGCGCGCAGACCTCTCCTGCCACCCGCTGCTCCCCTCAGCAGTGTACTTCGGTCCTTCTGCCTGCTCTGGCTCTGGTGAATTCTCTCACCCTCCCACGCTTCTGACTGTACCCAGTACATGTATAAGTAAACAAACAAATAAATTAATTAATTAAACATGCCTCTATTAAAAAAAAAAAAAGTTACCTGCCGGGCCACCCTGTCACACTGCCCTTCCTTCCTGCCTACTTGGGTGACTCCTGCCTGTCCCCTTTTGAAGTTTCTTTTCTTTGGTGGGGAAGACAGGCGAGCTGGGGGTGAACCAGTCCTGCCTTCTCTCCTCTCAGAATCTCCGCCTCTTCCCTGGCACTGAGTCTAAAGCTGCCTTCCTTTTTGTTCTTTCTCCCAATGTAGCTACCAGGCCCTTTTCTGTTGTCTCAGCTTGTTCTAAGCTTTTGTCTTTCTGACAGGCTCATGGTCTGCTCATCCCCACCCTTGGTTATGGTGTCTTCCTTCCATCTGTTGTGTGTCCTTTACAAGAGGGGAAAACTTGGTCTGATTATAAGTGTAAAAACATGGTCATTGTAAACTATTCAGAAGATACAGTACACTTTTTAAAATCACCTATAATCTCATCACCTAGAGAGAACCACTATTAGAATTTGGTGTATTCTTTACAGTCTGTTTTTTTCTGTGTATATATAATTTTTATCAAAATTGGAATGATACTGTATATACAGCTTGTGTCTAGCTATTTTCACTTAACATTCTATAGGACCATTTTCACATATCATTAAATATTCCTTGAAAACATGATTTTTTAATGGCTGCATAATCTTCCACTGTTCAGTGTACATGTCCTTTTAAAATCTAGGCTCATCATATTTTAACGCTTATCCATGTGCAACAGCAATGATTTTCCTTAAATGTCCTTCGTTTCCTGCCCCTCCCCCACTCCCACTCGATTTACTTTGTCAGGTTGATTGTTTGAGCTTGTAGAGGCAGAATTTCATTTTAAGAGCGTCTTGTCCTTATGGAATTATATCCCCTTCTAGAATCTCTTGCCATGGGAATCACATTCTTCTCAATGTATAGTAGTTTGCTTTCCTCAAGTAGGAATCTGTCCTGGGCCCCTTTTCTTTGCTACTGTCAAACTAGATATGGTTGTTAGTCTCCAGAGCCCCAATATTTTCCTTTATCAGTTTTTCTTTCTTGGTCAAAATAGGTTATCTACAATAATGGAAAGGACAATGCGCGAGAACCTGTTTCCATCCGAACTTGGCTAACTGTGTGACACGAGAAAATCCCCTAACCTTTCTGAGTCTCTGTTTTTTAATCTCTGAGAGAAAATAGAATTAGATGATCTCCATGATATTTTCCAGTTGTAAATGTGGTTACTCTGTGACTCCAGAGTAGTAATTTCCTATGTTACCTCTTTTTCCTTCTAAAAGGTAAAATGTTGAGCAAAGCAAGTTAAGAGTTTACTAGCTTGTACTTTCAGAATTCTATTAGATGAATCAACCAACATTTGTATCACTTCCTATAGATAAGGTTCTAAGGTAGAGGACAAAGATGGGTCCCTGCCTTCAAAATAGTTACAGTGTGATGGAGAAAACACACGTTAATAAATAACTTTTCTTTCCCTTCATATATATATATATATATGATATATGTGTGTGTCTCTATGTGTGTGTCTGTGTGTGTATATATATATGCATACATATATATATATATATAATGGGGGGTATGTGTGTGTATTCTAAATTTGGCTATGCTGCTGCCCGCCTGGAGCGAGTCATCTGGGGGAAGTTAAGTAACCTCTATAACTCTGGGGTTTCCCCAGGTTGTGAGCTCAACTGCCAGAGGCATGTACCTGCCTGGTTTTTGCCTCCTCCATCACTGGTTAACTGTGTAGCATCAGGGAAGTTGCTGAACCTCTCTGTACTTCTATTTCCTTATCTACCAAATGGGAGTTATAATAGAAGCTTCCTGCTTAAGTTCTGGTGAAAATTAAATGAGTTAATATATGTATAATCCTTAAATGTTCACCTAATATGTAGTAAGCACTTAATGTTAGCTGCTGTTATTGTAAGGATTAAATCGGTATATAAGCATAGTGTCTGGTGCCATAATAGGAACTGGATCGATTTTAGTTGTTATTATTATTATTTCTATAATAGAAGTTTTGATAGATGGCTACTGGAATGCAGGGAAGGAAGAAATTAATGCCACTGAGGAAGGAGCTAGCACCCCTTTGGTATACATCTGAGGGAGCTCAAGCCAGAAAAGCACAAGGGACTTGGCCAAGGTCATATAGCAAGTATGACATATATCAAAACTAGAATTTCAGCCTAGGAGATGGTACTTCCGGTCCAGCAATTTGTGTCCCTAGAGGTGCTTGGGTATAAATGGGCCCAGCAAGACAGAGGAGGGGGGACTGCCCCACCCCATCCCCAGACCTGTCACCCTACCACAAACACATGCATGTTTTCCAGCTGGGCTTAGCCACCCAGAGCAGGTGCTTTGCCAGGGCTGGAAGCCTGGGTCAAACCCCCTCTTGCTCAGAGCCAAAGCTTTGGACCAGATTTCCAAGGGCTTCTTCACGCCTCCCCTGGAGCTTGTCCAGGTTAAGGATGGGATACAGGGGGGTCTGCAGCCCCATCTCCATGGCCAATGTCCCACCAACCCTCTGTCCAGCCTGGGCGGGGCAGCCCCCTCAGCACACCACAGCAGCCTTCCCTCTGCTTTCCTCCTTTTCCTGTTACACCACAGCTTCTCCGCTGGCTCTTCCTCCTTTCCTCCCCTCGCGTTTCCTGACTCCCTCCCTCCTCTCCTCATTCCCTCACACACCTTTCCACCTCCCCTGCCTTGGGCCTCCCCCCACCCATCCCATCAACCCTTTCTCTTCTCCCAGTCTGGAAAGCAGCCCCATTCCTCAGCATCCACACCTCACTAGATGGGAGGGCCAGGGGGGCAGCCCAGACCTCCCTGGTACCCCCCCCCCCCCCCCCGCACCGCTGTGGGGGTGGGGCTGGCCGCAAGGCGGGCTGCCCTGAATGACAAGCTGGGATATTGATCGCATTCTGAACTCAGCCCAGCCGATAGAAGGTAATTAATGACTCCATTTGCCTCAGTACCGAGGAGAACAATTGAGTTGGAAACTGCAACAACTGGCAGCTGGGGAGACTGAGGGTGGCTTAGGGGTGAACCCCTCAGAAGGGGAAGGTGGTGTTCCAGGAGCTAAGGCACAAAGAGAGGGGGCAGAGGCTGCCTGTTGAAGTGGTATGGAGTGAAGGTTTGCACACACCCCACCCCCCCCACCCCCGCCCCCCCCGTACCACCGCTGACCATGGACTCCCCAGCTCCCCTGGGCCCCTGAGGCCCATCACCCACTTTCTCCTAGCTTTTCTCTTTCACTCCAGCACCACCTTTTCAGGGCATTCTCTGGGGGTGAAGGAAGGCAAGGTTCCCTAAGGTTGCGCCTGGTCAGCTGTGATCTTGCATGCATGTGAACTCTTCCTCCGCCTGTTTCCTCATTTGTGAAACTGAACTAAGGGCATCTCCTTTGCAAGTGTCCTGTGAGGATGAGACATAATGTGTGGAAAGCACTTCAAGCTGCCTGGCATGTAGTTAGTGCTCAGTAAATGATGACAATGATAACCTTTGGCAAAGAAGGCAAGTTTGATAGAACAGAGAGGCCTTGGGAATCAGATATCACTGAGTTCAACTCACCAGCTGGGTGTTGTTGAGCTAATAGTTGCCTCACTAAAAAGGTGAGAAGAATAATCAGTACCTCGTAGAGTTGGGTGGATTTAATGAGCATATATGAAAGACCTAATATTATTAGTGTCCCCAGGTAAATAATTGTATGTAGGTTTAGAAAACTGAGGTTAGTATAGTTCTTTACTGTAAAAGAGTTCCTCTCAAATGCCTCCTTCCTACTTGTCGGGATTTGGTGGGCAGCCCCCATCATCCCATCTTGATGAAACTTGGTGCTTTCTAGTCAGAGAAATGGCATCATTTTATTCTGTCTATTGCCCCCACCCCCACCCTGCCACCTGCCTAACTTCTGTAGACTTTCTCTCGTCCCCTGCAGTGACCACTTGGGAATGCAGGTAGAATAGCAACACACAAGGATGCTGGCCCCTTCTGCTGTGTTCCTTGTCCCTAAGATACAATGTTCAGTGACTTCCCCCACCACCCACCCACCCCCGAGCTGCTGAGACCCCGCTGGACAAACCTATTCATGATTGGCCTGGGAGAGGGTTCTGGCCTGATGTCCAGGAGGTGGCTAGGAGGTCAGACTGTGCTCCGAGGCAGCCCAGAAATGGGTGGGGGGTGACAAAGCTAGAATGAAAGAGGTCAGGTCTTCACGTTTAGGTACAAAAGACATTTTCTATTAATGATTCTAGAAGAAGTGCATGACTGTTAGACAAAGCCTCGGCAACATGGAAAAACTTAGCTGAGAGGAAGATAATTTGCTTATGATTGGGAACTTTCCACTATTTCCCTGTCAGTGACTCTCCTTCCTGTCAAGACGCTCTTTTGGCTTGGCAGTTCTCTGTCTTTGCTTGGAGATGGGGCGCCACCACTAAAGCCCAGGATGTCGGCTGGGCAGGGGGTGGCTGCTGTTCATTGGTTCAGTGCAAGTGTCCGCAGAGTACCTTCCCTGTGCAGCTCCCTCTGGCTCTGCACTTACCTTCTCTAATCTGTACCCCATTTATTCAGAGCCTCGGTTTCCTCACCAGCAAAAAGGGGATTATAATCCTTACCTCCCTTGGAAAGTGGTTGAGAAGCCCAAATAAGCAAAGGTCTAGGCAAGCTTTTTTTTTTAACTGCTAAGCAAATATGAAGCAGTCAGAGGAGAAGACAATATGAGCCTTTGTTCCCCTTGGAAGAATAATATACATCAAACTTTTAACTCAGCAGTTTGTTTAATTTATTTATATTCTGTCCGGTTATAAAAAGGACTCTGGGTAGCTCACTCTCCATACAAGTGCTCACACTGCACTGGACAAAGCACCCCAGTGGCTCCAGTCCCAGATTCCTACCTACCTTTGACCTTGGACGGGTCACCTGCCCCTCCTCCACCTTCCTGCTCACCCCCCAGCTTTTCTTACTGTAAAATGAGGAGTTTGGGCCAGAGCTCCCCTAATCATTCTGGACACAATCTGTGCTCAACCAGCACACAGACCACCGGCGGTAGCTTCAGTGCAGGGAGGGTACAGGCAGAGAAGTGAGGGTGCTGGGCAGAACTCTGAGTCCTGGGTGGGGTCCAGTGGCCTCATCTGGGCCCCTGTGTCTGGCACCCAGGCAGCAGGGTGAAATGAGGTAGCAGCAGGCTCTGCAGGCAGACAGGCTTGAATTCAAATCCTGAGTGTCATTTCGCAGCCACACGGCTTGGGGTGAGCTATTTAACCCCTCTAAAAGTAGGTTTCCCTCTCTTCCCCCCCTGGGTTGTTGAAAGGGTTGGAAGAGCTGTGTGCCACACAGCGCTGTAGGCCTGTGATCCATTCCCAGGCCCGAAGGCTGCTGTGAGTGACAGCTGGGCAGGGGGCGCTGGAGAGCAGCGCTGACTCCTCCGTGTATGGCCGCCCGGGAGCACACAGCCCTTCCTGGCTCTCTGGGGTCTTACTAAACCCACAGCAGCCACATTTTCCAACCTCAGTCAAATGTGGCCTGAGACTGGGAAAGAGTATTGGAAATCACAGTTGGTCCAGTAAGCCCAGACCCTATGACCACCCTCTTCTTGAAGCCCTGATCAAGGGTTGCTGGTTACCCCACCAAGGTGAAGGTGAGCCCAACCTCCTATCCTTTACGATAGGCCTTCCTTGGAACCCGTGCCCACCGCAGCTGGGTAGACTCATTTTATCCCAATCCTGCTTTGTGTGCCCAGGGCCTTGGTCTGAGGAGGGGCCACCAAGGTTAGCTGGGGACATGGTGGCCTCTGCCCTGTGGATAGAGGCGCTGAAGGTGGAGAGGGTGATATTGTTGAGAGTGGGAAGGTCCCCCTGTGAGTGAGAGTTGGTGCTTTTGGAAACATTTAAAAGCCTCTAAGCAGTTAGGGGTGAGTGAAGAAGGACACAGGCCTGCCCAGGTGCCTGCTGTGGGTCTCCGCACATCCTCTGACCACTAGGGATGCATGGGACTTGCCTGACACACATCCTGAGGTATCCTGGGGTGCCAAACCCGACAGGTGGCCGACAGTTCTGAGACCTGCCCAAGGTCTGGCTTTGAGTGCACCCAGGAGAGCCTCGTTCATCCACTGAGTGCTGCCTCCTTGCTTAGCCCCCTGCCTGGCCCTGGAGCTGCAGCAATGCAGCAGCCCCGTCTCTGCATACCAGGGCCACAGCCTGGTCCTTGGCACAAGGGTGGAAGCAGCTATGACACACACTTTGCTTCCCTGCTCACCTAGGTCAAAACCTACTTCTGCCTCCTCCAGTTGAACTCAGCTCTGCCACAGGACCCTCCCTTATCTGGGCCCACAGTGCTCTCATAGGCCTTGCTGTCACCCTGAGACTATCCTCAGGAGTCCCCCTGAGCTCCACCCTCCTAGGGAGGACTCTCCAGGTGGTGGGCACTGAAACCACTTCATTGTCCCTTTCCTCCTGTTTTCTTCTTCCTCGTTCTCTTTTCTGCTTTACCTCTCTGTCTTCACCTTCACCCCCCACCCCATTCCCATCCAGGCCCTTGGCTGCCTCCTCAGCGGGACAGCAGGGCCGCTTTTGTTTCCGGGGAAGCAGGGCCACAGTTGCTCCTCCAGTGCCAGTGCCCTCTGCCCAGTCAGTGCTTCTGAGCCACCTGACGCGGGAGGCTGCTCCGCTTTCTTCTCTCCCTCTTTCTGCCTGTCCTGTGCCTCTGGGCCTCTGCCTTTCCTGGGTCCCTCCTCCTTGGGCCTTCCACTCCAGGAGGGGCTCTCCCACCTCCGTTCCTCGCTCCTGGACCTCACTCCTTGCCTTCATTTCCCCCTCCCTTCTCCAGCTGCAGGAAGGTGCCACCCTGCTGAAGAGTCTGCGGGAGCCTGTAGGCCCCTTGGCTGATTTGGGAGGCTGCCTCCTGTGCCCCCAGTAATACCCCTGCACTCTCCTGCCTTTGTGGTCCCCCATAACTTCTTTGTGCCCCTTTGCCATTCATCATCCCTGCTGCTTTCCTCCCTCTTCATCACCTTCCTTCTCTTTTGGGGAGATTCCTCCAGCCTCCTCCAGCCTTTCTTGGGGATTCTCAAGTACTCTCCACATTGCTTTTCTGCTCCTCAAGAGCCTTATCTCTCTCCCCCTACCCCCTTCCTTCTCCCCTGCTTTCCCCGCCTCCCGCTGCCACCTCTCCCAGTAGCAGGCTCCCTTCCCCTTCCCTGCCCTGCCCGCCCCTTTCTCTCCAGTGCTGCCTCGGTAACCTGTCTTATCACCAGGGCCTGCGTATACAAAAAAATAAATAAATAAAAAGGTCAGTGAGTGGAGGGAGCAGCAATAACCCCTAAAACAGTACTATCAGTGGAACATGATTGATCAATTGAATTCCATAGCGGCTGAAAAATGTGGGATTAAGTAGTGTATTATACGCACAATGAGTTGAGGCATGATGTTCATTTCAAGTTCATTTCGCCGGCCTCTGCCACCAGATCAGGCAATCAATAGGGGCAGCAGATATCATATATCACCTCTCTGCGGGCTGGGGAGAGAGCACCATAATCTCTCGCAAATTTAGAGTGACAGATTTGTCAAG
Source organism: Talpa europaea (assembly GCF_964194135.1). Classification (NCBI taxonomy): domain Eukaryota; kingdom Metazoa; phylum Chordata; class Mammalia; order Eulipotyphla; family Talpidae; genus Talpa; species Talpa europaea. The sequence goes on along the minus strand of NC_140077.1, from coordinate 20,479,754 downwards.
ATCTGAAGGGCCCCTGAATAAATGAAGGAAAAGAGACTCCTCCAGCCAGTGACCTGAGGACAAAGCTTCAGTTCAGCCCCTACACACACACACAAGCATACGCACACACACACGCCAAGTCAAGCCACACACAGGCATATGCACAAATCCACACAAATCCACAGGAGCAGTCAGGAGTCTCACCACACAGGTGTACACACCCACGTGTGAGCACAGGCTCACAGATAAATGTACACTCCACTCCCAGGACCCACTGGTGACACTGCAGGGGCTGCACACAAAGACACTTGCAGCCTCTGATGGCCCTGATGGCAGGGCTTCCACAAAAGGTAGGGGAACCCCGGCAAGAGAGAATTACACACGATGGGATATGCAAATAGCCACAAAGGGTAGAATTAGGGTGATGCCACATCCTGGAGAGAGAAGCAGGCCCAGAAAAAACATGGGGGATGTGGTCCATGCTCCCCATGTAGCTGCACGTGGTCACTCACCTTTCCAGAAAGGCGCTTGCTCTGTCATTTACACACTTTTTTATCTGGATCTGAACATGCACACATATATATACACAGAGAATACTCACGCGAAAGGGAAAAATTAATGTGCCACACCCTAATCCATGCAGAGATGCATATACTCTCTAAGGCAGGAGGTCATTCCAGAGGCTTATACAGAAAAAAAACAACAACGAAGTTTCATGTCAGTAAGAACACAGGGAACGTAGAAATAGCATCAGGGCTGCTCTGTGTCTCTGTCTACCTCAGACTAGATCCTGGGCTTTCTCTCCTATCTCTCTCTCGTTCTCGCTCTCGTACACACACACACAGAGACCACTTTCTTTGCTTTCCCATCTCCTTTGGAATAGAGTGGAGGGAAGACAGGCAACCCCTTTGGAAGGCAGACCCCCATGCTCCATCTCGGAGGCCAGCAAGAAAGGATGGCGGCAGGTTGAGGTTAATCAATATGTAATATTTTCTATGGTCTCCTGAATGATACTGTATGGTGTTACTGTATATAATGCAGTATTGATTATATCATATCATATAATCACCTATAAACTGATATATATAACAGTCCCAGAGGAACACCCTGGGGCCTATAGCACAAGCCGGCCCCAGGCCCAGTGCTCCCCAGCTGGTCTTGGGCCGAGGGAAACCGAAGAATAACATCTCTGTGGCCGGGGGGGACCTCACTGTAGGCGAGGGGAGAGGTGGCAGAGAAGGCGCTTTGCCCACTGTCTGCTCTGAAAACCGGCAAGGACCTGGTGCAGGAGGCAGGGACAGGAACGCAGGGATGGCAGAGTAGTGAGAAGCCTGGGTGGAGCAGGAGGTGGGCAGGATTGGCCCGCAGCTCCTGGGAGCGAGCGCTAGTCTGGCACCACTGTGGCTTTTCCCTCACAGAGTGAGTCTCAGCTCCCTGTGGAGACCCAAGAACTAGGGGGCCAAGTAGCTGGCCTCCGATGGGCCCTGGCCTGTGTCCAGATCAGGGACAGAGAAGGATGGCCAGGCACAGGGGATCCTGTCCTCAGTCGCTGCCTGAGTCGGTGTTTTGCTGCTGCTGCGCTGCCTGCCGGCCTGCTTTGAGTCTCAGTCCCGGCCCATCGCAGGCTGAATGTCTCAGCTCAGCTTTCAGAGTCCCTCCTCCCTTGGTGGTGAAGTTAATTACTTCACCCAGTCTCCGTGTAATACTCGGCCTCGGAGATTTGATGATTTTCCACCTCTGGAGTCAGTGGAACTGAAATTCATCTCAGAGCTGAGTTCAATTCTCCACAGGCTCCAGATGCTGGTCCAAGACGCCCTGCTCCCCCTCCCCCAGACTGACCCAGGCAGGGACAGAGGGGCCCAGGGAAGATAGGCCTGGGGAGGTGGCCCCAAAGCCCCTCTGGCTTCACCTCTGCCTCACCCTGTTTCAACTCCCACCCCCCATGCTATGGCAAACTCTGTTTCTCTTCCCAAGTCCTTTGGAGGCTCCAGCTTCCTCAGCCAGATCTCTGAGTCATGGCCAGTGCCTGGGTCAGCCTCTCTAGCCAAGAGACTGGGGGGCGGGGGTTCCAGCAGGGGGGCAAAGTTCTAGGGGCCAAGCAGGGGCCCACCCCCTCTGCCCAGTGCACACTCGTGCCTCTGCCAGCCTGTGCTGATGCCCCAGTGTCCGTGTGTCCTCCAGATGTGTCCGAGGGTTCAGTCCCCAATGGAGACTCTCAGAGTGGTGTGGACAGTTTGCGGAAGCACTTGCGAGCTGACACCTTCACCCAGCAGCAGCTGGAAGCTTTGGACCGGGTCTTTGAGCGTCCTTCCTACCCTGACGTCTTCCAAGCATCAGAGCACATCAAATCGGAACAGGTGAGGAAGGAACTTTCTGCTGATGGAAGGGGGAAGGAACTGGGCAGAGGGAGGCCTCTGGGAAATGTGTCATGGATCAGCCATGTGCTCAACATGCGTGCTTCACTCTGCCGCGCCGTGTACATGCTGTGTGAACAGCACACACAAGGACATTGCGATAGAGAAGAAAAAGCATTGTGGTACATGGTCATTAGAAAGTATGGCAGTAGGTAAATCTTATCCCTTATTGGAGTTTCTGTTTCCCCATCTGTACAATGAAGGATGTGGCTGTGTGGCCTAGCAGGTCCTCTCAGCCTGCTCCTGACCCAGAGCACTCAGCAGCGCCCTGGCCTGCATGTTCCCAGGCTCCTACAGAAAATCTGTGCAAGCCTGTGTGCTCTTCCTGCCTGGTGTCAGGATAGCTGCCTCAGCCGTCCAGTGTGATCCCAGGCAGGTTGCCGACCTACCTTTAGACCGTTAGGTGTCCTATAGGTGCGGAACCACCCAAACACAGCTGCACCACCACTCAGGAGATGTGCAGAAACACATCTCCTGATGCCTTACAGCTACCTGTGTGTACATGTTTACAGACCATCCCCCCGACCCCCTACACACACATACACACACACACACACCCTGTTGCACGGTAACCACTGGCCAGTAGGTGTTCATTTTCCCAGACCACCAGCCCAGCACCACCTCCACCCACCATCAGTCCAGCCCCAGTGTACCTCTCACACACCCCCTCCTCCCACAGCCACAGCCTCGTGCAGGCCCACAGCATGGCCAGCTGTGCTTGCACGCATGCACACGCACACCAGTACAGCCCCACAGGCTCACACACACAGCTCCGCTCTAGGATTCCACCAGCTCCCAGCCACTCGCCTTTCTCCCCGCCCGTCCTTTTATCCCATAAGCTGTTTGTCTTCATAAAACAAAAATCAAAAGTCTTTTTAAGGTGCCCTGAGCCATAAACCAACAAAGGAGGAGCCGGCCGAGGCGGGCGGCTCAGTGCACCCTCCCTGAGTCCCCGGCTGTATTACAATGAATAACCTTTATTTACTTTCATTAGACTATTAAACACCAGCACAGTCATTTTTCCCCCTGAAACTCGGAGCAGGGCCCATAAAGCAAATCCGAAGCCTAATTGAGTTCATTTTAATTTCTCTCCGATCACAGCGAATTACTCTGGTGATAAATCAGGGGGCAGCTTCACCCCCAGTAGAAGGCCTAATTTGCAGCTAATTACAAAACTGATTTCTACAGGAAGATCAATACGAGAAGGAATTGGAAATGACGAGGCAATCCCGTCCAGCCAGGGAGGGGAGGGGGCCCTCTGGGGGGGCCAGGAAGCGGAAGGGAAAAAAACGGACCCGAAAGAGCAGAAAATCAGTTTTAATTTAACGTAATATTAATCAGAGCAACTTTTCCTGCTTTGTGCAGGCTCCTGGCCTGCCCGGCTCTGGGGTCTGGCTTGGCGTGGTTGCAATAAAAAGGCAATTACCCGAGTGTTTCGGGCAGGACACCCTTTCAGAGTCAATGACTGGCCCCCTCCCACCCTTCTGTTAGCCATGTGGACTCTCCCCCTCCCCAATTTCATACCCCAGTGCACAGGCAGAGAGCGAGGGGCCCGTGGGGCCGTCTTTGTTTGTTTTAAAAAAAAAGGGGCGCCAGCACCCGATCAGCAGACCCAGCAGTGCCAGGTTGAAGGCCCCACCAGGCCCTTCCCCCAGCCAGGGCCCCTGCCGGCAAGTCATGGCTCATCCCTCCTCCCCAGGGCTCCTCACCCCAGGGGACCTTAAAATAGCCCTTGCCTCTGGCCAGGGAGATCCTCACTGCTGTGCCCTGCTCTTGGGGCTTCTTGCACAGGAGATGCCGCAGACATTTAGAGGGTGCGGGGATACCTTCCATAATGTATAGGCCAGACCCCCAGCTTCACAGAGTCAGGTCTACCCCACCCACACAGAACCCTCCATCACCCGCTGTGCCCACCCCTCCCCCTACCCCCGCCCTCTGCCTGGCCACCTCCTTCCACCCCATCTGGGAGGGCTCCCCTGTTCCTCCTGTTCCTCCTCCCCATCTGCACACTGAGCCCTCTCCCCACATGTGCTCATCAATAGAGAGCTGTCGCTTTCTCTCTCCTCCCAGGGGAATGAGTACTCCCTCCCAGCCCTGACCCCTGGGCTTGATGAAGTCAAGTCGAGTCTATCTGCATCCACTAACCCCGAACTGGGCAGCAACGTGTCAGGCACGCAGACCTACCCCGTGGTGACTGGTAAGGGGGCTTCCAGGAGGGTGGGGGCGCTGCTTTCATTGGAGGTGCTACAGCCTCATCTGGGGCCCAGGTGACAAGTGGGCCCCCTGCCATGATATCTGCAGAGAATGAGCCTCCGAACCCAGGGTGCTTCCTGAACAGGTGTGCAGACGGGGGAGAAAAATTCGTGGTCAGGGTTTCTGTGGGCTTCAGCCTGGAAAGAGCAGAGCCAGGAGGACTGTGGCTGGTTCTTTCTGCCCAGCCTCTGGCCTCTTTCTCTTCTACCATTTTTCTTGCCTTCACTAAGGTGCTAGAATTACAAGCCTCTTGCTGTGACGTGTGCAGAGGAATGAGAAGGGCAATTAGAGCAGGCTGGTGAGGATGGAAGGGAGTGTGCAGTGTCCAGCCGCCACACTCCTGTGTCCCCAAGGCTTTTAGAGGACTTGCTTTCCTCTCCCTCTGGTTGTGGGTTTCAGAACATGGTATCCAGCTGTGTGGCTGTAGATCAACCCAATTATTCCAGTCCTTCTTCTGCTTCCTGAGGAAATCCCTGGGACCAAGGCTTCCTTTCAAAGCCAGGTGGGGTCAGGCCTGTCCTGCAGTCACACGCAGGGGCGGAGCACCCCACCTGGGTGTTCCCATGGGTTGGGAACAGCAGAGGCAGCGCAAGTGGAAGACGGCTGAGGTGTGACACAGTGAAGGGCCGGGCTCCAGGCTGCGGAGCTGCAGGCTGTGGAAGGCACCTGGCACTGCAGCAGGGTTTCGGGGCCAGGGAAGTGCCCAAGTGGGAGAGACACACATTGAGGTGTTATTAAAATTCACCTAATTATTCTGGAGACACTAAAGCCAATGTGCCGTTTGTTCCTTGGGAGACAGAATGATTGAGAAGGGTCTCAGTGGGGATTGGGAGACACTGAGGCGTTACCTGCCGAGCAAGGCGAGCGGAGGCGGCCTGGGGACCTGGCAGCAGGGTTGTAAGCAGCGAGAGTCGCATTTCGTGGCAAAGGCGGGGAGCAGGCATGGCCGCGCTGTGGCACAGGGAGCTGGTTCTGACTTGGAGCTGATCTGAGCACGGCTCAGGTCTGAGATGGTCTGAAAGTGGCCACCCAGCCTCCACCTGGGGGCTTGGGCACGCCCTGTTGTCAGTTAGCTTCCCAGGCTCTCCTTAAGGGGGTGTCTTGGTATAGACTAGAGCTCTTCGGCTAGGCAATCAGCGGCTCAGTTCCGGAAGCGTAGAGAACTGGATGGGGCTTTGGGGAGTGACCACCTCAGCTGGGTTAACCAGTCAGGATACAGACAATTCTCAACTGGCCATCGGCAGGAGCCCTCCTCCACTCAACTTGGAAGCTCTCGGACCTGTCGGTTCTTCTGTCCCAAGGTGGAAGAGATGGCCCACGCCAGCCTGCTTTCTCCTGGTCTGCTGAAAGTTACAGTGGTCGCTTCCCAAAGTGGCTTACCCGGGCAGCTGGCAAAAGGGCACCCAGGAGACTGCTCTAAACCTAGCTGTGCTTCCCTGCGCCTGGGTCCACTGTCCAGAAGGCAGGGAGGGGCTTTCTGGGGTGGAGAGATGGATCTTCAGGATAGGGTTCCTGCTGCAGGAGAACTCGGGTTGGTGCAGAAAAGTGACTCCACCTTGAGCATCCCCCGCCTGCCTCCCCCCCCCCCCCCCCCATGGCCCTGGAACAGTCCCAGCTCAGCCCGGGAACATCTCCGGCTGATCCATCTGGATCCAAGTGTGAGAAAAGTTCATTTCAGACCCAGCTTGACATTCCCAGGTGGCAAGTTAGCACTAACATCTCAATCTGTATGCGACATTTCAATCAAGCGAGGAGTAACAAAAGCAGAACCATTAACATTCGGAGCTGTTCACCAGTGGTAATGACGGGGAAACTCGCTCAGAAACTGGAAATTACCAAAAAGAGAGAAGTGTGTGGAGAGGTGGGGGAGGGGAGGGGATCAGGGTGGGGGCAGGGAACGATTTTTCTACACTTAGGCCAAGATCCAATGTTTGGATTAATGGTGCCATTACCCGAGAAAGGGCTGCAGATTATGCTCATTCTTAAAATGTTTTTGCTGGCAATTAAACGGCTGCAGTTATTGATCTTTGTTGATTTTATGTCCTCCTAATTTGCATAATCTATTAAAGATGAATGATTCATGATGTGTTTATTATGGGGACAAACAGAATTTGCTGGAGGTACTGTCAAGGTGAGAAACGGGGCAGTGTCCAGAGGCTTCACGGGCCATCTTGGCAGTGGGTCCGCGCGCCATTCGGGCCTTCGTGGGTAGCAGGGAATCATGGTGCAAGGAGAGCAGACCCAAGAGAGGTGGACTTTGGGTGAGTTCTTCTAGAAAGATGTTGGCATCTCTGAGAACTGGACTTCTAGCATGGCTGGGATTGAGGAGAGGCTTTTGGCGTATTTGTAGAAATTTCCTTCGAAGGTTCTTACAAAGCTTATTTTGTGTGTGGGAGGGGAAATATGAAGGTCTTTGGTGAAGGAAGAAAAAGAGAGATGGCACACGTAGGGCAGCCTGGCGAGGTGGATGTCAGAGGTGAGAGAACAGCGCAGTGGTCCTGTGCCCAGAGGATGACTTGGGTGTGCCAGGGTGTTCTGAGAGCCTCTTCACCCCCTGCAGCTCAGGCACCCAGCACCTCTTCCCCGGGGATAGCAGCTGAGGCTGCAAGCCTTCAGGAAGGAGTCCTGGGGAAACCAGCCCAGGAACGCCCTGGCCCAACCTGAAGAGTCAACCTTATTGATATTCCTTCCACCTCCTGGCACTGGAGGCTGATTTCAAACTTCAGCAGCCACTTGATGCAGCTGTTCCACAAGGTCAGGACTGAGAGAAGAGTGGAGCTTGGACTATTGTGTGGAGGGGGAGAGGGACCCAGTGGGCCAGGACACAGCTAATCACATTGCAAGCAAGGGTGGCCGCCCAGGCAGGGGCTCGGTCGAGCAGCCTCCCCTCCCCACCTTCCATCATGGAACCAAGGAGAGAGACTGATTTTTCTGGGTAGTGTTTGCAAGTTCTGCCGAGATTTTAATTTCACTGCATCACAACTCAGCAAGCTGCCAAGTCAAGCTGGTTATTTAAATTTATCACCCACTTTCCCTTCCGCCGCTGGGCTGCTCTAGCTCAGCGGCATCTCTTCTCTCCAGCCCACTGCTCTAGGCTGCTGGTCTGGAACGGAGCCGAGTCGCTCCTAAGTGATAAGGAAAAAGGGACCAGCTAGATGAGAGTGGGTTGGGGGGTTCTCTGGCCCCAGGCTTCTCAGGTTGTCTGGCTGTGGCTGGTACCTTCTAGTGCCTCCTTACGCTTCCAAAACACCCCCAGGCAGCCTCCATCAAGAGTCCGGGGACCTCTGGGCCAGGCCTCTTCGGTGAGGACCCTCCCCCAACTGTGGGCTGGTGCCTTCATTCCCTCAAGTCTCCCGTCACAGACAGGAAAGAGCTTCTCTTTGCCGTGAACTGCTCCCCTCCACCCTGCCTTCTGTGCCTGCCCAGGTCTGTGACCACAGAGGAGCACGAGGGGACCTTGGCAGTGAGGTTGATCCTGGGAGGAGAGATGAGTGCTAGTTTCAGCATTCCCAAGGTCATTTGGAGAGGCTTCTGAGCATTTAGAGAGCCCTTTGGCCTAGTGAACGTCCACCCTGGAAGTGAGAGCAGGCTCGCCATCCTAGAGTCCAGATGGAGCTGCATGGTGCTGGAGGACGCCAGGGCTGGTGCCAGGCTCTCCATGCTCACTCGGGAAGCTGAGGGGGGCACCACCGCCCCACAGCTGCTGCAGCAGGTGGGTCTCACTGGTCTCTAGTGGGCAGTACTGCCCAGCACTGGGGAAGTCTGTGCACATGCAGTTCCCACCACCCTGATTTAGTACCAGAGGGCTGTGGAGGAACAGGATGGTGTCCGGAAACAAGGCAGGCAGACCCACCTAAGCACAGCTGGAAAAAATAAAACAATGAGAATTATTAATACAGGGCCAAACCAATTCTCTGGTGCCAAAATGCAGGGAGATTCAAGTCGGTGCAACATGCAAGTGACTGCTGGTGTCACACAAGGGGGACCCGAATTAGGGAAGTTGGAGTGTCAGACAGGAGACATGACTGTGGATCCAACAGAAGCAGGAATATCCTCTTTAAGACTTATCCAGGAAAGGGAAACATGCAAATTCCTGCCAGTGGCCTAGGGAAGCAAGTGAGGGGGGAAAATGTCATCAGGAGACATGGAGGTGAGAGTCCACATTCACACCAGGAGTGTGTGGCGGACATCCCCAGGCAAGAACTTACATAAAAACTTGTCCAGGATAGGGCCTCCCCGGTGGCGCAGCGGTTGAGCGCTGGGTTGCGAGGCTGCCCGTGGCCTCTGCGGCGCCGGTTCGATCCCCGGCTGCTCCCCGGACACCGGAGGAGGGTCCCACATGGCGCACGGACCTCTCCTGCCGCCCGCTGCTCCCCTCAGCAGTGTCCTTCGGTCCTTCTGCCTGCTCTGCTCCCCGCTCTGGCTCTGGTGAATTCTCTCACCACCCCCCCCCCCCGCGCTTCTGACTGTACCCAGTGCATGTATAAACAAAACAAACAAATAAATAAATAACATGCCTCTATTAAAAACAAAAAAAAACTTGTCCAGGATAGTAACCCAATCAGAAACTCCAGCAGGAAGCAGGGCAGGCCTTCTCTGTAGACATTCCACAATCCAGGGCCCATGGGACTCCCGCAGGAAACAAAGCCCCCGCTGAAGATGAGCTCACTATAAAAAATTACTCATCTCATGTGAATACAAACTAGCATGAGGGAGCGTTAGCAGCAGCAATATATGGGACGTTTAACAACCCTCCAAAACTGGAGCTAATAGCAAAATCCAATCCAAAACAACTATAAAAAAAAGCATGTTTAATATTCTAAAAATGATAAAAGAGAAGTATCTATTGTGTCTTTATCATAGACCCAGATCCCACATCCCCCTCCCCACCACTGCTCAGCAAATCAGCAGATAATACAAACCAAGAAGGGCCAAGAATGAAGACCACACCTGTAGCTTGTTGCTCTGGTGCAGGAGCTGCAGAAAGGCCTGAGCCTCAGGCAGCCGGAAAACAGAGCCTTTGCCCTGTTCATGCAAGTTCCCAGACAGCTGAGTCTCCCACAGAACCTTCCTGTTGCTTTAGAAAGATGTCTGAACACCAGAGAACTAGGAACAAGGCCAATACCCTCCTCCCCAGTGCAGGCTGGAGAGGAGGGAAGCCTTGCTAACTCCCTCCTTGGTAGCAAGGAGGCTCAGAGAAGGTGGTTTTACTCAGTTGCTCTGGGAAAAATTTCTCTTGCTGCCTAGAGACTGTGGCCCTGAAGGAATCTCTAGCTAAGATCCAGGGGATGTGGATGCTGCCCAAGAGGGAGAGGGAGCAGAGGATGCTGGTCTCCTGGCATCTGGCAAATTTGAACAGCCGGGGATGCCAGCAAGGCAAAGTTCAAAGCTGAAAACAAGGGTCCTGGAAGCCTGGGAGCAGTGTGGGCTCTGAGGAAGGGCTGTGAACTCACAGAAGCAGACTCCTTGCCCATATCTGGGATGGTCGCAGAGTGGCCTTTCAGCAGACAGAAGTGTGGACCCTGGGAAACACTCTTCCTCCTGTGCAGGGAGTCCTGAGGACCTCCAGGAACTGCCTCTTTCCTGCAGTTAACAACCCCCCTCCAATGCAACTGCATTTCCCTCCATAAAACAAACAGCTTAGCCCTTGGCCCGCCCCTCCGGGGGAGGAGGGGGGCAATAAAGATTGAGAAATGTTTCTGAAGGAGGCTGGGAGGCTCCTAGCCTTGTCTATTGGCTCAAAGCCCCTGATTAGCTAGAGGAATTTAGGGCACAGACATCAGAGTTTCTCTCCAACCTTGCAAGGACAGCCCTTAACTGTAGAGGCCACCAAGCCAGAGGGAGGCTCCGACACCCAAGGGCTCCAGACCCCTCATTTAGCTGAGAAGGCCCAAGAGAAAACGGTTAGTCTCCTCCAAACATCCCTGAGGCCTTCAGCCACATCCCCAAGGACCTCCAACCCCCAGACATCAAGTCTGATTTAATTATGGGGGCATTTCCATAGCAATGAGACATTGACAGATAATGCAGGTGCTCTGGGCCCGCAGCCTAGGGGGCCGTGGGATCAGGGCTCTTTCCTGCCCTCCTCTAAGAGATTCACCTCTAGAGGGAAAGGATATTAAAAAGAGACACTAAACCGCTCTAGGACAGGTAGAATCAGGCCAGATTTGAGCAGAATCAACGAGTGCTCCAATCTCCAGCCATCCCAGCATGATAGGCTGCCCTCCCCTGCAGAGTGCCTTGGGCAAAAGCACCTGGGGCAGGCTGAGAATAGGGCTGGGGCAGGAGGAGCATCTGGGGAGGATGAAGTTACGAAGTGTTCCTGGCACCTTAGCGAAGACCCAGGTCTGTGGCCTTCTAATATGATCTCACTTTGGCCCAACTTCTTGGGTCTTCTTCACGCCTCCCTCCATTTCTGCTCTCCATCCATGAGACCCAAACACCATGCGCGCCAAACGGACTGTACTTGCTCCCCCGGCCCCCAGTCTCACTAAATTCATTGAGAGATCAAGGGGAGAGGCCAGTTTTGATTGTGGAAAAAATCTCTTCAAGAAATCACAGATCTTTATTTCCAGTGCATGTAGCAGCCAACTCAGGCTGCTCAGGGCTGCCTCATAGAAAACACTGGACTCCGCTTACATGATCAGCTCGGTTATAGGGAGCCTTTCGGTTGCTGTAAATGTTAAGAGATGCTTGGGATGTTCCAAAGGAGAGTTTTCCAAAAAGAGGGATCCCTGGGCACTAAGCTTGCTCACTCCATTTTTTTTGGCACTTTCTAAGAAGAAAAGGTTGGCTAGGTAAAAATAAAGTCAGTCAACCCTACCTTTTCTGAATGATTAGAAATTCTAAATAGCCCTGTCCTGCTATGAGTCGGAACCAAGGGCTCAGAAATGTCCTGGTGAGCTGAGTTACCACGTGAGACCCTTCCTCTCTCCTGACCAAGGAGACAGCCACTCACCCTAAGGAGACCCCCACCCCCTCTCCAGGGGAATCAGATGCTTCCTTCCCCCACTATTAGCTGTGGCCTCGGGACAAAGAAGCCAGCACTTTTTCAGCCCTGAGCTTTGGGAAGTGAACCCTGCCACTATTGTTACCTCTGAGAAGGCTTTGCTTTCCTTCAACCTGGAATCCTCCCTCTCCTCCCCGGTGGCGCTGGACTGGCAGGCCGGGAGGGAGGAAATCCCGCAGCAGGCTCAGAGAGCAGCCTAATGCTCCAGCAGCTTAACTGGCCGTTTTCCTTGGGATTAGGGTTTCACTTACACAGAGCGCCTGAAAAACGCTGCACTTTCGGAAGGATTAGAGCTGACAATTCAGTGCTCTCAGAGAACAAAATAAAGCCCGAGAGGAACTGGGAGACCTGGAGTATCAGGAGACTGTGCAAACAGGCTTAACCTTTGTGCCCGCAGCACGAGGGTCTCGCGCTGTCAGCCCATCCGTGAGACTGGGCCCAGCCTCGGGAGAGCCCAGTGCCAGCGCCTGCGCCAGTCCAGTATTCATTTGTGTTCATTTGTGGTTTACTAAAGGAGCCAGAGAAGGCATGCGGGGGAGTGAATTGAAGAGAGGAGGGAGAGGGCCGAGGATGACTTCCCCTTGCTAAGAGTTTCGGTTTCTTCCACCAGAAAATAAAGTTGGACCAAAAGCCTTTCAGCCTTTGAAAATGTGGTTCTCCCAGCTCTCTCTGCCTAGTCCCAGGAACCTGAGGCTGCATCTCCATCCCTGGAAACCACTTCTTGTGGGGCCCTGGGCAGCAGGCTACAGGACCCAGATGAGGGGTGGTGGGGCGCGTGCTGGGAAGAAGGGAAGGAACAGTGACTGGTTGTGTCCCCCTGGTTGGCCATCAAGGTCCAGACCTCACTGAGCCCGCACAGATCTGGGCAGCCTCTCTGTCTCAGACACCCCAGGGACTAAAGGTGCAGCTGTTAGTGAGAACCTAGGTCAGGAAAACAGCCACCTGAGCTGTGGGCACAGCCCCCTCTGCTGGAGTGAAGAGCAGGCCAGCCTCAGGTCGAGTGGGGTTGGGGTGGGGGGAGGCCTGGCAATTCTGGCCTGGGGCTGGGACCTTAAGCCCTCTGGGACCCCTGCCCCAGAAGACAAACCTTTGCTAGGATTTGGAAACCCAGGGAAAAAAGAAACAAATGAAATATGTAGAAAACTCCGTCTCCTTTTCAAGTGTCTTTTACAAATTTAAAGTATATCATTTTAGTGTGTCATATATAACTGGCATCGGTCATAAAGAGCTCATAATTGGTATAGTAAATGTACAGTATATTCAGGCAGTAATTACAGATTTAATAACTGTATAGTCTTGTATTATAAATGTTGTGTCAAATACAGGAACCAACTGTCAACCTTGAAGAAATCTAATGTCTTTATTTTTGCTACCTTCTAAGAAGCAGACAAAACTTGAGGATAGGATAGTAAAACAAGAGTTATGTTTTCTGGCCTTAGGGTCCTCCATAGTGTCAAGTGGATAGCAAAAATGCTCATTTTCAGAGAAAGATGCTGAGGAAAAGCATCTCTGAACTCATTGAATATAACTTTAGCTGTATAAATCTACGTCTAATAAGTCTTGTTGACTAAGCCATCCCTACCTGCAGTCTCTGCTTCTTTGGCGGTTTCCTTTTTATTATTTCCTTGGTCTTCTAAATGCTGGTATTTTCCTTGACTTGGGATAAGGCTGTCTGCGTCTTCAGATTTTTTTCCTCTTCTTTGTATGCTCTTGTTTATTGGTACAATTTGAGTAGTTTCAAGAAAATCAGTGTCTTTCTTATGTCAAAGAACAGAGGTTCTTTTGGTCTTTTCTAAACAGTGCTTAATCTTTGATCATAAATACTTTTGATGTGATAAAAGTCATCTAGAGATTGTACATTTATGTATCTGTAACATCTATGTATAGCTTTATATGGACTCTCTGAAGGGCATTTATGGAGTCCTATGGGATCAATGACCCCAATTAAAAATGCTTGCAGTAGAAAATGAAAGAACTTAAAACATACAAGAAAAAATAAGTGACAAGATATTCTGTAATAGGAAGGACTCGCTTAGCATAATCCCAGGTTACTTTCCTGGATCAAATACCTATCTTTTTTGGGTCTACAATATTTGAGATTGTAGAATCCTAGACTATTGACTTCTAGAATCAACTCTCAAGTATTCTTCTTGTTCTGTAGCCCAGGCTCTGCCATCTACTAGCTGAGAAGTCTTGGACATCATACTTACTGCTCTGAGTTTTCGTTTCTGTTCTGCAAAATAGGAATTAAAAACAGATCAACATCTTAGGTTGAAATGAGGGTTAAATGAGATAATATACACAAAAACTATTTAGGATAATACCTAGCATATAGTAGGTGCTCAGCAAATTCTAGCTAAGTCAGGTGCAGGTAGAAACACAACTCTGTCCTTAACTCTCAGACTTGACAAGATAACAAATTATCTGACGAACAGAAATTTCTAATTTCTTAATAAAGTTTCTTTCACTTTGCTTTTTCTCTGTACTTGTAAGAGAAACTGCACTTAGATTCTCCAAAACCGTTGATTTGATTTGGCCCATTTAGTAAGGAATGTCTGACAAAAGTGCACTGTCTGATTCAGATGTAGTGATTGCTGTAGAAATTGGCTTTAGAATCTTCAGGGACTTCTGCAGTTGAACTGAGAAGGCATCCTCATCAAGTACAGTGCTTCTAACACTTCTGGGTACTTTAAGATTCTCGACTACTACTGTTTCTTGAAGAGCCTCTTTGTTTTTTAGAAAACTCTCAAAGGAGATTAATACTCCACCCCATGGAGTTTTACTACAGAGTTTCAGTATCAGTATTTTATTCTTTGTGTCCTGTTTTTCCTTCCTTATCTTAATGACAGCATTGACAATATGAGACTTTGCTTGTCAGAAGGTTTCTTTTCCTTTTCTTCGCCTCTTTTGAGAGCATCTGGCTTCATGTTATCATTAAAGACAGTGTAATATAGACAGAGCTTCGAACTTTAACTCTATCACTCACTAGCTGTGTAGTCACCGGGAAGTCATTAGGCCTCCCTATGCCTCCATTTCCTGGCTTTAAAAACCAGACTGTTAGACCGATAATCCCAAAGTCTCTGACATCTTTAAAAACTTTATAACCTTAGGCAGCAAATGTCCAACATGAAATGCTCATTCGCTTATAATTCATGGATTTTTTTATCCGTTTGTGATTCCTGATGCTGTTTTCATGTTACTGGCATTGGCAGTGAGCAAAGCAAATCCTTTCCTGCTTCCTGTCCTCTGTTGGATGGCGCATATTTTATAACTGAGATGTTCTGCCACGTAGCTGTTCCCTCCTGTCTCTGAATGTTTGCTTGTTTGTTTTAAGGAAGAGACTGTACTGTCTTACAGTTTTAAAGTCCATCTCTGCACCCCTGTGTCCACCCATCTGCAGTAATGCAAGACCCAGTGCTCTGTCAATTCTTCCTTGCACAGATCCCATTCTCCATTCATATTCTCTCGCCAAAAGAGGCTTGCTCCAAGAGCGCTGCTGGGCAAATGCTATGACGGTCTTAGTAATTTGAAAACTTCCTGCTCTATGTGTTTTCCATTATTGACAACGGCATTCCAGAAGAATATATGGCTCTGACAAAGAGTTTGGTCAATTTTTTCCCTGCTCTCCACGAGTCACCTGTGTACTAATGAAGCCACTGAGAGTGCTTTCTATTCAGTCATGTGTACGTTAGTCGGCTCAGGGGCCCTGCACAGGTACCTCTTTTGGTGAGTGTTACAGAATTTGCAGCAGCAGCAGCACAGCTGTACACAGAACGTCGGGAAGCTGGCGCGCCTTTCCTCATCGGGGGTCTCTTCTCACCTTCTGAAAATACAGACATAGCATTTCCCAGATTCAGTTTTGTTGTTTTTTTTTTTAAAGATTTATTTATTTATTTATACAAGCACTGGGTACAGTCAGAAGCGCGGGAGGGTGAGAGAATTCACCAGAGCCAGAGCGGGGAGCAGAGCAGGCAGAAGGACCGAAGTACACTGCTGAGGGGAGCAGCAGGCGGCAGGAGAGGTCTGCGCACCATGTGGGACCCTCGCCGGCAGCCGGGGATCGAACTGGTGCTGCAGAGGCTGCAGGCAGCTTCGCAGCCCAGCGCTTAACCGCTGCACCACTAGGGGAAGCCCCCCAGATTCAGTTTTTAAAACAGAATTTGGAGATGTGTCTTTGCCTCAATAGTCGGGTGGGTGACTTTCAGGATGCAGAAGTTTCTGTGTGCTGGAAGTGGACCGCCCCACTTTGTGAAAGAAAAAACCAGTGGAAATAAAGAGTGTGTGAGGGACACATCTCTCCATCATCCAGTCTTTCTTCCTGTCTCCTGAAGCTAGGCAGGGGACGGTGTGACAAACCTTCAGGTACAAGAAGTTCATGACAGGTTATGGCAACCAGGCAGAATTCAGTCATGATTACATTCCTGCTCGTTAAGAAAGAAGCATACTTCTTTTCATGGCTGCTTTGTAGAATTAAGATTGTGGGGCCAGGAGGAATTGGGTTTCTGTTATCTTTCCAATTTCAAAATCTCTTCCTTACTCTCCTGTCTTGGGTCTTTCTCAAGCAGTAAATTGCCACATTATCCATCTCTCTAGGAATTAGGAGATACTGCTGTCACTGTCCACTTCAGGTCTACTCTGCTGAGGTGGTCAGGAGGAGGGTACCTTTCATTGACAAAAGAAGTCAATAAAAGAAAACCTGATTCTTTCTTCTATCTCTCTGGCAGCAAACACAGATTCTGTCTCTATCTCTTATTTGACAGTTATTTGATCTCTTATTTGACAGTTCTATTCTGTTGTTTGTTCTTGAGTTTCAAGAAATGTAAGATATTAGCTAGGTATCGAGAAAACTTATTCTGTTGTCTGATAAAGCTCAGTCCCTCACTGTAAATCATAACCCATTGTTTAAACTATTTTTAGAAAAAAGCCGGTTCCAACATTGACATTTTGTCCCTGTCTTTACCTCTATAAAAGAGACTAACACGTGTAAAACAATCAGAAAACAATATAACCTGCCTGGAATTGACTATAAGTGCAATAGAGTGATAGAGAATTGATCAACAAGTATTTATTGAGCATCTATCATGTTCTCAACTATGCAAGAAAGAAGAGACAGGCCCTGCCCGAGGCGGATTATGATCTGTTTGAGGAGCCGTGATGTGAAACAATAGGGCTGGTGGAAGAAATCGAGCCACCAGGTAGACCGCGCAGCACAGACTGCAGTTTAAAGGAGAGGCGCTTTCCCTGCAGATAGGATGGTAGGGGGTTGAGGATTGAGCTGGAAGGAGCGGGAAACTATGAGGAAGGAGAAGAAAACAATGTGGTAAAAGCACCGAGGCTTCCCAGCACATAAACAGTGAAACTGTCATACTGAACCAGGAGGGGTGACAGTCAGAGCTGAGCAAGTTGGGCGACAGCAGAGGACCTGGGGGCTCGAGAAGCCTGGCAGAGTTTAGATTCAAACTGTAGACTACAGAGAATCGATGATGGTTTTTACAAGGGAAGTGGTGCGATGAAAGCCGTGCTTCCTGACGACTAGCCGCTGAGCAGCCACATTTGGGAGAGAGGGGAGGGGTCAGAATATGGAGGCAGAATATACAAACCAAGAAAATGTGGTGGGACAAGTGCTCGGGAGCTGAGCAGTGGAGGTGGTGGAGAAAGTGGAGGCAGGACATAGCCAAGAATTGATGACATGGTGAGTGACTTCATGTGGGGGGAGGAGGTCATGTCGAGAAGGACTCCAAAGTTCTGGGCCTGCTGTTCTTCTAGAGGGTCTGCAGGACTGACTGGGGGGAGAGAGAGAGGAGTCACCTCTGACTCCTGTCAGGTTTGAGGTGCCAGTGAGCCGATGGATGGAAGTGTTTGGCAGGTGGCTGGCACTGCTGTTTGAACACCGAGGGGAGAATGGATGTGGGAAGGGGTGGGAAGAGGTGGGAAGGGGTGAGGAAGCCCACAAGTCTCAGAGAAGGAGGAGGTGGGGTCAATTTTAAGGGGAGAGCGAGAAGTATCTTGGAGTAGCCTTCAAGAGGATGGTGACTGGGCAAATCACAGCGACCTGGGTTAGGACTCACTTTGCCTTCCTGGGGTCGGGCTGAGGCACTAGATGGCAGAGTGGCACTGGCTGAAGAGGGGTCTCTGGACAGGTTAAATGGGGCCTGGATACTCAGAAGATAAAGTAGTCTGGGGCTGTGGAAGTGTGGGAGATGGGAGAGGGCAATTATCGTCATTAGAGATTGGCGTGTGCTCAGTGCAAAGGGAGGTGGTGAGCCCCTCCCAGCAATGGAGGGTGGGCAAGGAAGGGTGGTCATTCAGGTGCAGCTGTGGTCCAGAGGAGATGTCTGTGGACCATGGGCATCTCCCATAGTCCCTGGGACTTGCTTTGCCTTCACTCCAGGATACTGCTAAGGAAACTCTGTCTCCCACCCTCCAGGCTCTAGCTAACAGAGGTCTCCAGGGACAAAAGTCCAGCAGCAGCTAGGGGGAAGGGGGAGCAGATTTTGCTTACTGAAACTTGATCTGATCCACTGGCACTGTTGGCTCAAAGCTCCTGATTTGATTCAGGGAAGGTTTTCTATCATTTAAATGTCATAAACACTAAAGCAAAAGAGCGCACTTGTGGATCCTGCTTTCCACACCTGCCAGGCCTGGCACCTGCAGCTCCACTTGGAGGGGACAGGAAACACCCATCAGCTCCTGTGTGGGTGGTAGTGGGGTGTCGTCCAAGCCTGAAGGAAAGATGGGGTGTTAGGGAGAGGTGAGCAGGATTATAGAGATCCATTTGGCTGCTGGAGAGACGCCTACAGAATATCTTGCTGAAGGAGGAGTTTTATAACAGGCCCTCTCCCTCCTATCCCCATCTGGGTTTGGGTCACAAAGACACATAGATAAATGCAAATATACAGAGACACACAGAGCAGAGGGGCACACACACAGCTGATCGCAGGCTGACATGCAGCTCATGAGCGGGGACACATGTAAAGGCACATCTGGGGCTGCTCAGCCAGCAGCATCCCCACATATCTGTGTACAGCTCTTTCCTCTCCTCTCTGGGAGATTCCCTTCCCTGGAGTCCCCTGGTGTGAGTAGAGGCAGGCCCCTCTCTTCCAGGCCTCACTCCTTCCCCTTTGTGTTTTTCCAGGTCGTGACATGGCGAGCACCACTCTGCCTGGTTACCCCCCTCACGTGCCCCCCACTGGCCAGGGAAGCTACCCCACCTCCACCCTGGCAGGAATGGTGCCTGGTAGGTGACAATGCGGCAGCTGCCTAATTTGGGTGGGGGTAACTAAATTGTGGGTGAGCTGCTGAGTGATCTATAGTCTGAGACTGGGGTTTGGGGGAAACCCAACATCACCTCCCAAAAAACCATTATTCCATCTCTCTCATTTGGTCCCTCATCCCCTGTCCCCATGAGCAACCCAGGGAGGAAGCTTGCAGACATGCCCCCTTGTATGCACCCGACTGTATGTCATGCCCCCCAAAAGTGCCCATCCTCCTGAGCCTGTGCCCTGGAGCACTCAGCCTCAGTTCCACCCTCAGTGCCCCAACCCACTGCTTGGAAGAGCCTACCCTGGTTTCCATGGAAACTTGGAGCCAAGAGCCACTTTCCAGGGACATGTCAGTCACTCAGACAAAGCCACCCTGGTCCACACCAACCCACAGGGAAGACCAGTTCCGAGGACCAGCCCCACCTGAGAGAGGAGGGAACTAGTCCCTTAGGAGAAGGGAAATGAGGACAGGCTATGGCAGGAACCAGAGACTGGCTTCAGAGATATAACTAGAGCACCCCCACATCTGCTTAGGGGAACCCTCATTGCCCCTGGGGGCTCTGACCCATTCCTTGTCTGAGAGAAGTTGGGTTTGGGATGCGTGGATCAGAGAGGAGGAGCCCACATTTAGGGTCTTGTTGACTATGGGGTGGGGGGGGGTGTTGTCCTCTCCCCAACCCTCCACCTCGGATTGGGAGGCCAGCTTGAAGCCAGAGGGTTGATGTGCCTATTCACATAAACAACCGCCACCCAAACCCCATTCATTTTAGAGGGTGAGACACTGGGCCTGCAACACACTCTCTCTGCTGCTCTCCGGGGTGCCCCTTCCCCAGAGCTCGGCCTCCATGGGGGGAGTGAGATAGAAGAGGGTGGCTGGCCTGATTCCTGGACCATCCATCCGGGGACTGGGGGCCGGGGATGGCGAAGAGGTAGATGGCTACAGGGGGGTGTGGACGGGCCTGAAGGGAATTAGACCAAGGAGAGCTGGGTGGGGTGGGTGCGGGGATTCCTGCCCAGGGTCGGGGACAGGGAAGCAGAGGCATGAGGCCAACAGGGCTTCCTGAGGCCCTGGCAGAGAGCAGGTGGAGCCTGGAGGTCTTAGAGAGGTGGCGGTGATGGAGGGGGGCAGTCTGCAAGGAGGTGGGGAAGAGGGGAGCTGCCAGAGCTCATGGTGGCAAGGGGGGAGTCGTTAAACAGAATCTAGTGCTGATGAGGAAATTACACTTGTTTCATTAGCGATGGGGAAGGAGATAGCTCAGTTCCTCTTGGTCACAGTTGAGCTCAGAAGCTCATTATCCTGCTGCACGCATGCTTTCCCTCCTCGTCAATAAACAGGCTTTCCAGTGGCTGCATCCCCCACCCCCACCCCAGCTCCCTCTCCGAGAGGGGCCCCTTCTCCTCTACTTAACCCGCGGTTAGGGATCACTGTAAACAGTCTGGGGTCATCACACAGGAGAAAGGGCGAGGGGGAAACCCTGAGGCCTGGCCTTTCTCCCGCGGAGGGAGGGAGGCGGCTTCCGACGGCCCTCGGCCCACCGGGCCCTCTGCTCGGGCTCGCGGACCCGCGGGCAGGCCGCCCGCTTCCCGCCGCCTCTTCCCCCCGCGCGGCCCACGTCTCCAGCCTCTCAGGGCAAGGCGGGAGGGGGTGTTTCCCAGCAGAGCCCCCACCCCTTGCGGCGGCCCCGCGCTCAGATGCCGTTCTTAGGACTTTCTGGGACAGCGTGTCCCGCAGGCCCCGCTTCACCGCCCTCCCCCGCTCCCATCCCGTGCACTAGAGTCTCTAGACCCGGAGTCTCCAGGGAAAGGCCCTGGCCCCCAACGCAGGGCCGGGCTCTCCGGGACCCAGGGTGGCCCGGGGCGCCTCCGCGGGGAGCCCGGACAGTGCTGACCCCCAAGCCCCCCCAGGCCAGTGTGCGAGGCCTCGCTGCCGCTCCTCCCGCCCGCGGGCGCTCCCTGCGCTGACCTGGTGGATTCTCTGCCTCTGCCCAGCCCGCGTGCCCGCCCAGGGCACTGCCCCGCCCGCCTGCACCTCGGACCCGGACCCCGGGGAGGCCGCCGGCCGGCGCGTCGGGTCCGCGGGGACTTTGTGCGTGTCTGACGCCCACTCCCCGCCCTCCCGCAGGGAGTGAGTTCTCCGGCAACCCGTACAGCCACCCCCAGTACACGGCCTACAACGAGGCTTGGAGATTCAGCAACCCCGCCTTACTAAGTGAGTACGCCGCCCGGCTGGCCGCGCGTCCGCCCGCCGGCCGGCTCGGGGGCTGCTTCCCGCGCGGGCCCGAGGCCCCGCGACCCCGACCCTCAGGGGCCGGCCCGGGCAGGCTCTGCAGCGCAGCGCTGAGGCCCCGGGATCCCCGGAGGACGCCCGCGCCTCCGGCCCCATCCCGCACCCCGCTCCCTTCGCGCGCGGGAAGGCGCTGCCCCGCCGCGCCCGCGCCCCTCCCCGAGGCCTGCGGCCCGGCGGCGCCACAGGCCCGGCCTCGCGCACCCCGAGAACGCAGCTGTGCCGGGGACAGCCGGCCCTGCACCCCGCGAGGGCTGCCCGCCCGGATCCCGCCGGACCCCGGCCCGGGGAGGGCTTGGCTTTGCTTTTCTTTCCTTTTTTGTTCTCCTGTTTGTCCTCTCACCCAGCCCATTCTTCTCCTGTGTTAACTTCCAGGTTCCCCTTATTATTATAGTGCCGCCCCCCGGGGCTCCGCCCCTGCCGCTGCTGCCGCTGCCTATGACCGCCACTAGTTACCGCGGGGACCACATCAAGCTTCAGGCCGACAGCTTCGGCCTCCACATCGTCCCCGTCTGACCGCCCGCCCCGGAGGGAGGGAGGACCGGCGCGCCGCGACGCCTCCCGGCCACCGCCCCCCGCCCCCCCCCGGACCCCCACAGCCCTTCACTGCACCCGCCGGAGGCCGGACAGGACGGGTGGAGCCGCGGGCGGGACCCTCAGGCCCGGGCCCGCCGCCCCCAACCCCGCCCGCCGCCCCTCCCCGCCTGCCTGGACCGCACGCCGTCGCGAGGAGGGCCCGGCCTCGCCAGAGCCGGCCCCGGAGCGCGCCGGCCACCCCGCCGGACTCGGCCCGACCCGCCGCGGCGTGCGGGGGACACGTTCCTGTGACACACAATCAGCGCGGACTGCGGCGCGGCCCGCCCGGGCAGCCCGCTTCGGACGCTCCGGAGCCGGGAGGCTCCGCTGGAGGGATCGGGCAAACAGCGCAAAACGATTTTCTGCGGGAGAAAGCCCGCCGCCCAGCCGTCGGGGGGAAGGCCGCGCCCCGCGCCGGCCGGACTGCCCGCCCCCACCTTCCGGCGCGCCCCGCCCCAGAAGGTGGACGGAGAGGGGGCCGCGGGGGCCGAGCTCTAGGGACAGGACAGGGATAGTCAGGTCTTCCCAAGGTCGGGACCCGAGGCTCGCAGGCCCCGGCAGCCCGCGCCCCCGAGCCCGACTCTCGGCTCTCCCCTACTCCCCATCAGCTGCCCGGGTGCCGGGCACGCCTGCCCGCGCCCGACGCTCCGCCCCGCCTTGCCCCTACCTCAGCAGCTCCTCCATCTGCCGACCTCCGGTGCCCCCTCCTGCCCGTCCTGCCCCATCCCATCTGCACCCTGACTCGCCACCCCATCGGAGGCTCCGGGGTGCCGGCCCGGGACCAGTTGCCATACGCCTCGGGCACTCGTCTCCGAGCAGTTACTTGATGCCCCTGCCCCGGGCACAGACCCTCGAGCTGCTGGTGGTAGGAGCAGGCTCTGAGCTGCGGAGGGGTGCAGGGGGGGGCTGCCCACTCTATCCCCAGCCTCACCCCTGGCCTTCTCCTCTGGCAGGGACTGAACGGACCCGCAAAAAAATTGCATTTATTTAATATGATGGTCTTTGCAAAAAGGAAAAAAAAAAAAAAAAGAAAAACAAAAACCCAACAGGCTGCTGCTTTGTAGAAAGACGGTGTGTGTCGAGTGAAGGCGAACCCGTGTATATAACCCCGCCCCGCCGCCCCGCCCCGCCCGGTAGCGCCCCCGCCGCCCGCCCTGCCTGTAGATACGCCCCGCTGTCTGTGCTGCGAGTCGCCGCTCGCTGGGGGGAGGGGGGGACACAGCTACGCGCCCACTAAAGCACAGCACGTCCTGGGGGAGGGGGCATTTTTTATGTTACAAAAAAAAAAATACGAAAGAAAAATCTCTATGCAAAATGACGAACATGGTCCTGTGGACTCCTCTCGCCTCCGTTTTGTTGGCTACTTCTCTGTAACTCCGTGTTTCCGCTGCCCTCCGCATCTCCCCCGCGCCACCGCTCTCTGCTGCTCCCCCGTCTCTGTCTCTCCGTCTCCGTCTCTCTCGTGTCGCTCTCTCTGCCCCCCCGCACCCCCCCCCGCCCCGGCCAGTGTCCCCCGCCCCGCCCCGCCCGCCTTGTCCTCGCAGGCTCGACGGGAGGCGGCCGCTCCGCCCGCGGGCTCGGCCCTCGGACGGCGCCCCGCGCGCCCTGGGCCGCCGGCGGCCGGGCCGCCCCGCCCCGTAGTTGCTCTCTCGGTAGCGGCGATGCGCCCTGCATGTCTCCTCACCCGTGGATCGTGACGACTCGAAATAACAGAACAAAGTCAATAAAAGTGAAAATAAATAAATAAAAATCCTTGAACAAATCCCAAAAGGCTTGGAGTTCTCGCCCAGATCGCTCTCCCCTTCGAGCCTTTTTGTATGGAAAGGAAAACGAGAAAAGAGAATAGTTTAAGGGAACTGCCGGCGGCGCCAGGCTGCAGTGGCCGGAGCGGGGCGTCTGGGTCGCCGAGGTTCCAGCTCCGAGGCCCGCGCACCCCAGGCTTTGCAGGGGCTGCCCGGCGAGGGCCCCTCGAGGCAGGACCCCGCGGAACCCTCGACAGATCCCCGATGGCTCTGGTCTCCTTGGCCACTTTCAGCGCGTCGGTTCGTTTTGATTCTTTTCTTTTTCTTTTTTCTTTTTTTTTTTGTGCACATGAGAAATAAATAATAATAATAATAATTAATAATAATAATAATAATAATAAAATTTTGTATGTCACTCCCCATGGCTCCAGGTTTGTCTCTCCCTGCCTCTGGGACAGGCCTCCCCTCACGCTGGTCGATCCCAAATAACCCCCTCAACGATCCTCCCAACTACACCCCCACGGCGAAACCCGCCCCCCTCTCAGCGGCCGCAGAAAGCGGGTGAAGACCCAGGTGAACCCGCGCTTACAGCCAAAGCCCCAGCCTGCGCCCTTCGCGCCAGGAGTTGTCGGGGCCAAAACTTCAGCGACCACTTGGAGTTACGCGTCCACGCTAGGCCATGTCTGTGCCCTGCCTCTCGTCGGCGCCCAGATTTAGGGCTCTCAGAACGTGATTTCGGGCGCCCTGTCCCCACGAGTGGGGAGTTGTCTGCCGTCCTCTCTCTCCTCGGTTCACCCACGCAGTTGCAGCTTTATTCCCCGGGGGCGCCCCGAGGCCGCGGAGACCGCGTTCCCTGCCACAAGTGTCCAGCGCAGCGCGTGTATTCCCCGCCTGAGAGGGCGCAGCCCCGCCGAGACCCTGGGAGAACCTGCGGCTGCTCTCAGGCCCTCCTTCCACGCCCTCTGGCACCCCCTTTCTATTCCTCCTCCTACCCTCCCACCCCCGTTCCTGAGGAATCTGGGGGCCTTGGCGCAGCTGCTCTGATAGGTGTGGTCTGGGCGTGTCTCCCGCTGGGCTGGGCGGGAGGCTGCTTCTCTGTCCGGTGTTGGCCTGCCTGGGTCTGCAGGCCCCTGGGTGGGTCTGGGGGTGGGAGAGCTGTTTTTGTTTTGTTTTTTTTTTTTTTGAAACACCCTTACTGTCGTTGTTGTTGCTTCAAACATCTTTGCTGTTCTTGTGCCCAGGTGTCCAGAGAAGGGTGTGTGTGTGTGTGTGTGTGTGTGTGTGTGTCCCTGTGTCTACTTTGGAACGGCTGCAGCTTCCACCTGTCTCTGCCCTTGGAGACTTTCCTTCTCTGCCGCTGGGAAACCTTCCCAGCTCAGCTTCCTTTCTCTGTCTCTTCTCACTTGAAAGTATCTTGAAGCGGAGCTGCTAGGAGTGGCTGGGGGGCTGCAAGCAAGAGACAAACTAAGGAGTGACCTTCCTGCTTGACTGGTGGCTGTGTCAGGTCTCTCTCCCACCAGGATCCCAGCGACCTTTCTTTCCCCAACCCTAGTTGCTTCACACACGCCAGTACATTGCAGGATTCCCAGCAGTTCAACAAGTCTTTAATCAAGTGCACTGTATTTCATCTTCCTCCCCTCCTGTGACCCCTTCCTATTCCAATCTCAGCAGTCTTCTGAGTTCAGCCACTTCGGTCCAGTCTTCCACTCTGCCCATGCGGAGTCTCCTAGAAGAATGGTGTAAAAATTTCTTTGATCATAGCCCTATCAGTAAAAGGAATTCTAAACATGCACTCCCAATACATTCACTATTTACAAATTCCACAAATATACTACTGAACTAGCATGTTATAACTCTTACAAGACATAAAAAAGAAAAAGGATGAAGTTGGACTAAACAGAAATAGCAGTTCTAATTTCTTCTTCTCTTGCCTAAATGGATTGCCTTGCCCCCCAAAGATGCGCACCCTTCTTCGGAGATCTTGATCAGAACCCATGAATGTTCAGAATGGGAGAACTATTGCCTGATGCCCAGTGGGTGAGTCCTGAAGTCATCGAGGCACTGGGCTGGCCCAGCATTACTGCCCTCATGATCACGACTGGCTACCTGGCCCACAGTACCTGCCTTTGCCTCCAGACTGAGAAGCCTGCCCTGACCAACCCATCACACTGACAGCCACGACTTTCTACCTGGGTCCCATCAGAATTTCTTACCTTCTGTTCTATTTCTGGATCCTCATATCAAATTGGGCAGTGAGCATCCACTGTCTATAGTGACCACTTCCGCCCAGAAGCATTTCTGTTGTGTCCCTCTTGAGCTACTTATTTTTGCTTGGGAGCAACTTGAGGCCCCCCAAAACATGCTCTATTGTCTTTGACAAGTTGCCTATTACTGTCATCCCATTTGCCACCCCAAACACAAAGAGAACTGGTTCTCCAGCTTCAGTGTTCCCCAGAACTCACCTAATTCTGAACCTGCAAGTCCAGTCCCTGCCCATTCCTAGAGTTCTCAAGTGTGAGAGAGACAGGTGGAGAAAGGGTGTCCTGGTAAGGAGCGAACAGTAGGCTGTAAGGAGCAAATATGGCGGCATGGGCTGGATCAAGTAACATGTGGCTGGAGTATCAAGTGCCAAGAAAGAGACAGAAGGGGTGGGAGAAGGTGGCAGGCAACGAGGTTTAAAAGTAGTGGAAAGCCAGGCTGCTGTACCGAACCCGTCCCAACGGTGTCAGTCACACAACCCCCGTGGGGAGACTGCCCCCTCACGGCCCCTCCTGCCCACCTAGATGCCATGTTTGCACCAATGACTCTATTCCTAAACCTGGACTTGGGCGCGAATCCAAGCCACTCCAACCAGGCCCCTCGCTCAGGACACAGAAGTAGGAAGTACGGCACGAATGAGGCCATTAACCACGGTGCCCAATGGGGCCCCGGAGAGGACTCCCCAGTTTCCTCCTGTCAGTCAAGGACGACCCCGCCCTACCAGTCACAAGAGCCAAGAATCCAAAGACTCCCTGACCCCTCTTATCTCCCCACCCACAGCTGACCCAACGCAAAGCCAGACAGCTCTGCCTTCACAACAGGTGCAGAATTCCACCCTCTGACTGCCCACGCCGCCCGCCCGCAGCCAGCTGCGCTGACCCTTCACCTGATCTTACACAAGATGCTCCCATGGGACTTCCTGCTTCTGTCTTCGCCCCACCCACCCCAGTCTGTTCTCCTCCAGAACGCAAAGCCTCAACCGCAGCCCTCCTCTGCCGGGGGCTCTCCCGTGGCTCCCCTCGTCCCTCAGAGTCAAAGTCAGACACCTGAAGGTGGCCTACAAGATGAGGCTATCTGCCCCCCACATCCTTCCCCCTCTGGTAACCTGCCCCCCATATCTTCCCCAGATCACTGTGCTCCGATGCGTGGGCCTCTGCACCTCGATTACGCCAAGCACACGAAGCACTCGCTTCTGCAGACTTCTGCACCCAGCCAGCCCCATGACATGCACCCCCACTTCCTTCAGGTCTCTGCTCCGGCATTACCATCCAGGAAGGCCTTCCCTGGTCAACTTCAGGAGACTATCAGCACCCCACCCTCACTCTGTTCCCTCTCCCTGTTTCTCGCCCCTTGATAGATTATGTCTTATTGCTCGACGCCTGTCCTGCCTCTCCCATTGGAGGGTGAGCTCCATGAGGGCAGATTTTTTTTGTTCTGTTCAATGCTCTGTCCCCAGGGCCTGGTTCAGTGATGGGCACACAGGAGCTGTTCTGCAAATGTATAACAGACAAATAAATGAATAAAGTGATGAGGAGGGAGAAATTATGAGTAAGCCAGAGCCTGAGGCAGGGGAGAGAACTAGAGTGGAGGGCGAGAGATGGTAGGACCCGTCAGTCACTAAAGGGAGGCAGGCATCCCCAGAGAGCTGAGTGACTAAGGGGGCTGGGAGAGGCAGTGCTGTCCCTGCCCGTGCAGCCCCGTGGTTCAGGCTGGTCCAGCAACCCCCACTGTTATCTGGGGTGACTTTCCTTACAACCCAACATACTTCTCACAATCCCATGGGGGACATCAAGGGTGCACCCCTTTTTCCATTGGAAACTACCCCTCCACATGTCTCGTGTGGTTCTCACGGGACTGTCAAGAGTATACTCGCAGCACCTGACCATGGATGGGGCCCAACACCCACCTCTGTCCGCAGCACACACACCTCACACCAGGAACAAGAGTCCCCTCAGAGGCCTGTTATTGGGTGCTGCAGACAGAGGCTCTCTTTCTTGCCCCCCAGGACTCCCTGCCACCTTGTGGAGAGCGTCTCCCTGAGGGCACAGTGAGCCCCAGAGTCAGGCAGGGACACGCAGAGCAAAGAGGCTGAGAGAAAAGGCGCTCTGATGGCTCATTCGAGCCTCTGAAGTCAGCTAGGCCTGAAGCCAGAGCCACTTTTAAACTTCCAGGGTCCAAAACATTCTCCTTTTTTTTTCACTTAAGGAACTGTGGTGGGTGTCTGTCCGTTGCAACCAGAAAGCTCTGACTTAAGCAGTTCTGGAGGGAATTTGGGCTTTTTTCTACAGGCAGTAAGAGCCACAGACATTTTTTGAGCAAGAAAGAATAGCTTAAGAGATTGACATTTTTGGAAGAGGAGCGGGCACAAGGAGAAACAGTGGGGCAGGACACCTGTCTGAGCCCATTACCATGGCCCAGTTCTGCAGGGCTGGGAGAAGGCGGCAGGGAAGAGATGACCTCCCTGGTGGCGCAAGGGGTTCAGTCTCAGCACTGTGAAGCTATCACCAGCCACTGCGGCATGAGTTCAATCCCTGGCCAGGGAGCTCGACCTCTCCTGTCTCACCCGCTGCTCCCCTCAGCAGTGTATTTTAGTGGATCTGCCTGTTCTGCTCCCCACTCTGTCTCTGGTGAACCTTCTCACCTCTGGCTACACCCCAGTGCTTGTATGCATAAATAAATCTTTAAAAAAGAGCTGACGGGGTCCAAACAAGGGACTAGCTCGTGAAGGACACTGACACCGCAACATGGCCACGTTATATTTTTAAGTAAAAAAGAAAATGCGCAGCCACCGTGGGCACTCTGTAAGGCAGAGGGAAAGTAAGGTCTTGACCCCACTCGCACTATACACATAACAGCAGAAAAGTAACAATCCAATAAATGTAGTTACAAGTGGGGAGCGGGGAAGGAGATTTCTGTGAGTGTCCTTTTTAAATGTGACTTTTATTTTATTGAAAGATAAAATTTAAATTAAAAAATAAAGAGATTCAGGTCTTCGACAGATTAAAAAAACCACTTTTGGGGGGATACTCATTTTACTTCTTCCCACCCCCACCGCTGGGGACCCTGTGTCCCTGCCCTTCCCTCCTCCATCTTAGCCTCAGCGCCCGCGTGCTGTTTACTGCTGTCCACTCGTTTTTGAAAGTATTTGATGTTGCTGAACTGTCTGTCAGATGAGTTCAGTGTTTGTTTTCATCACTCCGACTAAATTTGCTACAAATATCTTTTTTTCAGATTCCCTCCACTTTGTTGGCAGTGGCTGCGCCGGGCCTCCTGGTGGCAAGGTGGTAACTCCGTGGTGTGTAGGCGCCGCATCTTTTTGATCCATTCATCCTTTGCAGGAGGTTTAGGCTGCTTCCAGGTCCTAGCTGTTGCAAATAAGCTGCTGCAAACATTGTGGAACATGTGGAAAACCATCCCTTTTTAATGAGTCAACCAAATTTGGAGAGGAGGGTGTGGCTGTGTGACTGTGACTCAGGGCAAGGCCATTGGATTTGGTGAATAGGGGACGCCTGGTGACCCGAAGCTGGTGCTTTCTGAAGCTGGAGGAAGGGTCACCGGGAAGAGGGGTGGCTGAGCCCCAGGAGGAGGCACCGGGTGCACAGGTCCTTTGAAAGGTCTAGAAGGCAGGGGTGGTCGATGAGCTTGAGGGAAGTTTCTTTCAGGCTGAGGGCTGTGTGGACAAGCCCGCTGGCTGGAGCAGTGGAGGGAGGTGGGGTGGGGTGGGGTGGGGCTGCTATGAGATGGCTATGAGGGGCTTATGGAAGGAGGCCTGAAATGGTGGATGGAGACTTTGAGGTGTGGTTTGGGGAGGAACCAGAAAATTCTCCTGGGGAGAGGAAGTCATGAAAGCTGGGGGCTACTAGGTTTGCTCAGAGATCGCAAGAGACACAACTGCTATCTACTGAAAGTGGGGCGGGGCTGGGGGACAGAGTTGGGCCCATCCTTGAGGGTAGAGAGTTTGGGAAGAATCTTTCTTGGGGATCCAGAAAGAGCTGTGAGAGCAGCAGGAGCCTACTACCAGCCAGCTCAGGAAGTGCACATGCGGGAGGTAGGCCTTTGCCCTGGCTGGGCTCTGTCTCTCAGGACACAGCGTCCAGGCGCCCCAAGTTACCACTCTTCTCCCTTTCCCACCTGATCCGCACCCCCCTCCTGTGACTTCCCTACTTGATTCATCCCTAGCCCATTCTCATGGTGCGATCTTTGTGACTGTCCGTACCCAAGTGCCCAAGAGTGTCCTCGGCCACCTTGTAGGTGAGGTGTGAATAAGAACCTCACCCCAAGCAATTCCCAGCTCCCATATGCAGCCTAGAGGAGAAGAGAAATCACGTGTGTGTAATGATCTCCCAGAGGAGTGTAGAAGGGGCCAGAAGTTGGCTTACAAGGTCATCGTGTGAC
This sequence comes from Talpa europaea, assembly GCF_964194135.1. NCBI lineage: Eukaryota > Metazoa > Chordata > Mammalia > Eulipotyphla > Talpidae > Talpa > Talpa europaea. The sequence continues at coordinate 20,449,581 of NC_140077.1, read as the reverse complement.
CTTCAACAAACCCCTCCTTCTCTTTGTGCTTCAGTCTCTTCCTGTGTAAAACCAGATGTCCCCTAGTCCTTCCTGCTTTGATATTCTAGGCTTCTGCATTGGGGCCTGTAGGTGCGTGGGCAATCTTTGTGGCCAGGAGAAGTTCAAGAAAGCTCTGTGGTGGAAGTGAAGTGGCTGTATTCAGATGGGGTTTTTGTAAGCTGAGAAGAAGGAGGTTTGCATCTATTTATGTGTTGCCATCTCTCCCACCTGGGAGTGAGCACTGCCATTTCTTATCTCTCTTTCCAGCGTCTGTCCACAATTCTCCAGGGGTAGGGGCTGCAAGCTCTGACACAGGAGAATGGTGGGGACCATCGAGGGTGCAGGGTAGGGAGACAAAGGAAACAGTTATTTGGGACCAACTACATTTCTTGCCTCCCCCCACACCCCCGCCTGCCCAAATCATCCCAATACCTTAATTAGCCAGTCCCTTAGGCCCCTGTTAGCCAGGCCGGCTGAGCGCCCAACTCCCTGGGGACCAGCCCCCTTACCCCCCAGACTAATCAGTCCTTCACTCCTTGAGTACATGAACGTGCGCACGTGCACGCACAGAGACACACATACACACTCATACTCCCTTAATCTTTCCCAGAGTCCCAGGCCCTGTTTCAGCCTTCAGAGGGTTAAAGTAGGGTGATGCGGAATACCCCCAATGGAGACACCCCCAAGTGATATGATTGAAGATTTGAGAAGCCAGACAAAGTTTGGGGAGCTCTTTCCAATTTGGCATTTTCTCTCAAACTTGTGGGATTGGGATGTGTAGCAAAGGATGAAGCCATGATTGGGGTGCTCTATGGCACCCCAAGCCCTTGGGCTGGCACCTCTCAAGTCACCATCTATGGTCAATATTCACCCCAACCCAGACCCCCTCCTTCCCTTCATCTCAGCCCCCCCATTCGTCTCCCCACCCCCCTACCCCCCGACACCCGCACTGTCAGCCCAAACACATGATAAATTGCCCTGTCAACAGAATTCATTCAGGGACCAATTAATTCCACAGAAATGAACCAGGAGCCATCAGTTGCTGAAAAACTCAGAGTGCAGGGAGCAGAGGGAGGGGGTGCAGGCGGGGGGTGGGCGGCAGAGGAGGGGACGGGGAGGCTGGGGAAGTTAGTCTGACAGAAATTGGTCATTTAATGCTTAAGTGCACGCTAGACAGCCCTGTCATCGCCCGCGGCCCCCGCGCGGGATTAATTATCGGAGGAGGAGAGGGCAGCCCAGCCCAGCCCAGCCGTCTGTCACCAACCAAGGCTAGAGTCACCCAGGACGTGGGCCACCCTGAGTCCACTTCCAAGTCTCCAGGCCTTCTACTTCCTCATGTTCCAGATACCCCCAGATCCCAATCCTAGGCCCAAGCTCATAACTTGGACTTTAGAGGCATAACTTGGACTTCGGCCTTGCCATCCACTAGCCCCACCGGGTAGCCCTCTTTGACCCTCTGACTGGGCTAGGCCCCATAACAACCTGTACTCCCCTATCACTACCCTCAAACCTTTTGGGTGAATCTCTGTGTGGAGCCCAAAGTATGGTTGTCCTACCCACTAAGCTTGATCTGGGGGAATCAGGCTACTCAACTACTCAAATCAGAATCCCACCACTTGTCCTTGACCCCTCCCTTCTCCTCATCCCTCTTATCCAATCACAATCCAAGTCTTGTCAATTCAGCCTCTGGAAAACTGTCAAATTTAATACTTCTTGCTTCTTGTTCCTCCCCCAAGGCTGAGTCACCAGCAGTTCTGTGTGCTCTCTTGATTTAGACTCTTGCATATAACTAGTATTATCATTAAAAATGCAAAGAATATTCTGCTCACCTCCCAAACACTCATACACTGACATCCAGCTTAACACTCTGGTCGACCAAATGGACCTGCAGGGATTCAAGTTCAAACTCTTAACTTAACTCAAACTGCAAAGCCCCAGCCTCTGCCTCCAGCCCAGTGTCACCTCCAGCACGCCTCCCTGATCTCTCTGCTCCAGTCCCGTTGACCTTTCCTTCTGGCCTTTGCACACGGAAAGCATTTTCCACTCAGGTACACACACAAAACCCTCCCCCGTTTACTTGACTAAATCCTATTCATCCTTGAGATCTCAGATTAAATATCACTCCCTCCTGGAAGCCTTCCCTGACCCTTTGATGTGATGCGCTTTTACAGCTCCCCAAACTCCCCTATCCATCAACATGTGCCTTGTCTGTCTTTCCACCAAAATGTTAAGTTTCAGTCCTTGTCTTGATTCTTCAAATCTGGCATTTAATGAATACCAGAAAATATTTGTTGAATAAATATATGAATGAATAAAGACCTAACCGTGTGTTGGCTCTATCCCTGGCCTAACTCTGGGGCCAGGATCCTGCAGTCAGACCACTGCTGTCAGCCCAAGACAGGTTGGGGTGGCTAGAGGGATGAGAGACCCTCAGAAACACTCAATCAACTTGTGGCTGAGCTCGTCACACTGGCCCAAACCAGCTGTGCTGGGCTAAGAGGGAGAGACTGCCAAGAGCTGCAGGGCAGAATGGTAGAGCAAAGGCAGAGGACTTCAAGGAAAGCAGAGCTAGGGCCTAGAAGCTTGCTCTGTGCAGAAGCACAGGTTGGCTGAAGCACGGAGCTGATCAGAGAAGGGCTGGCCAGGGGAGGGAGTTAGAAAGGGGACTTGTGAAAAGTGAGTTTGATATATTTACCAGTGATCAAATTGACAGGACTTGGATACTGATGAGGTGGAAGGCATAAGGAAGAAGGAGACCAATTTGTGAAGGGCAATGGGTAGCAGACAGGACTTTGCTTAACCTTTTTCCTGCCCCTAATGGGGGTGGGGGTGGGAGTAGGGTCATTGACCATTTCTAAAGATGGCCAGATGCAAAGTTAATTCTGACTGTCAGTGTAGTTGAGGAGAAAGGCTGAGACAGAGAAACCATCAGATCAGAGAGAGAGAGAAAGAGAGAGAGCGTGTGCCCTGAGGAAGGAAGGTCTGTGTTAGAGAAGTCTCTCTTGAAGGGCAGAGGGAGACAGGTGAACTGAGGGGGCTCCAGCTCCCTGCTTAGAAGCCTAAGCAGGCCTGGTGACAGGCTGTCTGAGATGGCGCAGGCACTCATACACTGACTTCCAGCTTAACACTCTGGTCGAGATGACTGCCCTCACGTTTGTCTTCCAAAAAGCTGGGTAGCCGGTGAGGCCATCAGCAGAGGTGAGAAGACTGACTTGGGGTTAGAAACAATGAGTATGACCTTGCGTACCTGTCTGAGTTTGACACTCCGGAGCACGAAGTCCAATAAACAGAATCCACAAGCACTAGCTCAGGGGGGTGAATTGGCCTTGGGATGTTGAATTGAGAAATACACTTTCTTAGTCTCCAAATCTGACTTCAGTCAGGGTGGATCAATCTAGGCCTGTGGCAAAGGAATAGTATAACACTGAAACAAAGTGACCCTACAAAGATACAATGCAGTAAAAACAAGTCACCAAGTACAGGCGATAGTGTAGAGCTGTAATGGTGTAGTTCAGAAACAGGATAACCACATGACAATTGACAAACACCAGCAGAGAAACGATGGGTCAATATACTGGTTAAAAATATGGGGCTTTTTTGTGGTAATGAGGTAACCATGAACTCAGTGACACTGTAGTGCTGAAATGACTGTAATGAGGCACACAACCCAACAATGAAATGACAACCTGACAGCATAATCATGCTAACTACCTAATGATGTACTGATATAATGATGCCACAACTTAATGGCAGAGTGGCAATGATGTTACGCAATAATAAAGCACAGGGGAAGGGAAGCGGACGGAATTCAGTCCCAGGGCCCCAAGAACGGAATTCTTACCTAATCTAAGGTTAAAGCCTCCTCAGGGTGCACCAGAGGTCTGGAAGCAGCTTCCGGAGGGATGCTGCTGCCTGGGACAGGAAATGGCTAAGCCAAGAGGGGAAGTCAGTGAGGCAAGAAATGGCAGTGGCTTTTCAGGACAGGTCACAGCTCTGCAGAGCTGGCCAGAATGGTGGTGCCTTAGGCTGGGGTCAGAAAGAGGCTGCCCCCAACTGCAAAGCAGTCACTGATCATGCCTGGCAGCATTCAGGATTCTGAGTGCTCACTTGGCTCAAAAGGTATCTGTTCAGATGGTAAATGACCTTCAGTACTTGTAAAATTCTTAGAATCACCACATTGTGAGGTATAAAAGAAAACTCAGCACTTAAAACACAATTGAAAACAATTCACGTTTATGGAGTAGGCACTGTGCTCAGTGTGCTTCCTGAATTGTCCACAATAGCCCTGTAAAAAAGACTTCATAATTTCTATTTTACAGATAAGGATAATGAGGTCCAGACAGGTTAAGATGTTTGTCCAAAGTCACACAGCAAATAAAGGGTAGAGCTAGAATTTGAATCCATGTCCCTTTCTCTTGAAAGCATATCCATGCCATTGCCATAGGGAATCTACTTTAAGAAGTATATGTCCCTGGGTAAGAAGCAAGCCAGGGACAGACTGAGTCACAAGAAAAACACATAACATATTGCTAGGCAAAAATTGTATTAAAAAACTAATGTTAAGGTGAATGAAAATATGTGTAATTGGTAACCATTTATCCAAGAAAGGAGAACTATGAATATATATACTCATTTACTTACATTTTACAAAATGGAAAGATAATCCAAAAATTTTTTAAATGTTCGTCCAGTGAAGAAGGGAGGAGGCAAACTGGAGAGAACAGGGTAGAAGGTAGATATCATTGCTTATACCTCTATTCTAGAACTATGTAAATATTTCACATAACAATGCAACAAAATCAGATAAATAAATACCGCCCCAAATCAAGAACAAAATGAAACTACTTTTGGAGTTGGTATTATAACCACTCAGAAAGAAACTATTTCAATTAATTTAAAACCTTGTAATTGATTTTAAACCTTGTAATATATACATTTCCTAGTGGGACAAACACTAATAAAGCAAATAAATAATGGTACTGATGTTCTTAAAGATATTTGGTGTGGGAGAAATAAACAAAATCTGGTGGACAGTGGGTGAAGATAAATAAATTCCCTGTGGCCCTGGATTTCAATTGGACATATCAAATAATAACTCTTTTTTTTAAGATTTATTTATTTATTTGTACAAGCACTGGGTACAGTCAGAAGCGTGGGAGGGTGAGAGAACTCACCAGAGCCAGAGAGGGGAGCAGAACAGGCAAACTGACGAAGTACACTGCTGAGGGGAGCAGCTGGCAGCAGGAGAGGTCTGCGCGCCATGTGGGACCCTCGCCGGTGGCCAGGGATCAAACCAGCGCTGCAGAGGCTGCGGGCAGCTTTGCAACCCAGTGCTCAACCGCTGCACCATCAGGGGAGGCCCTCTAATAATAACTCTTGATGGGTTTTACTTTTTCAAAAATGTATCTCTTGGTTCTGTCCACTGAAAAAGATAAGAAATTGACCAACTCAGCAACAATAAGCACTGCTAGTCCTCAGATTGTGGTCTTTAAATACCATTGGTCCTAAAAGGAACCAGAACTCTGGGAAAATAGAACATGCCAAGTCTGAAACAGGAAATGTACAAGATGATTCTGGAAATCTTGTCATAAAAGGAAGCTATTGAAAACTATTAGAGTCATTTCAAAATGACTTACATGCAAATCAGAAGCTCCCACTGACCAACAATGGGATAACTAAGTATCAGTGAGAATAGCAGTTGCAGTTGACTGAAACTCAGCACATATGTTTAAACCTATGAGAACAAAGCTAAACTTTAAAGAAAAGTCTCATTGGTCTTCTTTGGAAGATGCTAGAAACCCAACTCATTATTTGGAAAACTGATAATAAGAGACTAAAGCATGCCTACTGCCTTTCTTATATGAAATGTAACTCAAGAAAATGAAATAGTGAGTGAGGGGAAGTTTTTCTTTATAGAAGTCTTCCAGCTAATGAATGAAGATGGAATGGATAGAATTAGAATATCACCATTTTGCAGTCCTTGTCGAATAATACATGTAGGTAATGATCATCAATGGTTGCTAATTTATCAAAAGGAGAAACAACATTTTGTGACACTCAATGAAAATACAAACAAAACCAAAAAAACCCTACTAGGTAGGATTTCCAAAAGATCAAACCTGAATCTGATCAAGAATTCAATGGTAATTGGGCCTCCCCGGTGGCGCAGCGATTGAGCGCTGGGTTGCGAGGCTGCCCGCGGCCTCTGCGGCGCCGGTTCGATCCCCGGCTGCTCCCCAGCCACCGGAGGAGGATCCCACGTGGTGCGCAGACCTCTCCTGCCGCCCGCTGCTCCCCTCAGCAGTGTACCTCGGTCCTTCTGCCTGCTCTGCTCCCCGCTCTGGCTCTGGTGAATTCTCTCACCCTCCCGCGCTTCTGACTGTACCTAGTGCATGTATAAACAAAAAAAAACAAACAAACAAATATAATAAATAAATAAATAAAAAAAGCATGCCTCTATTAAAAAAAAAAAAAAAAAGAATTCAATGGTAATTACCATCTTCTAGGTAATGCTAGGAACTGAGAAACCACAAGGATGCATTCAGATTTAGGCTCTTGCTCGTATAGTTTTCCCAGACTCAAAAATTTTAGAGAAAACAATCTGGCTTCTTCAATAAAGAAATTGCAAAGAGGAAAATGGATAGGATAAAACGGACTTAAGAGACATATCAACTAATTGTACTATATCTGAATCCTGCAAAGAGTTTAAAAAGAAGAGGAACAGGGAGAATAGGAACACAAATTATGAGGGAAATACATACACAAACATTGTACTGATTGCATATTATGATGTTTTTTAGACATACTAGTGATATTATGGTCACTTTTGAAATCATTTTATTTTAAAAACTTAAACAGAGGTGTTTATAGATTCAGTGATATAATATCTTGGATTTGTTATAAATGATATGGGGGGTAGAATATTTGGGGACTATATGGAACATGACTGGCTATAAATTAGTAATTGTTGGAGCTGGAGTCCCCTCTATTTTAAAATATGTTTGAAATTTTCTATAATAAAAAGTTTTCAAATCATTGTTATAGTAAAACAATCTAGTAAATTCTGGGGTGGCCATCTTCTATATCTTGACTTTCAGAAAAATAACATTTGTCTTCAGTTTCTTTTTTCTTTTTTTTTTAAAGATTTATTTATTTATTTATTTATACAAGCACTGGGTACAGTCAGAAGTGCGGGAGGGTGAGAGAATTCACCAGAGCCAGAGCGGGGAGCAGAGCAGGCAGAAGGACCGAAATACACTGCTGAGGGGAGCAGCGGGCGGCAGGAGAGGTCTGCGCGCCATGTGGGACCCTCCTCCGGTGGCCAGGGAGCAACCGGGGATCGAACCGGCGCCGCAGAGGCCGCGGGCAGCTTCGCAGCCCAGCGCTCCATCGCTGCGCCACCGGGGAGGCCCTGTCTTCAGTTTCTTAACTAAGTTGAAGATCCTGGAAAAACTTACCAGTTCAAAAGAAGAAACCTCTAGATTCTGGTAATTAGATTCTCCTGCAAAAAAAATCTGGTTTCCCACTAAATCACTCTTCAATGATGTCTATTAATCAGCAGATCCAAAACATACCCAGAGTTTTCAGTCTTTTCTACTTTACTTTTGTGTATTGGTGGACAGAAAAGGAAGGACATTAGTGCTTTAAAATATGCTTCCAGGGCCTCCCTGGTGGCACAGGCTGCGCTGTGATGCTGTCCGCTGCCTCTGCAGTGCCAGTTCGTTCCCGGCAGGCTGGCGAGGGTCCCACATGATCCGGCTGACCTCTCCTGTCGCGCCTGCTGCTCCCCTCAGCAGTGTATTTCGTCAGTCTGCCTGTTCTGTTCCCCCATCTGTCTCTGGTGAATCCTCTCACCCTCCCATACATCTGGCCTGTACCCCAGTTCTTGTATAAATAAATAAATAAACAAACAAACAAATAAATAAACAAAGTTAAAAAAAAATGTTTCCAACATAAGAAATATAAACCAGGGTTACCTACCACAAGAAAAAGAACTTGAAAGTATCAAAGACAATTCAGGGAAGAGAAGAAACTCATCTTTAATTAACAGTCTCAAAAAAGTCAAAGAAATTTATATTCATGAAACAAAGACAAGGTGTATTTTTAATGCACATTTAGAATAATAATTTTTAACCCCTGGAAATGAATATTTATGTGTATTTGTGTGTATGTACATATAATTAGAGAAAAAAAAAATTTAATGGAAGACTTTCAAGGTAAGATTGAAAAAAATCCAGAAAACAGAATAATCACAGAGATGAAACTAGGAAAGAAATTAGGAAAGAAAGTATGAAAACTAGAGTATAAATAAAGAAAATATAATACCCAGCACAGTGTATTTATAATTTCTCATAACAAAGCACATAATCATAACATTTTAGAACACAAAGGGTTACAGAGAAGCTTTGAGAATGAGAGAAAGGGAAAAGATGTTTTAATTACAAAAATTCGGGAGTAAGTTTCTGAAGATTAACAATGAAAACTAACCACTGATAGAGAACTGGATCAAGAAGATATAGTATACCTACACAGTGGAATATAATTGAGGCATAAGAAAAGATGGAATATTGCCATATACAGAACAGTGGAAGGAGTTTGAGGGAATTACGTGTAGTACAGCAAGTGAGAATGACAAAGACAAATATTGGACTTTTATACAGTGGACACTAATAAAGTGATATTAAGAGGGAAGAGTGAAGGCAAAAGATCAAAGGGGTGTGAGGAGAGTGGTGGTGGGGAAATATCAATTTATTGAAAAGATGTGAAATTTTTTTAAAAAGGTGTAGAGAGAAAAGGAAGAAGTAAACAAAAAAAAGAAAATGTGATAGACTTAGAATAGTAATTATACTTTGGAAAAAAGCCAACTTGAAAGATTTATTTTTAAAAAATCTTAGAAAAAGTAAGTCTAGAATTCTATAACCAGCTAAAATATCAGTTATGTGTTAGACTAAAATTAATTCTCACTATCTCATTTCCAAAATCCCCTAAAATTCCGATGAATCCTGTCTTTAAAACTGCTGCACAGTGTTCCCCATTCTATCAAAAATGAATGAATAACCCAAGAAAAAGCACTACTTGGGAATCTGTAAGTAAAAGATCTAACACAAGAGAGAGGTGAAGGAAATTCCCAAAATGATGTAGAAGGAAAATTCCATGCAGTAACCAGCACAGGTAGAAGTTGTGTAAGTTGTTCCCTGACAATAACTTGGAGGTCATAAATAAGAACTGAGATCTACCTTGCATTCAGCTTGCCAACCCCCATTTGAAGAGTCGCCTCAAACCCAGAGAAAGAAGACACTCTTACTAATTGGTCTTCCCAAGGAGAGCACCATTCTTAATTTGCCATCCCAGGAAACTTCTTTTCATAATCCGTGAGGCCAAAGAGAGTGTTTTTTTTTAATTTATTCAAAAGTGTGATTTGTGTTAGTGATGGCCATGAATGGAAAAAATGCAGATTCAAAAACAATGCCATCACTAAAATATGGTAACAATAGATGATGAAATATGCATGACAAAATATAATGATTTTCATATTTCTGTTGGAAATTTGTACATGAATTAGTAATAAGTAATTAGAAAACTTAGCAAACCACCAAAAATGTCTGAGGTAATTAACTCAAAGAAAACAAAAGTCTATTCAAGAAATAAAATGTGATGAAAATCAAAATAGTCCTCAACTATAAAATACATATATTTATATATTCATGTACATAAATATGAAATTTTGATTTTACTCCAAATTATGATGTGTATATTAAGAGAATTAACAAATATAACATTAATATAGATATTCATAAGAGAATTCAATCCTCTTCTTCCGTAAATGGTAGACAACAGATAATATCTAAAACACAAATAGCCAAAAATAACAATGGAAACATAATATTTCAATAGAAATAGGGAAATAAATACGAGAAGATGTAGGTAAACAATTTAAAAATGATAGTCTTTGGGGAGCTAATAGGAGGATAGCTATAGCCTTGTATTAGCTTGCTTTTTGAGCTATACACATAACTATTTTTAATGAAAAATTCAGATACGTAAAAATAGAATAGTACAATGAACTCCCATATTCTAATCACTCAGAAATAGTCATTATCAAGATCTTGTTACACTTGCTTCATGTCAGCACATTAGTTTAAATTTTTGAATAAAAAATGTAGAAATACACACAGAAAATTAATAATATATCTACTTCTGAGGCACAGAACTGAGAGGATGGGAGATTATGGGAAAAAGGAAAACTTTTTTTCTTTTAAGTAGTTTCATTTTTGTCTTTATCTAACAAGTTCTTTCTTTTTCACATTTTATTGTTTAATTTTTTAAGATTATTTATTTACTTATGCATAGAAGAACTGGGGTGTAGGCCAGAGGTGGGGGGCGGTGGTAAGAGGATTCACCAGAGACAGAGTGGGGAGCAGAACAGGCAGATCTACCTAAATACACTGGTGAGGGGAGCAGAGGGGGAGGCAGAAAAGGTCTGCAGCACTGTATTGGCCGATGATAGAACTCAGGGCACCAGGGAGGCTCCATCTTACAAATTCTTATGCCATATACCATTCTGAACACTTTCGTCCTCATAACAAGATGAACACTAGTATCAATACCATTTGACAGAAGGAAGCTGGCTATTGTTTGAGTTTTTTTCAAAAAGCATGTTCCTTTTTAAATAAACATTTTTTTAAAAAAATGGACCATAGAAATCTATTCCCCTTCTCATATTACAACTATTTGATTTGATTTTTTAATTTTCTTCAATATAAAAAGTCCCAGCTTTTTCAATGATGCTTCAAAGATAGATTTATACATAGCAGTTATTAACAGCACTTTCTTTCACTCTCAAATATGTCCCAGTTTAGTAGTAAATTTTCTGAACTTGGTGTTTGCATCCTCTACCACAGGCTTGCTCTGCCCTGAACATCACTCTTAAGATGCCATCCTCACCCCCAAGATGAGCAAAATACTGGACCTAATGGGACCATTGGCCTTTCTCTGTCCACAAGGCAGCTTGGGAGCCTGGGAGTCATGGTCCTCTTGGCAGTGCTGCACAATTGATTCACAATGAATTAGTTGTCAAATAAACTTGATCTTTTTCCAATGATTCATTCATAAGCCAGGGCTCCCAGCCCCATATTTGTACCTCTGATCTTTTTAACCTGTCTGCAGGACTCCATATCCACCCTTCTCCCAATGCCATTCAGTGTAGGATCCCTGTTCCGGCCTGTCAAGTAAGTTTGAATCTCAGGTCTGTCATCCAACCTATTAGTGATCCTGCTCCTCTTGGAGTCATCTGGAAGTGTGATGAGCTAAATACCTACATCTTCATCTGAGCCACTAAGAGAAACATCACATTCCCAGGTCTGAGTCACAGACTTGAAGACTTCCAGGTGGAAAAATGTAAACCCTGTTGCTATCACATCTTTGGGGGCAGTGAGTCAGAGGTTATTAACTCACCAAGCAGGGATATTATGCAGCCCACATTGCTTTATTGCATCCTCAAGGATAATATGACAAACTGCTTCACACCCTCTCAAAAGCAAAAAACAGTATCTTCAGCTTTCCCCTCACCTCTCCATTCAGTGTCCTTAACAGCAGAAGAAGCAAGATGTTCTACCCTTTGACATGTATTTCTGGCTGGCTTCCGCCAAAAGGCAGATGCATTCTCCTTGCTAAGCATTGTCAGATCCCATATATAAAGGCATTTTCTAGAATTTTGCCAGGAATCAATCTTGCCAATCTTTAATTTCTGGATTCATTGTCTAATCCTTGCTTAATACAGTCTCTGTACTTGTCCATTTCCATCCCAGAGGTGGGGGTGAGAGGATTTACCAGAGACAGTGGGGAACAAAACAGGCAGACTGACTGAAATACACTGCTGAGGGGAGCAGCGGGCAAGTCAGGAGAGGTCTGCTGCACCATGTGGGTAGCTCCCTGGCCAGCCAGGGAATCGAACTTATACTACAGAGGCTGTGGATAGCTTCACGATGCTGTGCTTAATCCCTTGTGCTACCAGGGAGGACCTGCTTTTGTTTTTTGTTTAACCATATTTGCTATCTTGTGGAACACATTCCCCTGTTAACATTTCCTGGAATAACAGCTCTAGACTTTCAGAACCTAAACTTTATAGAACCCATGTATCTCCGAGTTGTTTATACAGGGAAAATATATTCAGTATTTGCATCCCCAAAACTCACCACTATGTTCATTCTGAACATAATGATACACAGGAAAAATGCAAAGTTACATTTCAAATAGAATTGGTAGAGTGTCAGAATCATGTCTAGATGTTTTAAGAAGTGTCAACAAAGGGTTTGTGCATCTGGGGTGTGGCTGATGCTGAAATTACTTATTGCTAATGAAGCAGTCATCTATTACAACCATGTGTATTATTTGGTAACCAGAAAGCAATGCTTTGAGTATGCCATAACATAATAATTTGTTATTTATATATAGGCATTTTAGTTGGATTTAGCTACATTTTATATACATATAGGCACTTTGCTTGGATATATTAGTCAGGGTTTTGAGTGGACACATGACCTGTTATCATTTTTCCTATTAAAAATACCATAATAAGTTCTCAGTTCAAGCAGAGCATTTGATTTGAAGAAATGTATTTCAGATATTGAGAGAAAATCTCTGGCCATCAACTGATGAATAGATAAACAAACTGTGGTATTAATATAGCCATGCAATGGAATATTATTCAGTTACAAAAAGGGAATGGAGTTGTGATATAAGCTACAACATGGATGATTCCAGAAACATTATGCTAAGTGAAAGAAACCAGAAGCAAAAAACCCCAAATATCATATGATTCCATTTATAGGCAAACTCACAATAGATGTTTCCAGGAGTTTATGAGTGGGGAAAATTGGAAGTTACTGGTTAATAGCATAGAGTTTCTGTTTAGAATGATGAGAAATTTTTTAGAAATAGTAGTGATGACTGCACAACATTGTGAATATGATTATTGCCACAGATTTTTGAACTTTAAAATGGTTAAAAGGCATATTTTATCACAATGAAAAAGGAAAAGTACACTGTATTTTTAAAATTCCCTTTAATGCTAAGAGTTTTATTTATATTGAGTCTTCACAAAGATTAACAAATGTGGAGAAATTAAGGAGAATCTTGGTTTTTAGTTTTTAAACTTAACTTCTTTGCAAAAAGAAAAAAAGAGGTGATATCCTGGTATATGCACAAATATACAAAAATACAGATTTTTGTTCTGAACTTGTTTGTCGCATTTAATAATATACATTGTGCCAGCACTTGGCGGGGCTCACTCTGAGATTGTGGCCTCTCTCTCTGCAGATGGATGCCCATGGGTTTATTGGGTGTTGTCCTGCCAGGCAGCTTTTACTGACCTCCCCTCCTTTCCAGCCTTAACCTCTCAGGTGCTTCACACAGTCTCTTAGTAAACTGGTGTCCCTCTCGCTGGTCACAACATTCTTCACACTCTTCTCTCCCCTGAGAGTTTCAGTCTCCACTGTAAGGAAGAGGGAGAAGAAAGGGCGCCGGGGCCACAGCTCACAGACATGGTGCCTGCTTTGAGCTTTGACTCCATTGTTGCATTTAAATCCCACAACTGAGGGGGGTAGGTGTTATTAAGCCCATTTTACAGATGAAAAAACTTGAGAGTCTGAAACGATAAGCAATGGCCTTCAATCATGCAGGTACTAAACAACTAAAGCAAAATCACAACCAAGTTTTCCTGACCCCAAAGCCAACTCACGTACCTCTCTCTTTCTCCCTCCAGAGTTTTTATTTAAAAATTCCCACCACATCTTCCCCTCTCCACCCCTTCAAATGCCAGACCTGGGGGCAAAGTCCAGAAGGCGGGTGCCTGAGGTGATAACCGAGTTAATATCCCTAACGTCTTGCACAATAGCCCCTTGGTCATCCCACCTTGACGTCACTATTACCCCTATTTCTGTCAGACACGTCCTTTATTCTCTCCACGACTCTACACTGAGTACCTCCTGTGCCTCGGAGAGAGAACTAGGGCCTGGAGATACTGTGATGAACAGGACAAATGTAGTTCTTGCCCTCATGGCATTTACATCCTGACCCAACGTGCATTCTTAACTGCACCAGTGGGTGGACAAAAACACTCGTGCGCCATGACAACCGGCGCAGGCCTGCTAAGAACCAGTAATCAAAATGGGAAAAGGGAAAGAAAAAGGAGGTGAGTGTGTGGAGGCCTGAAATTTTGAGAGCTTGGGCCCATGACTTTACCCGCGGCCCTTCTGTTTTTGTTAATGACCTTCATCGGATAATCAGAAGATATAAAATATGTTTCAAATGATGGAGGATGAAACGAGGCTCTTACAGACAGCTTGGAAAGATGGGTTGACAAAATGGAATTTAAGAGATAAATGTGAAGTCCTGAATTTGTGCCACATATTGGTTGCCCCAATGCATTGTGAGTCAGTCCAGGTATGTCAGTGGCTCAGGTGAGGAAAAGCAGGAAGTTCTAGTTGCCCGGGAGCTTCGTGTGGATCCACGAAGATTGCCAGTTACAAAGCTAAGACACGGGTGCAGGGTGCACAAATGGAGTCCAGCGGAGGATTGCAGGACTGTCCTCAGGCCACTTAGCCCACCTGGCCTCTGGGGCAGGTGGCAGGTGTCAATAAAGTTCCTCCCTGACCTCCCACATGTTCTCCCCCTCACCCAAGACTGGTGTATTAACTGAACACTTGTGCAACAGCCTAGACTATCTGTCCTCTCAAAAGCCCCTCCTCCAGGAAGCCCTCTTGAATTGGGGAGGCAGCGTGCTGGCCTCCAACCCAGTTAGAAAGCCCTGCCAAATGCAGCGGCCCCTGCTTAAGACTCAGTGATGAGTGGCTACCCTAAGGGGCAGGAACCTCGAGGAACCCCTGTGATGTACCTTTGCACCCTTCAGCTCCCCATGTGCTTCTGTGACCTGGCCCCTCATTGCATCACCCTTGCCAGACAGTCATCCTCAGACCCATGTCAGACCCCAGACCCCCAGTACCTTTCCCTCCTCCTGCACCCTCCCCCGAGATTCTCTGTCATTATCTCTAGAAAGTGAGGCTTGTGCATCATCATTAATGGGCTAAACAGCAGGGTCAGCGAGGCAGGTAGCAGTAAACGCAGCAATTACGGCCGCGCCTCCATCCGAGCGCCTTCGCTCCCAATCCATCTCCCCTCATCACCGGGCGGTGCTGAGCCGGCCCTGCCTTCATTACATTAATCAGGTTAATTCCAAGTTAGAGTCCACATTCTAATCAAAAGGCAGTCAACAGGGATAGGGTTCCAGGAGGAGAGGGAAGCGCTGCCCTCCCCAGGAATGGGAGTCGACAAAGGTATCGGGCCTGGACACCTGACAGCCTGGCCTCCAGGGCCCTCCTTCCAGGGGCTGCTCCCACTCTGAGTCTGGGCTTGCTCCTGAGACCTCTCTTCCACCCTGGATTCAAGCCAGAGCTGAGATTCTGAATATGTAGCTAGAGATGAGGGAGAGTCTCTCTTCTGGTGTGGCTACTGCCATCCATGCCATCACGTACAGAGGCGGCAGATTGTCGACGAGAGCACTGGCTGTAGACAGTGGAATGTGCACAGAGCAGCCCTGCACGTCACCTCCTGAGAAACCAAGGGCCTGGGGGACGTGGAGGCGGGAGAATAGAGGCCAGGACCAACACACGAGCTCAAAGAGCCTCATTAGGAGGAAACAGATCAACAGGCCCTGCCACTACCACTGCCAACTCCATCAGCCCCAATGCTCTGGTGGGTTCCCCAGGCTTTGTCTCACCCTCTGCTAGGTCCCTTCATCTGCTTCCACAGCTTCAGGTGTCATCCCATTGATGAAGACCCTCTCCCCCAAATCTTCCCCACACCTTATGACTTCATGTTCCATGAGAGCAGTTCCACGTGGAAATCCCTCCAGTCACACAGGAACAAGGTAGAAATAATTCAGAAGCTTCTCTCTCAGTTTACTTTCTTCTCCCTTTCTCAACAAGTTCCTCCTATACCTGGCCCAAACTAGATGTCTTGGAGGTCATTGAGAGCCTTCTTCCTGGAGCCCATTATTCGTTTACCAGGACCACAGAGGTAGTGGTTTAAAACAACATAAATTTATTATCTTTCTGTTACAGGAATCAGAAGTCTAAAGTGGGTCTGACGGAGCTCAAGTCCAGGTGTTGATCGGGCTACCTTCCTTCTGGAGGTTGGAGGGCATATTCTGTTTCCTTGCCTTTTCCAGTTTCTGGAGGCCACCTGCATTCCTTCACTCATGACCCTTTTCTGCATCTTCAAAATCATAGTACCTTCAAATCTCTCTTTGACTCTGAGCCTCCTGCCACCCCTTTACATGAGTATAAAAGACATGCGAGTATATTCATTTCCCCCAGATCACCTAGAATAATCTTCAGGACCTGATTAGCAACCTTAATGCCATCTGCAACCTTAATTTTCCTTACCATGTAACAACACATTCATAGTTTATTGGGACTATTCATAGTTTCTTCTGGACATTGAGGGGCTATTATTCTGTCTACCACAAACCCCAAATGCCCTGTTTGTCTTCAAGACCTTTAATTCCATGCTTGTAAAAATACCCTTCCTTCTGTCAGTTCTTCTATTCTTCATCTTGGATTGTCTGGACATATGATCAACCTCTACCCCAATCACTCCTTCTCCAATCCATCTCCCAAGTCATTGCTCTTATTGTTCCCAGCATTGCTTCCCTTAAGCCTACTTCTGATTTCAGTGCAATTGTTCCAAATTGTAATGGTTCTGGGGGGCAGACAACCTTTAACCGATGGAATACTTTAGTAGGTAGGCAAGGGCCCAGCTTCCCATCCTTCAGAGGAACAATTCTGAGGTACATGATTCCTGAGTGGCTCCCCAAGGGTTGAGCACCTGTTGTCCACATTGGCAATCAGCTTTCTTCTGTTTCACACTACCCATTCCATTCTACTCCCTGGGGTCACCTCCCAAATAAACTGCCGTCACCCAAATCCTAATTTTGGTCTCTCATTTGGAGAGAAATCAAACTAAGACATGTCTCTAAAGAGAAAATCAGTAACTCCTGGCTTCATATGGAAGTACCAACATGTAGGCTGCTACTCAGAGCTATGTATACCCCAACTCACATCTCCAGTCTCACCAACTTCTACATCCATCATCTTACACACCCACTGCACCAGATTCCACCATGAACTGTCACACCCCCCCAGCCTCCGCTCATGCTGAGAGCTCCGATGTCTAGATCCTGCCCCCTGGGTTCCCCTACACACATGTCTCATAGCAGACCACAAGCAACATATCTGAAATTGAACTCAAATTTTCATCTGAGTTCTCTTTCCTGACTTTCTCTCAGTATACTTCTGTTTTTTCTGATTCTTCAAGTTAACTTTCCCTGATTCTCTTTCTTCCCCTGGTCTCATATAGGTGTGTGATCTCCAGGCTCTTGCCTTTAACCATCTTCTTTCCATGATCTCAACACTTCCCTGGGTGGTGTCATCCATTCCTGGGGCACGATTTACCTACACATGCTGGGGACCCTTTTCTTTTTTGTCTCCAGGTTGGATCTCTCTGATGAGCCCCAGATTCATAGTCAGCTGCCTCGGGATACCTCAACCTGATCCTATCACATCTGAGTCTCTACATGTTTAAGACCTCATCCCCCAACTTGCTCTTCCTCCAACATGTCCCTTTCTGGAATTGCCTACTACCTAGATTTTTATAACCTTCCATACTTTCTGCCCTGTTCCCCTTTCCAATTTCTGCCCATTCTACTTAATCTATTCTCTCTTCCCTCCTCCCTCAGACTCTTGCAATCTCGCCTCTGGAATTTTCAATGGTTGTGACTAATTGTCTTACCTCTGGTCTTGCCTTCTCCAGTCCAGCCTCTACACAGCAGAGAAGCCTTTCGAACCTGCAGATCTGGTAGGTTCCCACTCAACACTAAGGGAAAAGTCCACATTTCTTAGCATGACCCTTTCTGCTGGGGGTCTGCCCTGCTTAGCGGCCCTTCCCTTATTTTAGTATATGTGCTGCCAAAGTGAGCACAGCAGCCCTTCCCTTATGCTCTGCAACTGTTCACAGCCCCATCAATCCCATCTGTACTTGGAAACTTAATATTTTAAGCCACCTCTTCCGGGAGGCCTTCCAGAATGTGCTTCCACACCAGTCCATGTGGCACAGAACTGTGACATTTATTTACTTGTCTGTCCCTTCAGTTAAACTCTGAATCCTTGAGGGTAGGAGCCCCACCTTCGTTACCGTTGCCCCCGCCACTATGTCTGGCTCTTAGCAGGAGGAGAGTCAGTGCTACTGAATGAATAAACTAATAGATGTTCGGTTTCACACACAGTAAAATTCTTACCTATAGAATGGGACACACATCGTCACTGTATTTGTGGCTACACAGGCAGACACAGCCTCCTTTTTCACCCTGTTTCCATGTACAAGGAATCACGCTCCTCTGCCGTGCCCTGCCTACAGCCAAATGCCAACATTCACCCACATACCCACCTCCACGTCAGCTCAGCCACTACAGTCACACCCACGCAGACATGCACAGTCACCGACACTCCCACATGGTCCTCCGTACAATCCACACAGGGCCACACAGACACGATCACACACGCAGCTCCAAACACCTCGAGGGCACACTTCATCTCCAATGGTGAGCAAATGCTGTTGATTTTCATTAATCTGCAGACTCTGTGTTTGCCAGTCTCTCCGGCTCCCCCACTCCCTCTTCTCCACTCTCTCTCTTTCTGCTCGGAGGCAGGTGAGCGCATCAATTTTCTCCTCGTCTGTGGCAGTTAAATTAAATGGAATCGGCCTGATTGCTGAAAATCAAAGGGAAGGCTGATAAAGCAATTAAATCCCTCTAATTCCTCGTCCTGAAAGGTGCAGCGGCTCTGAAGCTAATTAACTTCATAATGAAAATCCTTCTTCACCCTTTTAGGCTCTTCTCCCCGGGTCTCCTCTCCTCTCCTTCTCTCCTTCTGGGGAGAAGCTGGTTACTAAGGAAGAGCTGGATCAGCAGCATTAAAAGTCAGAACTCTGAGAGGTCTGGGAGGGAGGGAGGACTCTCTCCTGTGCTCCCAAATCCAGCTCCCGTCCTCATCCCTTCACCACTCACTTGCCCGCCCGCAACACCCAGCCCTCGCCCCACCCCCAGATCCAGGAGCCCGCTTACCTGTCAACATTTCTCTTAACATTCTGACATCATCGCTTTTCCGAACACGTAGCACTACACCAACGCGACCCCAGTCTCCAGTACCTAGTTCCACCTCCGTGTCTTCCCTACATGGACACCCAGCCCTACCCCCCACAATCACCCCATCTTCAGCACCTACCATTCCACTTCTAACACTCAGCTCTACCTCAACACCTAGGCATAGTCAGTGCTCCCTGACACCAACTCTGTCTCAATACCCACCCTGCCCTACACGAACCGTCCTCCCCACCAGCCCTATCTCAACACCTGCCTAGTGCACGACCCGTCTGGCTAATGCACAGCCTACAATTTTGAGTAAAACTCTACGAGGCACTGCAGCTACAGAGATGAACAAAACAAAGAAGCCTCACCTTAAAGGGCTCCCTTATCTAGAGGTAGAGAGAGAAAGTAAAAGACATCTAGCCAATATGGCCGTCCTAAAGAGAAGTCCGTGGCCTAAAGAGATGTCCCCAAAGGCCTCTGGCAGACAGAGAAGGTCCCCGTATGGGAGGCACTTACTTGAGCTATGACACTAAGAGTCAGGTGGACCCGCTGGTGGGCGAGGGAGATGGTATCAGGAGAAACAGCATGTGTGAGGCTCGAAGGCGCGAGAGAACAAGGGCTAATCAGGAATTGGGAGTCAGTTTGGAAAGATGGGCACAGGGGCTTCTGGGAGGCTGGTCTGAAGATGAGGCTGGGTAACAGGGCGGGAGCCAGATCATGAAGGAATTCGAAGACCTGGCAGGAATCTCATTCTTTCGAGCAATGTCAGGACCTTGGGAAGAATATACGTGTCAGACAGAACCAGAGTCTGCTGGAAGTAGGGCAAGTGCCGGGAGCCTGGCTGCCTCACACCCTCTGAGGGGCGCTGGGCACACTGGGAGCAGGCCTGGAGAATGGACACCACAGGAGACAACAAAGCTCGTCTCAGGGGGTACCAGAGCAAGTACTAGATGACCTTGCACAGCATGAGAGCCACAAGAAACGCTGGTTCTCCGGCTTCCCCTCTTCCAGCCCTATGACCCTGTGCTCTAGCACCTTCCTCTCTTCTCCCTCTGAAGTTCACCCACGCTCAGATACCACCTCTCCACTGATGACGCGAACCCTACAGGGAAGGGTTCATGCAGCCTGGCTCATGCACTCACAAAAACATCCCCAGCCCAGTCCACTATAGACCCTCAACAGAGATTTGTTGACTGATCCACAGAATCGAACAATGACCTCTACATTTGCATCCCAAACACTGGTATTCCCTGTATTCCACTGTCAACTAACACCTCCACGTTCCTGTTTCTATCTCACATTCAGTATGTCCGAAGTCAAACCCAGCCGTCCCCCCGTGCCTTCCCAACCCTGCTCCTCTTTCAAGGAATTTTCCATCTAGTGACCAAGTCAAAGTCCTGGGCTTCATACTTGTTTCCTCCCCTCTGCCATCCCCATGCCCACATGGAGCCGGTCTCCAATCCTATTCATTCTGCCTTCCCAGCGTTTTCTCTTCTTTCTGTATCCTCTTTCCCTGTAACTCTCCTGTCACCACCTCTCATTGCCTCTCTTGGACAACTGGACTCATTTCCTGACTGCTCTCCCTGATGAGTCTCAACTGCCTCCACTTCATCCTCCAGGACAATTGCTCTAAAATAGAAAACAGGATGATACCATTCACCTGACTCTAGCCTCCAGCATGGCTTCTCCTTGCCTATAGAACAAGGCCCAAAGCCCTAAGACAGCCTATAGGGCACCACAGGAACTTACAGCTACCAAAGATCCTGCATGTAAATCCGGGTGGCTGGCCCATGCCCCATCCCTGCCTGGAATACCCTTCTCCAACCTCTCCCTATTTCTACATAATTTACTTAGTAAAACTCCACCCATCTGAAGCGTGAACTCCCTGAAACTTTCTTAACAGATTCTATTTTGTTCCTGTTCTCCCTTAAATTTTTCTGTGCCTTTTTGCAGGGTATTATTTTTGTAAGTAGAAAAAGAAAATACTTTGATGAAGCTGAGCATCCCCTTGTAAAGTTTCTGGCCAGGCCTCCGCAACCCTCCCCGTATAATTCTGCCTCCTTTGGGCCTCCCTGGGGTCTCCCGCCCATCCCCTGAAACACCACGTCCTCCTCTGCTTGCACACCCATGAGAAATGTCTCCTGAGGGGGAAGGAGACCCTCAAGGACAGAGTCTACAGCATCTTGTTCTATGCGTCAGTACAGCGCCTGGCAGGTCAAGTGCGCTCCTGATTGTCAGACGAATGCGTGACCAAGTGCTCTGAGAAGGAGAGGAGGGTTTGGACCCATGACAGCATCTGCGGGAACTAATGGCCTTGGGATGCGAAGAGCAGCCGTGGGGCCCTGTCACTCCCCACTGCCATCCGCCACACCCCTGTCTCCTTGCCGTGAGGGAAGGGTGGTGATGGAGTTTCCCAGATGGAAAAAACCACCGAGGGGTGTCGATTCCAGCCCCACCCCAGCCCTGGTCTCCACCTTCAGAGACCCCTAGAGGAACGACCAAAGGCACAAGGAGAGAAAAGCACTGGCAAGGAGGATCAGAAACGTGGCAAAAGGCCAAGCAGGGAGAGCAGCAGAGGGAAGGTGGCCTTCAGGAAGACACGGGGGGAGGGACAGAGAAAACCTGCGGCAGAAACTCAGGAAGGGCAGATGGGCCGCAAGACTCTGAGCACAGCCCGGGAGGTCGGGGTTGGAGGAAAGGGTCCCAGGGAGGTAGAAGAGGAAAGCAAGTTCCCACCCCCGCAGGTGTCTCCCCCATCCTGAGCAGGCTCCTCACCCCATTCCAGAGCCTCGGGGGCGGCACTCAGCAGGGGGCAGATGAGGCTGTGATGTGAGTGATGGGCGCTGAGTGGGGCCCAGATTTGCGGTGCTTGGGGGGGCTGGCGCAGCTCCCAGACCAGGAGGGGGGTGGACTGGGCATATGCAGGCCGGACAGGCAATGGGGAAGGGAGGGGTATCTCGTGGAGGAAGGCCCTGGCTTTCTTCTCAGAGCCCCAGAAGAGTCCAGGTGAGTAAAGACTCAGGGTGGATGCTGGGGGACTTGAGGAGGCATCTGTGTAGGGCCTGTCTTGTCTGCAGAGTGCAGGATGGGCCCCTGAAGAAGTGTCACATGCTAGTAGGGACTAGGTGTGCATGCATGCTGCAAACCTCCTGAAATTGCCCAGTGTGTACATGCATGCGCGCGCGTGTGTGTGTGTGTGTGTGCCTGTGCACAAGTACACACCACCCCCAGGCCAGCATTCATACCCAGGACAAACCACTGAGAGGTAGCAGGATGTACCTACTCAGCAGTTTGAGCACCTACTATGCGCTGCAACTTGCCTGACTCATTCACACACTCAGTCACACCCCACACAACTCTCAGACCACCCGCCACTGTCACACGCTCTCACACCTTCATCACCACACAAACTCACATGTCACTCATACTTGCACACATCCCAAGTCCCAGTCAGACGGAACATAATGCACCCCACTCACAATCAAATCTCAGTCGCAAATAGCCACCAGCCCCTGGTCAGCCCTCTCCCAGTTTCTCAGAGTGAAAGTCGGGCCATCGGCGCAGACCTAACTCAGCACACCGGATCTCAGTCTCCCCACACCTGGCTCATGCGCACAAGCACAGGTGTACAAGCACACACCTACACGCGCACACATACATCACTCAGTTTGGCAAGTGGTGGGGATAACCCCAGAGATCAGGAGCTGGGCATCCAGGGCTTGGTTTTGAAGAGAGAAAAAGACAGGTTCAGGGAAGCAGATCTGTGACCCAAGTGCCAGAGTCTAGCGAGGTCAGCCATGGAGTCCAGATCTCTTGTGGGGACAACCCGGCCCATTCGGCTGACTCGAGCCCCTCCCACACCATCTCCAGACATCCTTCTCCTCTCTGCCAGGGTCCAGTCCCCTTCAGTCCCTACAGCCACCCCCTCCCCGGCCCCCCTCCTGTCAGCTCATTCTCTTTCCATCTGCATCCCTCTCCTCCCCCTCTCCGACCCCCCCATCCCCGCCCCCCCAGCCTTGGTGATAAAAGAGCCAGATTGGAGCGGGTGCCACGCAGCTTCATTCCCCACCATATGGGCCCAAAAGCCAAATCGTCAGCTAAGCGATTAAATCAAGTATGTCGAACAAAATGTTATGAACTGACATTATGGGTATATAATTTTATGCCATTTGTTGCCATCTGTTTATCTAAACAGCCCCCTTTCCACACAGACATACAGACTCACACCTTTCCTCCTATGGACCCCACTCCTCAGGACCCCTCCAACCCCCAATCAGAGCCAAGGGTCATGGACAAGAAGACATGTGCCTGGAATTGGAGGCTCTGGGGGTCTGGGGAATCAGAGGGAATAAAGGGGTGGGGGTCAGCAGTCTCAGAAGATGGGGGGTTGGGAAAGTAGGGGTCAGCTTTGCTCCCTGGCCTGGGAGGGGCCAAGGCACGTGGGGAACAGGAAGGAGTCAGGAGTCCCAGGCATAGAGAGTGTGGCTAGGCTGCAGGACAAGCGCCATGGACCAGGGCCAGGGGAGCCTCTCTGGCAAGCCTCCAGCCTGGCACGTGTGAGTGAGTGTGTGTGCGGGCAGGCACGCGTGCAGCAGCTGTGCACATCCTGGACTGTGGGAGCTTTCTCTCCCCCTGCCCCTGTCCACCCCTGTCCGCCCCAAGGGCCCAAGACTCTGGGAACCTTGTGGCAAGGGCTTCTTCTCTTGGGACCACAGGCACAGGCCAGGGGTCCAGAAGCTTAGGCCTAAGCTATGCATGTTGCCTCCTCAGGATGAGGCCCCAGGGCAGCTACTCCATTAAGCCTTCTTGTCCTGCCAGGTCCAAACAACTTTAGAGTTTGGAACAGCCCACGAGGTGTGTGGCCTCGTGAGCTTAAGTATAAGCTCTCAGCCACCGATCCTCAGCCCAGCTATCCCCCACCCCGCTGCCTGGCCCCTGACCTGTGCCCACGTCTGTCGCCTCCTGCAGGCCCGGACCTTGTCCACTGCATCTGCCTTAATCTCACCTCTTCGGTCTTTCTCTGTGTGTCTCCCTCACCTCTCTGTAAGTTTTTGTCCCCCATCTCTCAGTCTGTGAGCCTCTGACTCAAGCCTCTGACTCTCTGGGCCTCAGGAAAGTCCAGCCAGAGGGGTAGCAGATCCAGAGAGGGGTACAGGCCAGCGTGAGATGAGGAGCTGCACAGGGACAGAGGAGGGCAAAGCACTGGCCCCCAGAGACGCCGAGAGTGGATGTTAGTGATCCCGGGGCACTGAGATCCTTGGGGCTCTTTCCAAGGAGCTACAACAAGAAGTGGGAAGAAGGTGAGGGGAGGCCCACATCCCTGAAAGGCTAACCCAGGAGGGTAAGAGGGTAAAAGCCCAGCTGAACATGTGCATTGGGAAGAGGTGGGAACCATCTCCCAGGGTTTGTTAAAACACTGCCCCAAGCAGGCACACAGGGGCAGGCCCCCACCCACCCATGCCCACACATGGCCAGGGTCACAGGATGCTTCCTCAAGGTCACACATACCCTCAATCAAGGATAATGTTGCTTGCAAAACAGTAGCTAGGAGCTCACTGAGCCCCAAGCCAGGCCCTCTAAACCTCAGTCTCTTTCAGGGCTCCCCCAGGTGGGTATGCACAAACGGGCACCCCAAGCCTGGACTCACCCTCCACAGCATGACACAGCTGCCTGGCCTCTCCCTTGGTCTCTGGCCCTGCTGCGAGGGGGGGGGGGGGAGCCAGCCGCAGAGAGAAGAGCCAGGAGTGAGAGAAACCCACGCGGGGCAGAAAGAAACGTCCAGAAAGACAGAAGAGAGAAGACGAGGCTGAGACAGGAGGTTAGGGCGCAGACACAGTCAAAGGACAGGGAGAGAAAGAGAAAGACAAAGAGAAGAAAGACTTGAAGACCGAGCGGCGGCGAGAGCCGACAGCCAGGAGAGCCAGGGGACGCCGCGGGCGGGCGGGAGGGGGCGCCCGGGCGCACGGAGCAGGGAAGGCGCGGGCGGCGGCTGAGGATGGAAAAGCTCATTTTGCTGGTAATTTACTCTCCTGCTTTTGGGCCGCTCCGCCTGCCGCTGCCGCCCGCCCGGGCTGCCTGTTCCAATATTAGATATAAACAAGTAAACTGTGTAATGGATCACATTAAGCAGGCCTTGCGTCTTGAGGCAGGATTTAATTTGCATGGCAGATTAGCTTGTCTTCCCAGCAAGGCACCCCGGGGCACCCCGAGCTGTAATAGGATCCCGCCTCTTAGAGCCCATTAAGGCAATTGAGAGCGCCTCCTAATCTCCCTCCCCGCCCTGCACCAGCATCCCCTCCTGCTGGACTGGGGAGGGGCTTGTCATGGCCGGACCCCCAGCTTCCAACCCCCATCTCAGGCTCCACCTCGCCCTGCAAGTGGTGACCCCGAATCTCACGAGTTGCCGGCTTTCCATCTCTTTAACTCAGCACCCAACCTGAGAAACTTTCTCTCTACACACCCCAACTCTGCTTTCAGAGGCCCCCTACTGGGAACTCACTTTTTCCCAATCCCCCCAAATATTTCCAAACTGCAGGCCAGTGGTCTGACCCCCAACTTTTTCTCTTCCTCATGGCTCTCCCATATTTCTCCACCAATCAGGCCAATTGTTAGCGAAGGTCAGGGATTAGAATAGCTTCCATCCCTTTCTGCAATTTTTCATTTCACAATTATTTATCGAGCTTCCTGCATCCTTTATAATATTGTCCCATTACAGAAATCAGAGCAGCACTCAGTATCTGTAAAGATCGGTGTTCAAGTAACGGTTTGATTTTGAACTGGTAAGTGGTTACAACCACCCTCATTCCTGGGTACTTTAAAGATTTATTTATTTATTTATACAAGAACCGTGGTACAGGCCAGATGCACGGGAGGTGAGAGGATTCACCAGAGATAAAGCGGGGAACAGAACAGGCAGACTGACAAAATACACTGCTGAGGGAAGCAACGGGCACGACAGGAGAGGTCCTCTGTGTCATGTGGGACCCTCACCGGCTGGCCGGGATCGAACCGGCGCTGCAGAGGCTGCAGACAGCTTCACAGCGCTGCGCTCAACCGCCTGCGCCACCTGGGGAGGCCCCATTCGTGGGTACTTCAAAGTTTGTAAGTGCTGCACACACCAGGTCACTAAGTCTCACATATCAGGTCACTTTCAAATCTGCCTCACTCTAAAGGCTGGCAAACAGGGGCCCAGAGAGGAGAAATGACTCGCCCAAGGACAAACCACCACTAAGCTTTAGCTCCAGGACTCAACTCAGGTCTTCCTGCCCCCTGTGCTGCAGTCTTTCTGATATACTCAGTGTTGGGGCCGCTGCTGGGGCCCAGGGAGGGCCAGGGCAGTCTCAGGACTAAGGAACATGCCAGGTTCTGTAGCAGGATTAGGTCAGCAATGGCTCCTTCCCACCACTAGACTGGGTGGATGGAACCCATACCATGCCTCAGTTTCCCCACTCACTTAACAGAAGCTGCTCCTGCAGTTACTGAACACGTATTAAGAGGACTAAGTAACCAAAGGCTAGTGGCATCAGAAACTAGAGCAATTAGGGGCAGACATGGAGAGGGACCAGCAGTCTGGGGGAACATCAAGCTGGGTTCCCTCAGCACTGGCGAGCCCTGAGCTGCCTGGTGCTGGACTGGGGAGGGGGGACATGGAGCCGGCAAGAGAGAGGGGGCCCAGTGTGGGTGGGTACGGGGCCAGGCCAGTGGAGAAGGGTCAGTTCAGTCCTGCTCAGCTGACAAAGGGTCCTTGTTGTGGGTAATGGGACTCCCCTGGCAGCTTTATTTGCTGTCAGTGGCTTTTATTAAAGTCTCCTGTTTCAGACCCTCCAACCTCCAGCCATTGTGTGTGTTCCCCCAGGCCCTGCCCCCAGCTCCGGGCTAGGCTGACTCTGAGGGCCCCTTGCCCTGTCTCCCCGGCCCCAGGCCCCCCAGCCACCAGCCTCCTACCTCCACCTCCCAGCGAGAGGCTGTGCACTCGAGGGGGAATGTCCCAGGACGCAAACAGACCTTAATCTCCCAACTGTTGTGACTGGTGCCAGGGGCGAGGGCCTCTAGTCAGTCTGGGCAGAATGCACAGAGAGGCACATATATGTGCACCCGTGTGTGTCCTTGAGGGGTGTGCACCCATCTGTTCCTTCCGTTTGTCTCTGCACACAGAAATATGCAGACGCTCTAGGGACGTGTGCTATTTAGGATTGAGATGGGGTGGGGGCTACGGTTTGATTCCATAAATAATTAGGGACACCCTCCCTCCCGCCAGGCGCCTGGTCAGTGCTAGGGGTGGGAGGATGGGGAAGTATCTCCCAGCCCAGACTGGGGTATTGGCTCCCTGCTCCCTTCTTTCCTTCCTTTGGCAGGGGAGTGTTAGCCAGCGGAAGGAAGGGGGCCTGGGAAGCTGGCTCAGCCTTCACCCCGAGGGACTCAGGAGAGCCTCAAATGTACTGAACATCAGCACCCAGATCCAAACCCTTCCTTTGTAACCCAGCACTCCAGCTCTGAACTTACAGCCAGGACCCCAGCGGCTGAGACCTAGGTTGCACACTTTCTTCCCAGAGAACACATTTGGGGTTGGGGTGTAGAGAGAGAAACCCAGGCCAGGCTCTTTAGGATGACCCCCTGAAAGGCTAAGTTTGGAGTGAAATGGGTACTTGACCCCAGGAAATCCTTGCTGAGTAGGAGGAAACACATGAGGGGCACAGATGGGAGGACCACAGGCAGGAGCTAGAGGGGCTCAGACCCCACATATGTGTGCACGGAAGAAGGATGAGGTGGTGATTCCTACACGTGTGAGGTCTGAGGTTGGCATAAGGACACAGCCAGCGACTCTCATGTGCAGGTGGGCGCGTGTGTATGCAAGCATGCACACGGATGCTGGGTCTGTGTCCATAGTTAGGTAGCAGCTCGTGCATCTGTGTGCCTATCTTTTCTGGGGTGTGTACTCTGGGAGGGCAGCGGCTTGTGGCTTATAGAAGGTATCAATGTCTGAAGGTGGCTACACGTATTTGGTGTGGAATGTTTGTCCTATGTGTGTTCGAGGATATGGGAGGGGGATGCAGGGGGTCCAAAGCGCTTTCCGGGGTCTTCTGAGCTCCTAGCTCGGCCTGTGCTAGGCCATTTGGGGAGAGCCCGTGCTTTATGGTGCGCGGGTGAAAAATGGAAATGCTAATAAGTAGTCGTTAAGTTGTCTTGCAAAAATGTTAAATGATAAATTGGGTAATGTTATTGTTGAAATGAAATATGTAAAATAAATGAGTTATTTATTTCTAATAAATATTTTGTTTACGATATATTTGTAGGGGTGTTAATTATTTTCCCCCTCAATCGGGGCAACATATAAATTCTAATAAAGCGCGGGCCGCGGTGAAGGCAGCGGTGATGGTGGTGGCTCCTTCAGGCCAAGCTGCTGTAGGACCTCGGCCCATGATGGATGCTCCAGTCACAAGCGATTGTTCTACTCACGGCTGTTGCAGGATCCCCGATGTGGCCTGTTTTCTCTCTTAAAAAAGAAAAGAAAAAGAAGGGAGAGAGTCAGGGGTGCGGTCTGGGGGAAGACAAATAGGCCAGGGCCTCCACGATGAAGTGACATGGTGTCCCCCAGCCAGGCTCACTCCCTGATTAGCTGCACAGGCCCTGGGAGTGCACCCCATGCGGGACCCCGACGAGAAATAAATGCACAAGCAAACCAAGTGGTAAAGAAACGGCAAGTCCCCCAGACCCAGCATCAGCAGGGAGAGCTCACAGCACGTCAGGTGCGAGGTCATTCCCGCGCCCCTCTACCCCAGTCAGGGGCCCTCCTGGAGGGCGGATCTGCTGTTCCCAACACTGATCAAAACTTCCTCCTTCCTCCCTTGAAGGGGAGACCTAGATGCCATCTCTAGATGCCATCTAGATGCCATCTCTAGATGCCATCTCCCTCTAGATGCCATCTCTCCTTCTTCTGTGGCTTCTTCTCTGCCCCTTCTTGTGCAGGGCCCTCCCCAGGGTCTCCTGGGAAATCTTGGCTTAGCCCCCTGAGAAGCCATCAGACCAGAAATCCAGCTAGTCTCTGGCTGACCCTGAGGCTGGAGTATGTGTGTAGGGGGTGGGGTGGGGGGGGTGAGTACATTCCCCTTCAGAACAGGCTGCCTCCCCCCAGGGTGTTATCTCCCCCTGGGTAATAAAACTGCTGAGGCAGGACGGCCTGGTGGGCAGGGACAAGGGCAGGGGCACGGGATGCAGGGCCACTCTGTCCCTGCCGCAGGCACCATCCACCCCTCTCTCTGACCCCCCTCCCCCAACTCCTGGGGCTGATCTGGACTCCACTTTTTCACCACATGGCTCTAGGCTGACCTTCAGCCAGGGACCTCAACTACTTAGCACCCCTTCCTCAGGGTGACAGACCATGGGGGGGGGTTATACCCCCAAGGGAGCTAGGATTGGTAGATTCAGGAGGTTCTGTGGCTGTCTTAGAGTTGAGTTTGGGGAACCATGTCAAGCAATGCCTCCAAGGCTAGGATCTCCCAACACCTGCTAGAGGGGGGCCTGTACTTCCAGCCACCTACCATTTCCCACTACCCCAACCTAAGTCCTTAGGAGCTGCCTCCCAGAAAGTGGCCCTCTGCACGAACAGGTGTGAGTCACGTCCCCGCGTGTGCAAGTGCCGTGTGTGCAAAAAGCTTTTTGTATGATGACAAGACTTTCAGCATGGGACTCATAAAAGGACAAATAATAGGGAACCCAGCAGAGATGCACTGGCAGGCAGGCCCATTTGGCCCCAGACGAGGATGCTGGACCAGCATGCACAGTTACACGCAGGGCGGTATCGTGCACGTCCAGGTGCAAAGCCCAGCCACACGAGCACAGTCCCACTAACACTAACAACTCACAACTGCTTGTCCAGGGGCGTTTGAGACAGGTCCATGCACAGACAAAAAGGGACATGAAATGTTGCCCAGCTGTGGGGCTTTGATTAGGAGGGAGGGGTAGCAACATTGGGGGGAGGGCGCCCCCTGCTGGAAAGAACAACAGTAGTCCACCCCTCCTCACCCCAGGCCAAAGGATCCAAGCCTGCCCCACCCTCCTACCAAGGCACGCCCACATCTTCCACTTGTCCACCCAGCTCTGGATAAGCCACCAGTCAGCCTGCATGACTCTGGGTTCTTTTCAAAACGTGCTAAATCTTTGATCATCATTTGTTTAAACTGTATAAATAATCCACCCGGTTTTAATAGGATTTTTCTATGAATCGGCAACAAAGCATGAAATGTGATATTTTCACCATGAGTAGTTGGGAAATTAGTCACCTCTGTCCATGCCTCTCTGCTGGCTGGAGACCCCATTCTGTCTGGTCTCTTTCTCCCCCCCACCTAGGCCCTTCAACTGCTACCACCTCAGTTCCAGCCTTTGGGGGTGGGGGGGCTCCAGGGGGAGAATTCTGCGGTGTCACTCTGGACATACTGGTCATCTCCAGGTCTGAGCGCCAAGTCCCTGCTTCCCAGACTCCTCGGCTGAGGCAGAGCATCTCGAATTCTCTCAGTTCTACTGTGGGCTCCAGTACACCCCACAGTACAGTACTGTGGGGTGGGGTTTCAGGATGGATGGTGGGTTTAGGGAGTTATATGGGGAAGAGTGGTGGGATGAGGCAGAGGTTTGGGGCCATTCACCATTCCCCTCTCTCCCCACTCCCCAGGGTGCTCCACACCCTCATGTGTGCTCCAGGAAGCTGGATTTCTCTCCTGAGGGTCCCACCCAGTCTGGGAACAGCAGAGTCTGAGTGTGAGAGAGAAGGCACTCTTGGTGACAAGGTCAGAGCCAGGGAAACAGGAGATGGGGCATCAGAGATGAGCTTCAGGTTGGGACCAGATAGGAGTCAGGCGTGGGGAAATCTGAGATGGGCCCAGGGCCAAGAACTATATGGACGAGGCAGGGAGAGTAGAGAGTACCTAAATATACCAGCAGGACTTTTCATTTTTTTTACTTAGGGGAAAAAATGGTTTGGTGCATGGGAAGGAACAATGTAAATTTGAAACCTACAGATAAGAGTCAGCTTTATCTCTCCACAAAAGCAACTTTCAATCCCACTTCCACATGACCCCTGAGCCTGGCCCCAGGCCCCATCCAGCAACCCCAAGCTGCCCTCTTCTGCCTTGGTGCCTTGTTGGAAAAAGGCAGCATCCACACTGGTGACCGAGGGCCCCCAGAGCAGGTGGCCTGAACCACCCGGCCAAGGCCTGGGCCCTCCCAGGTCTCAGGCAGAAGCGGGGGCCCAGTCCTCAGAGCTGAGCATGGCTGGGAGGGAGGAGGATGTGGGGTCCTCTCCTGCACCACAGTCCACGTGCCCCAAGCTGAGAAAGCTCCCTTCCTTTCTGCCCCCTGCCCCTGGCCCGAGATGAATAAAACTCAGGGGGTGGGGGGCGCTATTCATGGAACCAGAGAATGTGTGAGCCGCCCAGCAGCCCCCTCTCATTAGGGGACCCCCGTCAGGTGGCGCTCATTAACTTCAAGTTGTCTCTTGTTTTAAAACTCCGGTGAGGGGGGTGGGGTGGAGGGGCACATTGTCTGGCTGCTGCCCCAGAGAGATTAGGCGCCCAGGGGGAGGGGGCAGGCAAAGGTCCTTTAATTAGTTACTTTCAAAGGTTCCCTGTCCCCTTTCTCTCGGTCCCCCTCCTGCCCCCAACTGGGCCCAGCTTCGAGGGGGCGGTCTTTTCTGCTTGGCAGAGCTGCCTGGTCAGTCAGCTTAAACCCTCAGTCTTTGTTCCCGCCTGAACAATGGGCCAGTGCGTTGGCCACAAGGCCTCGGAGCAGGGCCTTCTTCTGCAAGCTTGGAGCCAACTAAGAGGCTGTACCCGGCATCAGGGTGTATGTATGTGGAGCCCAGACAGGGCCCTAGGCACCATGAACCCTTTCTGGGCTGAGAGGAAGAGGACACACACACACAAACACACACACTCACACTCATATCCCAGACCCAGTCTGGCCTAGCAGAGGAAAAGGAGAGGCAAACGTCGGTCAGCATCTCCTTCACATAAAACATGTCTAGGGGGAACACCTGGAACCAAGCTCAAAGGTGGGGGTCCTCTTCCCTTCTGGATGACCTCGAGAGCACGCTTTTACAACCACTCAGATCCGAGTCCTAAGCTTGGCTCTGCTGCTCATTAGCAAGTAATCTCTCAAAGCCTCAATGCCCCTTATCCTTAAAATGGGAGAATTAATGCCTGCCTCTCAGGTGGTGAGGATTAAATTACTTAAGTGTTTCAAAGTGCCTAGTACAGTACCTGGCGCATGATACGCCCTCACCACAGTTCTTTGTGCAGCTTGTTCCCACTGCCAGAGCCTGACCCCAGGCCCTGCACCACCAGCTTGCAGGCACCTCTACCCTTTTACTTCAGGGGATCTGATGGCTGATTTGGGCTAAACTCCTCAACCACAAAGTGCTGGGATTCACATGTGGAGGACACACTTGGAAATCGGTGAGTGTGTGGACAGGAAGGAGGATCCCAAGTTGGGGGTGATGGGGCTGGGGGGGGGTGGCGGGGGTGGCCAAGAAGCCATCAGACAGAAAGAGATAAGAGGAACTTGGGGAGGAGAGGAAGCCACCCCTGGGGGGATGGGGGTCTCAGCAGATCCAGAGTTAGCAGAGTGGGGGGGGAATCTCAGGATGGGTTGAGAGGCTGAGTTGCAGGAAAGGACGGTGATTTGCCTGGGTCAGCAGATTAATGGCACTAACGAAGTTTTCAAGAGTGTGGTGAGTTGGGGGCCGGGGGCGTCCATGTGGAAAGGCACATGACTGGGGATTGATCAGACTGAAGATGAAACAGAGAAAGCTTCCCAGGCAGCAGAGGTAGGAAACGCCAAAACTAATTACTCCCCAACCTCTCTGGCCTCCAGATCCCTCCCCCAGGGAGGCGGGAAGGGGCTGTGACCTCTCTCTGTGGGTGCCGAACTACGGGCACACACAGACAGGCCCTCACATGGGCAGGGGTGTGCATGACGGAGGTCTGCACGTGGGAGTGAGCACCCAGGATGTGATTACATCACATATGGTGGTCTGTGTGCTCCCCCTTGTGTGGGGTCACTTGGTTTCCCACAGATGTACTCACATTCCACCTGCGTGTTCCCACATGCCAAGCACATGTGTCACCAGGAGGAATTAGGGGCCCATGGGTGGCAGCAGAAGTGGAGGGGGTGGTGAGGATCGTGTTACACAACTTTGGCCTTGAGGTGCGCCTCCACAAATTTGCTAGTTTGGGTTTAAGCCCCATTTCCGGTCAGAGGTGACCCTGGATTACCATTTAGGTGGCCAGGTCCCCATGTAGATAGTTGACAACTTATCGGCCTATGGTTATGGAGGTGTACCCCAATGGAAGGAAAGCCACCTTTTCGGAAGTCATCAATTATAGACAGATTCCTTTTAACAGCCCCTGGTGTTTGTTGAATGAATTCGTGTGGCAGATTGGGCAGTCCTCTCCAGCTTGAAGAATTCACAAAGGATATCAAAGAACTAGATCAAAGGGCAAGAAAACATCTCTTATAGGGCCTAGAGAAGCCCTAGTTAAAAATCAACAGTTAAGAGGTGATTAGATGGAAGATAAGGGCCCTTCAGACTCCTAACACTAACCCAATAGTTTTCTGCATTTGGGGTCTTTACAGGAGATGGAGGTGGGGGAGGTGGTGTGCAGGAGGCCCCCTGAGTCCCAGATTTGATATCTTCCCTGTATGTGGAAGGGGAGCCCCCTTCCAAGCAGTGTGTGTGTCATGCAGCGTTTGCACCTCCAGATTCAGGACAGAATTTGTGTTTCATGCCTAATGTTGAGTGGTGTTATTATAGTTATTAGCAATTATGTTTTATCATAGAGTCACTTTTCCTTTAAATATGTGAGTAAAACAAAAAAAAATTGACTGTTCTTAGAGTAAGTTCTCTGCAATCTATTCCTCTGGGAAATCACATCTCGTCTTGTAATACCAGCCAACAAGCAAACAGGGCGTGAGCTCTGGCCCTTCCATGAGCCAGCTCAGCCCCAGCCATTTCACATGGGAAGCAGACACCCCACTGGAGGGTCCAGATGGTAGGCCTGTGGGTAGGAGTTGTGCCCCAAATGTACTGCAGAAAGGCAGTGAACCCCCCCTGTCTCCAGTCTGCCCCTCCTCCACCCTCCATCCAGTGACTGCCTCACAGGTCACTGTGATTCCTGACCAGACTCCAGGATGCCTCCCCTTACCCCTTGCCGCCCCCCAGCCCACCCTGTGCCCCTGCTGCAGTGTCTATGAGGGAGACCGGCTCCTCTTGGGGCCTGCAAGCTTTTGTTAGCGTTATGTGAGCCGCTAGTAACAAGGGCCCTGAAACCTAACTCGGCCAAACTCATAAAAGGGGTCACTGTCTCTTTAATTAAAGTTCCCTGTTTGGAGGTTAAAGACAAACCCGTTTGATGGTGCAGGTGTGTGTGGAGGGCGGGTGGAGGAGAAGGGTAAGGGGGGCTGGAGGGAAATGGAATTCTATCCTAGGAGGGGATGGGGAGGGGCCTCGCCAGGGCCAGAGTGGCTCTCTGATGGAAAGTATGGTGGGGGGCCCTGAGGGTCCTCAGTTGGTGAGGGTCACAGGGGAGACACCAGGCAGGAACAGGTCAGCCGGTGCAGCCAGCTCTGACTGCCCCGTGGGCACGCCTGCTCATACCAGCTGCCCTCAGGTCCCCACCTCCATTTTCCCCATGGACTGCTCCCCTTCTTCCCTCCCCATCCCCCCTTTTCCACCCCAAAAGTCCTGCATTAAAAGAGGGCCCAGGGCCCAATCCCATTTCACATAGAAGCGACTTCATCACAGTTTAACATAAAAAGATCAACTGGTATCGACCCGTAATTTGGACCCACGCCACGCTATTGGCAGGAAGACAGAATAAGTTAGGGTGGCCATGTTTCAAAAATTCTCTGTGTGCACTCAATCACGGCCCAGGGAAGGCGGGCGGGTGCGTAATAACCCAGCCGCGCTCTCCATTTCCCCTGTAGATCAATGCTAATACCAGGAGGCCCCGGAAGATGGATGGAACCGACAGGAACCTTGAAATTCCGACACGGGGGCTGGTGCCTCAACCGATAAAGGATTTCACTGCTGCTGGGGTGGGGACACAGAACCCCTAAGGGCCACAGGGAACAGTCTAGTGGGGGACAAGGAGGTGGGAGCAGCCTTCCTTTCACATTCACGCACTCATATCCTCACCGACACCCCCAGTCACTCACACAGTCACTGACTGATGCCCACTCCAGAGCCACTGACACGCACGCCGGCAGCTGGCACACACCATCACTCACACACCACCGGCCCGCAGCACCGGCACCTCCCCAGAGGCCTTGACTCTAAGCAGCCACTCACACAGGTCCCATGCACACACACACACACACACACGCGGCATGCACACACACGCGGCATGCACACACACACATAGTCACACACGCACGCCAGAATCAGGGTCTCTGACACCGACAATCACAGACACACCCACCTGCCGGCATCTACCCACTGCCACAGTAAAGCAGAGAGATACATGTGCTCACACGTATATACACAGCCCTGCCTTCCTTTCTTCCTCCCTTTCTCCCTCCTCTCTTCCTGCAGCCTTCTGATTCTGTTCAGAACCTTGCTGGCTGATGACTGGGCCATTGGGGAGCTTTTAGGGCTGCTGCAAATAAATCTCTAAGACAAAGGTATACCAGACACACAGTCCTGGAAACATACCTGGTCAGAAACCTACATGCACAGGGCTGGGAGGCAGATGACCAGGGCTCCAGATATAGCCTGCTGTGTGGCCTTGGGCAAGCCACTTGCTTTCTCTGAGCCTTTACTTCCACATCTATAAACAAGACTTGGAGACCTCCAAGTTCTCCTTGCATGTCTGAATTTCTCATTTCTGAGGCAGATAGAATTCCTTGCAGAGTCTCACACATAGAAAGTTGCCCCAAGCAAGCACACCCCGGCTTTTGAGTACCCTGTCTATGGTGCCTGCCACTCCCACACTGACACACGCAGGACCACACAAGCATGCACTGTGCTTGCCAACACAGGGACCTGCATGCAGGAGGGACAGAAGCCCCCCCATCCTTCCCAGAGCTGGGCATGAGAGGGCTTTTAGGAGCAAAGAACTGGGGGCACAGCAGAAAGATGGAGTGTGGCGAAGAGTTTGCAGGTGGAGTGGAAAGGCCAGGGCTGGCACCTGCAGAAGGGACTGCTTTCAACTGGCTGCCAAAACCCCCTCAGACCTTGCCACTACTTCTCCAGACTCCCTTTTAGCTCTCTGCCCCAGGACAAGTCATTTCTGCGGCCTCACACTGACATCTTGTGACCATCCCTGGGATTACAGGCATCTCGAGGCGAGACTGGCTTCCTTGCGGAAAGCCCTGGTCCACCACAACCCGGACAATCCTGAGCCAGACAGTAGGTCTGATCCCTGGGAACGCTGTCTCATGCTCAGCAGCCAGGAAAGGCACAGGGGGTGACACATACTTCGAGCAGGAACAGGTAGAAGAACAGGTGGCTGCATTAGGAAAAGGCTTCAGAGTCACTGAGTGATAAAAGACTAGAGAAAATGAATGCCTAAGGGAGCACCAGTCTATGGTAGAAATGCAGCTCTGTCTTCCCACAGGCCCAAGCTGAGATGGGTAAACACCACCCTGACCAGGGGGCTTGAAGAGATGCAAATCTCTCCCCAGGAATCCCCTGCCTACAAGAAAAGACTCCCCTGGCCTCATAGAAGTGCATTCCTGAGGAGCAATTGGCCCCCTTCACAGAGACCCTAAGTCTTAGGGAGTGGGGTTGGGACAGACATGACTCTACTCTAAGATAGAGTCCTCTCAAGGAAGAAAAACCCCAGCCCCCAACAAAGATGCCTATCCTATCTGAGAAGCATGCAGTTGGGGGTTTGGAAGCCCCCAGCTATCCCAATCTCCCCTGCAAGGACTTCATCTGCAAATCTGAAAGGATAAAGATTTCTGTGTCTGCATCAGTAGCTTAGGGCTGAGAAGAAGTTTGGGGGAGGTAGACCCTCCAGAGTCAGCCCCATCCATTCCGAAGAGATGTGGTGAGGGATGGTAGAGAACCCAGATCTTTTCTGAGGTAGCCAGTGTTGAAGTCCCAGCCCTGTTCTAAGACTTCTCCAGGCCACTTCCTCCCACTGGAGCCTCCTGCCTCTTAGGAGGCCAGGTCTCAGGGCCTGGAGATGACAGACCACACACACACAAGACAGGCATGGGTTCTCATCCTGGACCAGGGAACCCTGAATGTGCTAGGCTGCTGAGTTTGTTGTAAATTAGAGACTCATTAAGAGAAAGTGAGAAGGGCTCAGTAACAGCTTTCGGGGCCCATCTTTTCGATTTCTTGTTCGGTTTGTTTATTGCGATTGTTCCTGTCTCATAAGCTTATTGCAAAACCAATAAAAATGATCTATTCGGAGAGGGGAGCTGCTCTTTTGACTGGTAAACTGCGCTTGGTCCTGGGCCCCACCCCTCCCCCTTCCTGTGGCTGCAGCCCCAGCCTGGTTGACCAGCTGTCTCCCGCCACGGGGTCAGTAGAGGGTGCCAGAATCCTGCTCACCAGAAACTGTGTCCACCTGCCATGCAGCCACCCTGGGCTGGCCTCAGGCCTCCAACCTGGCCCCATCACCCCAATGACGGCTATACCCCAGCCCTCCAGCTCACCTCTGATGGATATACCAGGCCTAAGTTGGGCACATATGAGGGCTCGGTTATGGGGAGGCAGGAGTCCAGGATGGATAGTTGCTGGAATTGGAATTTCAGGTGGGGTTTTGACTCAGTTTCCTCTCTGTGCTTCAGTGAGGCTGTTTCCTTACTAAGGAGTGCCCTACCCAGAGGCAGTCCTAAGGGCAGGTGGATGGAACAGAGAAGGCCCTAGAGATTCCCTAAAATCAGAAGTCCTGGCCTTGACCTTGTTGACAGAACAGAGGCTCCTGGCCTCTTATATGTCCAGGAACCTAGTCATAATTGGGGTCAGGGGCCAGGAGCCCTTATCCCCAAGGAGTTGACTGTCACCACCACCCCTATTCCACCAAATACATCAGTTTCATTTAGGGACTACAACATATATTTCTGAGACATGAAATTTCCTTACGCTGCTGGCACTGGGTTTCAGAGACTTTCAGATGAAGTGGGGAGCACAGGGTTGAGTGGAAGCAGGAGACAGTCAACAGACTCCTTCATGGACCAGGCAGAATTTCAGAGCATCAGAGTCAGGAAGGACTTCCGAGACCACTCTGTCCTCTACTTCACATCTCAGATCCAGAATCCGGATCAGAGACATCACTTGACTAGACAAAGTCACACAGTGATGAGTGGCAGAGCTGGGGGACCCTAGTGACAGACCTAGCACCATTGCTCTGCTTTCCTTGGTCCTGCTCAGAGAGCTCTGCCTCCTGCCCCCTGGGCATCCCCTCAGCCAACACGGGCAATGGCCATCCTCTCCCTCCCCACTCTCTAGCAACAGACTCCTTTTCTCTAAAGCAAAATCTAAAGTAAAATCCACATCTTCCCTCAAAGTCCATGCACTGGCTCTGCCCCGAGGGCCCCGAGGAGGGAATCAACCTGGCACAGGAGTCTTTGGTGTCTCTGTCACTTCAGGAGCACCAGTAATTCTTCCTTTCTCTGTCTCCTTTGGACAAGGAGGACAGGAGGGGGAGGTGGGTAGGAAGAGCAGTCTTCAGGAAGCAGAGCATCTCAAGGACTTGGCATATCTTCAGAAAGAATCACATTTTTTTCTTCATCGCTTGTATTGTTTAACAAGCACTCGATGTAGAGCTTCCTAAGTGTCGGACACTGTTCTAAGCACTTTGCACATCAGCTTATTGATTTAATTTTATATTAATTTAATATATATCATATATTAATTTATTGAATCCTCTTAATAACCCGGTGAGGCAGATACTATGGTTAACCCCACTTTATAGAAGAGGGAAAAATGTCAGAACGGTAAGCAGCTTGCCCGAGATCTCACACCCAGGAAATTTTGGCATCACCATTCAAAGCCAGGCAATCCGGCTCTTATCCACCATGCCATGTACCGTCTGTTTATAGAAGCGTGAGCACAAGGGCTGGTGGGTCTCCTGTGACCAAGGGAGGAAGACACTGGCCGGTCAAAGGGACAAGATGACCCCAGGGCCCAATGCAGTGTTGCAAGTCTATTTCTTGTTACCTGCCATCCTGGCCACTTCTATCATGGACTTTTTCAAGGTCAATCCTTCATGGTGGGGGTGGCCAAAGGAAGCAGAGTCAGCTTGGACCATGGGTTCCTCCTATCCAGCTCTGTTTGGGGGAGCCTTTGCTGGATTCTGGGAGCCAGGGCTCCCGGAGTGGTGCCTAGTTCCCACCTCCCAGTTGCTCATGGATCCTCCTCCCTCCCACGTAGCTGCCTGCACTGACATCTCTGAGAGGGCCTTTGATTAAAGAGACAAGTGACTTTGCCCATTCTATTGATCAGAATAAATTACTAGGAACTAATTTATGGGCCTCCCCACAGCCGATGACATGGTGGATTGTGCGCTATTGGTCAGTAAATTGGATTGTCAGGCTAGATTATTGGTTCGTATACAGTTATCTCTCATAGCAATATCAGGCAGCCCAGGTAGAGGAGCGAAATCCTTTCTCTGCTGCCAGATGCCAGGATGTCACGAGGCCTTCTCGAGGGCTGGCGGGGAGGGGCAGGGAGGGAAGGGGAGGAGAGAGGAGGAGAGGCGAGGCGAGGCCTCTGTGCAGGATGCTTATTAATTAGTGCGG
Source organism: Talpa europaea (assembly GCF_964194135.1). Classification (NCBI taxonomy): domain Eukaryota; kingdom Metazoa; phylum Chordata; class Mammalia; order Eulipotyphla; family Talpidae; genus Talpa; species Talpa europaea. Next base: position 20,409,614 of record NC_140077.1, on the reverse strand, counting down.
CATCACAGCATTAAAAGAACATTAGTGTGGAATCGTCTGCAGAGTGATGGGGAAATGACATTGTGGGCCTCCTCCTGATTCTCCAGCTATGGCTCTGCTGGGTAGAGGCAGGGAGGGGGTTGATGAGCAGACCGGGGGATGGGAGAGATAAAGGATAAGGGGCCAAGAGGAAGGAAGGGAAAGGAGAGGCTGCATTTGCCCGGAGTTGCAAGCAGAGCAGGTCTGCTAAGTGCCAGTGTCGCCGAGCCCCGCACGGGAAACGGAGCGGTGGCTCTGCCCCGTACATCACAGCCAACGATGAAAAGTTCTAGAGCTGGGATTTCTCAGGCAATTTGGCCAGTGATGCATGGGGTAGTAGATCCTCGCGCACTCTTCCGTGCTTCTGCCAAGCCAGCAATAACAAAAACTTATTTTTTGCCAGGGAAACGGATATGAGTCAGGCAGCCCATCAGGAGTAAGGGGGGCTTTACCACGCGCTGCGATTTGTACCGCTCGGCTGTTTCCCCGAGCTCTAAAGACCTGCCAGGAGGTGACAAAGGCGAGACAATTTCGAGTTCACAGTCCTGTGTCCTCGAAGTATAACAGCATGCCATAGACGGGGGCTTTCAGGGGCTGTGGGTTGCAAAGTCAGCGGTCTTTTTCCCCCAAGCCCACTGAGGAGGGTGGAATGGGGTTAGCAGGAGGAGAGCGGCAGAGAGATGAGGCCCTGGAGAAATGGGCAGCCCTTTCCTATCTGTGAACCCTTGCGGAGATTCACCTACAGGTCACCCCTTGGTCAGGGCTTGACCGGAATGGGGAGGTGGACAACATTGGAGGGCCAAGAAGGGCTTGGGGAGATGCGCATAGACATCCTCTGTGGAAGGCCTATCTGCCTCCTGCCATGACTGCCAGGGTCTTTGTCATGCTCACAGACCCTGGGGCCAGCCAGTTCTGAAGGGGTGAGTATGGAAAACCTATTTTTTTTTTTTTCCCCACTCCTACTCTTGAGACATGAGCCCTGAGGAGGCCTGCACTTTCTTTGAGGCATGGTCAGGAACACAGATAACCTGTTCTTGGGGCTGCAGGCCTCAGGGGAAATATTCATAAGGAGCACTGCCTGCTGACTCTGAGCTATCACTCATCTGACACTCCCAGTAACCCTGCAAGTAAATACCTGCAGGCAGGGACCCAGGGCTTCCAGTTTGCTTGACTTGCCACTGAGAACAGCAGCAAGGAGTTCTCATCTTTGGCAGAAGGATACCAAGATAACTGCCCCCCAGCCCCTACTCACCTCCATCCCCCACCACACACACACACACACACACACATCCTGCCCTGGTGCTGATTAGCAGACAGAGGGTGTGAATATTTGGGTCCTCATAAAAGGCTTAGCACCATAGACTTAAAATATTCTGCACAAAATAAAAAAAAAATCCAGAAGTTAAAGGTCAAGTGTTTAAAAGGTAAACATCCCCCACCTCCTCCTCCCTAACCGCCCACCCCCTGCCTCTAGATGTTTTTCGTGCCCACCCTCTGGTCATTTTGCTCTCCAAAAGTTAAACTGCAGCCTTTGGCCATTTCTTCATGAGTTTTCATCCTGGTCACTCTCTTTCTGCCCTCTATGGATAAATCTGAAATTAAAAGGGGACAGGCCCTCTAAGTCAGAGGAAACAGGACTGAGTCCAGACTGCCAAGCCCCAGGCAGCTCCCCCTCACGCCTGGCACTGCCACGTCCTGGCTGCCATCGCTGCAGCTATGTGGAAAGCAGCACGCAAGCCTCCAGAGCACAGGAGCCTCTGAGATGGAAAAGTTTGCAAAGCCTGGAAAAAGAAAAGTGGGCCTGCTAGTCAGTCCATAAATTAGAGACTCATTAAGAAGAGGCGGGAAGGGCTTTGGGGGCCTGGGCCTTTCGATTTCTTGTTGAGCTGGTTTATTGCTATTGTTTCTATTTCATACGTTTATTGCAAAACCAATAAAAATTATCTATTAAGAGCAGGAAACTCATCTTTTGACTTGTTGTTGAGGTTTCTACAGAATAACATGTCTGCAGGAGAGGAGCAGCTCCTGGAGAGGTCAAGCCGGCAGAGGCCAGGAATGTCCTGTCCTGGGGGAGGGCAGGCAGCAGCCACAAAGACCAGCACGCATTCCAGTACCTGCCCGGGGGCAGACTTGTGACTCTAACCAGCAGAAAGCCACACTTGCACTCGCCCCACACTTTAAGATGTTTCATTTGCTGAAAGTATTTAAAATTTAAAACTTCATCAAAATGTACTGACCTCTGGCTTCTCTTTAAAAAGGGGGAAGACTGCCCTGGGTCTTATTCTGACCTATAGACGTCTGCTTCCAGCTGACCATGTCTCCTGTTCACAGAGCTGGTACCCTCCTGTCCCCCACATTGCTCAGCCAGCTGGCTAAGAATTACCTGCCCAGCACCTATAATCCTGTAAGTTTGCAACTCCTACTTTAAAGAAAGACTAGGTTGGAAGGGGAGACAGTTAAACATTTTTCCTTTGTGGAGTCACTCTGGAAATAAAATTTTTGTAAGAATGTTTCTAATCAGATTGATAAAAAATTCTCTCCTGAGACCCCAGGAGGAAGGCCTGGGTCTTGTCCCAGCTGGACGGGAAGGAGCTGACATTTGGCTGCCTATATGCAGGCTCAGCCCTCCTTTCCGTGAATGCATTATCCCCGTTTCTCTAAAAGGGAAATTGAAGTTGGGAGAAGTCCATGATGTGACCCAGGGCAAAGAACAATAAAACCCTCAGCCCTAGAAGAACCCAGTAACCATCTCTGGAGTTCTGAAGAGAGAACAGGAGGGTCTCGGTGTTATTCTCCCAAGCCTAGGGAGGCTGCCCTTAGGGAAGATTCACAACCAATTGAGGGAAAATTCACCCAACTGTGACTCAAGTTAGAACTTGTCTTCTGAGTTACCAACACCCCTAAATCTACTGAAAGGGAACCACAGGGTCTTTAATAATCACTCTGTCAGGTCACGGGATGGTGACTAATGGGCCTAGAGGAGGAGATGGTGAAAAACACTCTAGGAAATAAATTTGGGTGATTAAATTTCAAGGCAGTTCATGGAACAGCAACCCGAGGCCTAAACTAAGCCATCAAGTTACCAAGAGAATCGAGATTTCAATTTAACCGCTGCTGCCCAGGAACCAAGCTTGAGTCTGCAAAACAATAGTGGGTTAGGAGAGGGTACCCCAAAAAACTTTCTGAAAGACTCCAACACCTTCCCAACTCCAGCCGTTCTTTCTAGAGGGCCAGTTAGCAGTAAGTCAAAAAAGGACTTGCTTTCCCCTTGTTGCATCATTCCAAGTCTCTAAGTACAAAATCACTGCTTACCCAAGCAAAGGAGATGGGGGTGGGGAAGGGCTTCCACAAAGGCACAGGAGAAAGCCGCACAAATCTCTGAAAGGTTCTCAGTTTACTAAACTAACAGAAGTAGTTCAAATTCCTCCACTTCTCTGCTATTTCAATTGAATGCCGTGTATCCTGACTGGATCTCATCCCCAAACAGACATGGTCGAGTGTGTGTCTGGCGGCACAATCCCCCTCTAGCTGAATCGTATCCCAGGTGCTATTAAGCTTTGCAGGTGAGCACACCCCAGGCTCCAAGGTAAGAGCCCCAAGTCTGATTCCCTGCCCACGCCTGCTGGTTATAGTCCCTGAGACATCACTTTAACTGGTTTGTTTCTTTTTGAGTAAAGCCAGGGCGGTGAGATGGAGCCTGGACAGGCCCGGAGATGGAGGAGCCGAGGCAGGAGGAGCTTAGCAACTGCAGCTGCTCCCATTCCTCTCCCTTTCTCAATCCCTTCCTCTCTCGAGGTTTCACCTCTCTCTGCCCTGGCTCCACCAGCTGTTTCCTGCAAATCCAGCTGAGACAGCTGCTGGCCCACCATGCTAAATTTCCAGGGGCCCTGGAACCCCTTGGCTCTCTTGGCCCAAATGTGGGCAAATCTCAGGCATCCAGACAAGGCTGAGATTGTTCAAAAAGCTCTTCACTAGGAAACTGGGGGGGGGAGCCAAAAAAGTAAATTACAAAAACAGAGAAACAGCTTATAGAGCACAGATTCCTTCTCCCAGAATGATTCAAGTCTAGTCCCAAGAAAGGTTGTTGCAAGAATAAGTGAATAAGGAAGGGGGGAAGGGAGGGAGGATGAAAAGCTGCAGCTTGTTGGACTCTCAGGCTGCCTTGCTCCTCACACTCCCTCAGTTCATTATGGCTGGAACTCAGATCAATCACACTTCAGCCAGAGACAGAGGCTAACACCATCGACAGACCTGGCTGGGCACTCAGTCGTTTTCAGAACCTGTCACCCAGGCCCCTTTCCTGTTCTGGCTTCCAGATCTGGGCTGTGCTGCATGTCTGCTCTGCCCTGTGGAAAGGGCTCCAGACCAGGCCCTGGACAAAAAGGACACTTCTCTGTCACCTTCTTCTCCCTTCCAGAGAGCCCAATGACTGCCACCTTGTCCCCAAGGCAGCTTCTACCTTTCCCCAAAGTTAAGATCTTGCTCTGGCAGGTGTTGAGCCTCTTGGGTTGCTGGCTGACTAGCAAGAAGGTGATGAAGCCGCTGTCCTGGGAGGCTTTCTCCTCGGGGCTCTGAGTGCTGGCAATTTCCTCAGTGGCCCTGTCCTTCCCCATTCAGATGCCCACCCAGTCTGAGTGAACTTCCTACATTCTATCACTGTAGTGCAGTTTAAAAACATGAAGATTTACCCACTGTAATAAGAGTTGGAAGCTGTTTCTCAGAGCACCTCCATAATTGGAGAGGCAAGTGCTGTACAAAGCCTCTGATTTCCATCTCTTGACATGGGCTCAGCAGAATTCTACTTCCACATGTCATTTCTTACAGGAAATTTCCAACTGGTTCACTCTTCAGCACCTCAGTATCCATCTCACCGCCTCCCATCTTAAATTGTCATATCATCATTCCCAGGTAGCTGGGAATCTATTCATCCAACCAAGGATTTTGGTACAAACCTATTAGTGGGATGACCTCAGTTATTTCACCTGAGCTGTTTTCTGTCTGTGAAATGGGGATGAGTGTTTTAGCGCCCTCACATGGCTGATGTGAGGAATTAGTACAATTACATGTAGCATATCGCCTGGGTAGAGTAAGGATGTTAAAATAGATTAAATATAGATATGTAGATACACTTGCTTTCCTATGATGGCTTCCATGATGCCATCATTTCCAGAAAGGTCTGCCTCCTCAGGGAGATGCTGATGCCTGCAGGAGTACCTAGTTCTCTCATTCTAAATTAATAAATTCACATTTTGGTTTTAGGCATCTGTCTTTGAGCCCAATTAATATGCTTCTATTACCAAGACAAGGATCTGGTTTTGGCTGCATATAAAATGAGTTTCCTGAATCCATAAGGCTGAGGGCCCGACCTGGGACCAGAAAATTCTCCAAGTTAATAGCTATTCCCTGACAAACCTCCCAGGAGACTGCTTGCCACCCTCAGGACAACTGGTCACCTTTCTATCTAACACCCCTGGGTTTGCTGCCTCTTTTCCCATTTGGAATTGTTTTACACTGAGCACAGAGGTTCACAGATAGTAGGGGTTCAGGACCGGCTTATTTTGTCAGCATGTGGGTGGGTGGAGTGGACGGTTGAGTGGGTCACCGGGAATGTGTGCCTCTTCTTGGGCGGGGAAGAAGCAGTGGTGGCCTAGCAACAGGGGAATCTGCCTAGCAACAGGGGCAGGAGGCGGGGCCTGATGGAATCCTGTAGAATGGCTGACAGAAAGGCAGACTGGGAAGGAAACCTTTCTGGGTCTTGTCAAGCTGGGGTCTCGAGCCAAGAAGAGAAAGCAGGCCCAAGGGGATCAGGAAAGAAGCGTGGGAGGCGGGGTGGAGTAGAGTCAGCGTATTTGGAAACTACAGACCCAAACTGGAAAAAGATTTGTGCCTTTCCCAACGTGCACTGGAGCAAAGAGGCACTCTCCCCACCCCACCCCACCCCAACTGTCACATGCCCCCAAGTGGACAAACTTGCAGAGCAGGCCACCTTTTTGACACTCCAGCTTGCAAGGGTACAACAGAAAAGCTCTTCCACGGGCTGTCAAATCTGGGATTTGTTCATTTTAGAAGACCACAGCCCCCACCCACAGAAAGGATCAGGACCTGCAGTCATTTAAAATCAATCCAGAGGCAGATTAAGCAACTTCCCAACCCAGTCTGTCTAGGGCAGCCAGGAAGGGCTCAGGCTGGTCTGGCTTGGGTCCCTTCTCTCTCCTCGGCTTTCTACCCATCACGAGATAAGAACGTGGACCTCCCCTCCTGTGAACTTTCAAGACCCTCCCCTGAAGAGAAGAAAATTTGTCATCAGCCTTTGACCTGATTAATAATTAAAACTGCTGAGTCTGAGCTGCCCCTAACAGCGAGGTGCTCCAAACCCCCAGCAAACTTTAACAAATAACTGGCCCGCTGAGGGGAGAGAGGAAGCTTTTTTCACTAGACAAACTGACAATTAGCTGCTATTCAAATCCCCCTCTAGTCTTAGCATCTTGGTTCTCCTTTGAAAGTGGCTCGGCATGGGGTAGAATTTTTGGCCTTGAGTTTAGAACTACTGTGCATAAAATCAAAGCAAGGAAGCCAGCAGTTGAGAGAATAGAGGCTATTTGGGGATTAGTGATTTCGGAGTTAGATTTCTAATAACTTGGTGAGTGGTGGGTTAGGAATGTCCTCCAGGAGCATCAGGCAGTCAACACCGTGGGACATGTCCTCACATTGAACTGGAAAGCAGTGAGTCACCACCCTGGAGGGCGGAAATACAAAATGGCATGAAATAACTGCAACTCAGCAGCGCTGCATGGTAATCTGCCTTTTGTAACCGCTGCAGGCTGCATCCAGTGCTTATGATCTTGGGGTTACATGTGAGACCCCAAGTTTGGCTCAAAGTTTTCTCCCTAAAGAGCCACAAATACAAGACCCCCCCCCCATTAAAGAACCATTTTGGAACAAAGGGAGGAGAGTGGGTAAGATGGAAGAAGGGAGAAGGAGGGGGCAGGCATTCAAACTGCTCATTTTCCCCTAGGAAGCATAAGGCCCAGCCACTACGGTGGGTGAGCAAAGCAAATTGGTAATGGGTGATCCAGATTGCATCGCAGAGTCTTGCCTGCTTTCCAGGCACTTACTGAACTTTATAACTCTTTTGGGGGTAAGGCACAAAAACCCAGGATTTCTTATTGACCAGTAGGGGAGTGGGAGCTAAAACTAACTGGCCCAGGTCTTCTGCTTTTCCACAATACTATTCTTGTATTCCAACAAGAGACTTTTTTTTTAATATATTTTTTACAGGGGGATGGGAGCTGGAAAGGCATGATGTGAACAACAGCTGCAGGCACTTTCAAGATTGCAATAAGCCAGCCTAGATAGCACTAGAAAACTCATATTTTCGGTGATGGAGAAGACAGAAGACAGAGGTAGGAAAATGGTTGCTTATTCTAGGCACCCTGAAGGGGAGTTCTGTAAGGATAAATTTCCGTTTGATTCTTTTTGCTTTAATTGGTGTGTAACTTACAAAAAATAAAGTGGATGGTTCATAATGTATAGTTTGGTGAATGCATAGATTCGGCACTAAGAAAATCAAAAGTAAAGCTTGACCACCACTCCAAAAGTTTCTCTGTGTCCCCTCATACTCAATATGCATCTCCCCCAAGTAGCAATATTCTATTCTATCTTTATGTAAGTTTACCAATTTTTGAACTTCATACAAAGGAGATCATAGAGTATGTACTCTTTTGTATCCACCTTCTTCTGCTTAACATATTATCTGTGAGAATTATCTGTATTTTATAGGTATCAGTAGTTCATTCTTTTTCACTGCTGTGTGGTATTCCACTATGTAAATATACCACAGTTTAGCTCTCATTCTACTGTAGGGACATTTGTGTTACTTCTGGTTTTTGTCTATTTTGCATAAAGTTACTTTAATGTTCTTATACATAACTTTTGGTGGATATTAGTAGTTCCTCCTGTTGGGTATGTACCCAAGAGTAGAACTGTTGGAACATTTATTTGTAAAAAAATTAACTGTAGTCAAAGACAGTAGAGACCATGTCTGTCTTCTTTACTACTATATCTCCAGAGATTGTCACAAAGAATATTGATAAACATGTCAGTTTTTCCAAAACTGAAGTACATATTTGATGCAATTCTAATTAGACAATAAGAAAGTTTTGATTTGGGAAGGAAACTGAGCAAAAAAAAATGGAGAAAAAAAGAAATGCTTTCAAATGGCAAATACAAATGTGTAACAGAAAAATAGAGAGTGAGATTTGTCTTACCAGATATCAGAATGTACTATAAACCCACTGTAATTAAATCAATTTGGTATTAGCATGGGAATAGATACATTTATCAGTGGAATAAAACAGAATACCCAGAAATAGACCAAGTGTATATATGAGAATTTACTATTTGACATAGTTGATATTTCAATTCCATGAATAAGGATGGATTATTTAATAAATGGTGTCGAGACAACTTCCATCTGGAAGAAAAAAAAAAACTGGACTCCTATTTTATACCACACACAAATATAAATTTCATATACACTAAAGTCAAATGTAAAAGATAATAACAACCTTGAAAATTTAGGAGGCTGCAGAATCAATACAAGGGCACGGAGGCAGAGTTTTGTGAAACAAAACTGGAATTCAGAAGCTATAAAAGAAAATACACATATATTTTACCATAACAATTTCAAAAATCCCTTCTATGGCCATAGATAAAATAAAGTCAATAGGCAAACAATAGATGGGGGGAACATTCATAATGTATAGGACAGATGGATAATTAAAATTGACAATAAACAAAAACACTTTATAAATGGACAAGAGGGAGGCAAATGACCCAATGAAAAGTAGGCAGAAACTTAGAAGGCACCTCACAAAGGGCATACTTAAATGGCCAACATGCACAGAGGGGAAAAGCTTTAAATTATTAGTATTCAAAGAGATGCAAATTAAAGTACAACCAGCCTGTTCTGCTCCCCACTCTGTCTCTGGTGAATCCTCTCACCCCCTGCACCTCTGGCCTATACCCCAGTTCTTGTATGCATAAATAAATAAATCTTATTTTTAAAGGGTTCCTTTATGCACTGTGTATGTATGTATAGAAGCAAATTTATTCTTAGTTCAAAAAAAGAAGAAAGATATACTGAGCCTCTGTACACACCCAGTTCTTTGCCAGACTCTTAGGAATAGAGAAACGTGTGAGATATGGTTTCATTCTAATTTCCAGCTGGAAATAGAAAGGAAACAGTCACAGGGCAATTTATTATCTCCCATTAGGTGTGAAATAAATACCATCATTGAAGGAGAGGTAAAATGAGGGCAGGGGGAAGAATACCCCACAAGGGAAGGCTTTTTTTTTAAACCCTCTTCTCCCAAGCTTGCTGCCAGACCTAGTGTCCTTCACTTTCTCTTGGTGGGACCTAGGGACTCCCCTGCTTTTGTCTCCTTAGATAAGTGCCTTTGCCAACTTCCTCAGCTCCCCCTTCCTCGCTGCCCCCAAGACAAACATTTTATTTTTAAGTTTTTACTCCTTTACTGTTTAGTCACCATGGAGACAGACATGGGACAATAAAGAACACAACTGGGGAGTGCACACAGTAAGGAATCATATAGGTGCTTCAAGATTTGGTTCCCCGGCTTGGCTCTTGAGACACTTCTAGTAAGGTCACTGCAAACCCTCACTGAGTGCCAGTCTGCCCTTCCTTCTCTCCCAGTGTCTGTCTCTCCCCTCTGGCAGAGACCTAGAAGCAAGACCTATTGTGACTTGCCATCAGCGTCACCAGCCATTAGCTACCTCGAAGGGGGCTGCGCTCCCAGGCCTCTCTTTGACTGGCTTTTGGTGTCTAACACAACAAAAAGGAGGCCAGACAGGTAATCTGTGTGTCTCCAAGTCTGGGATTAGCTAAAGCCCCAGTAAATCCCAGCTCCAGACCCTGATGAATTCTCTACCCAGAGAAGCCTCTCAGCCAGCCAAAGTCCCTCCTCACCCCGCAACCCCTAGCTCTGCAATCTCCTCACTATACTTGAACTGATCACGTCCACATTTTACCCTCACCCTGCTTGCCAGAGTATTTACATGAAGTTCTGAATCATGTGAGGAAATGGCCAGAAGACCTGTTTACAAAGGAAAAAGAGGTAGGTTTTACTAGAGGGTCTGCTGTCATACTAACCTCAGGGGCTCAGGCCACACTGCGAGAGCTAAAGCCAGAGTTTGGAATCTTAATAGTCAGATGAATGCCTACCAGGCCTAGCTGGACAAGGGGATGGGCAGAGGACAGAGGTGTCAGCAGAAGAACACGAAGAAATCCTAGGAAACTGCGGTGAATCAAGTATGAGGCTGGGTTTGAGGGGGGACATTTTGCCACCAGATTTGACCACAATATGTCAGTAGCAGAAAATGGAGCATAAGATCTCACACAGCACCTCACTGATACTCCAACAAGATCTAATGGTCCACAAACTATTGATACAATACCTTGATTTTGGTTTTTTAAAAAGATTTATTTATGCATATAAGAACTGGGGTACAGATTAGAAGTGCGGGGGGATGAGAGGATTCACCAGAGACAGAGTGGAGAGCAGCATAGGCAGATCTACTGAAATACACTGCTGAGCGGAGCAGGGGGCGAGTCAGGAGAGGTCTGTGCCATGTGGGTAGCTCCCTGGACGGGAATCGAACTAGTGCTGCAGTGGCTGCGGATATCTTCATAGGTTGCGCCCCAACCCCTTGCGCCACCAGGGAGGTCCTGATTTTGATTTTAATCTTTATTGTTTTCCTGATTAAAAAGGTAACAGCCATATAACAGGTAGAAACTAAAATTCTCTTCTTCAGAGATAACCACTTTTAAGTTGAGGTATATTTCTCCAGATTGCTTTCCGTGGATATATGAACTTTTAACATACATGCATGTTTATGTGAAGTTTTACAAAATTTGCATGATAAACTCATAGGTAGACTTAGAACTTCAACAACCTCAAGTTGGAGATCATAGTCTTGATTTTCCTTTAATGATCATTTCAGTACTTTTAAAATATATATCCAAAACTTTTTGATTGTTTTCTTAGGGATCTGACTTACAAAATGGGAAATCTCACACTACATACAATATCTGTTGTCTTGCAACGTGGTTTTCTCTTTCCCTATAAGATATGTCTTGTACATCTGTCAAGATCAGTATCTAAGGCTATTGTGGTTGGCAGAAGTGGGCTCCCCTCCAGAGAAAAATAGGATCCTTCAAATGCTGGTGCCTGTAGCCAAGTCAGGACATTGGAGAGATTTCGTGGCTTAATACATTTGCGTTATAGCCACTGACAAGGAATTTTCCTCCAGACTCAGAATTGAGTTCATAAGTGACTGAACTGCCTTTAAATCTTTGTGGAAAAAGAGATAAGATATGAATAAATAACTAAATTCACTCATTTATTCACAGCTAGTTCAACTCAGGAGCAGCACATGTTCTCACCGGATAAAGGTAAAAATGAGAAAATTCCTTAGCACATAAAGTTTTTCCTTTATGTTGTCACTGTTAGAGAATTTAGAATTGAACTATGTCATATATTATTATCTCACTATTACTTAAATATGGTATTTTGTTACTGACTTCTAATTCTGTTACATTCGGACAGAGAATTTGATTTGTATGCTAGCAGTTCTTCGGCATCTTGAATCCTCTTGTGACTTAGAATATAGTCATTATAAATATTCCATGTGTGTAGAAAAAGGAGGTATATTAAGATTGCAATTTTGTTCACTCTACTGGGGGGAGGAAGAAATCAAATCGTTGGAGTCCATATTTCTATTTGAAATTATCACTGAGGGGACAAGTGTCCAAATTTTCTAAATCCTGATATTTGCTGCTGAAACTCTCAAATGCTTTTACAAAAAAAGAATTGTTAAAAATATAACTGGTTTTGGGCTTTTAAGCAAAGATTATAAAGTTAAAAGAAATAATTCCCTGATACCGCCCCTAAGTCCCAATCCTGGGACTCGGGGGTGGGGGAGGGTACCATTAACAGTTCTTTGTATCTCCTTTCAGTCACCGTCTATGTCCATGGAGTATGTAATCCCATATACTCTGCCTAACCTTTAAAAGAAACAGCATATTGAAGTGGCACTTTACTGTGTGCCTACTATTAGGCACTTGGCTTTTTTTTCATATTTTTAAAATAGTCTTAAGGCTCTTTGTTCTTTCTTCACTTTACATATCTCTGTACCTTTTCATAGCAGCACATTTATAGCCTCTCCATTCTTTTTAAGTGGCTGGCTGGTATTCCACAGCCATGCTGTTCCATCAGTTATTCATCAGTCCCCTATGGATGAAGACTTAGCTTGGTTTGAATTTTCTGTCCCAAACAATACCGCTGTGAGCAACCTTCCTTCACACATGAGGTTGCTGCTCAGCCTCGGTTCTTTTTCAGGACCAACTGCTCGTTGAGTATCTCCCCCTAAAGCTCTCCTTGTTAAAGTATTTCAAGCTGCTTCCTCTCCTTGGAGGCTGCCACACCAGCCACCTACTTAAGCCTGGCTAAGAAGCTGCATGTAGTTCCCTAAGCTCCCCCTTCTGCTAGTGCTGCTCTTGAAGACCAGCAAACAGGCCTTTTTGGTTTAAGTGTTCTGTGCCATCACTCCACAAAGCAAGCAGGGACTAACAATAACAAACATAGGGTGGCACAAAGCTTAGGTAATTTTTCCTTTAGTAGTCCCCGGCTCTGTTTTCTGTCTACCTAAATAAATAGTAAATGGAATGCCTAATTTTCAAAGTTCACCGCCCCCATATCTGAACCCCTAAGAAGGAAAAGTCAAAACTGATTCTTTTTGTCATCGTGGTCCCTTTCCCCCAGTCCAAAAGTGTCTTCATATTTCAGAGATTGCTTTATGCCTCTGAGAGCCCTTAGACTGGGCTCCCGACCCAACGGGTCTGTGACCTGTCAGCTCTGGTCACCCAGGAACATTTGTTTCAACCAGAGTTTTTAATTATTATTCAACACTTGTAGGTAGGCTGCAATGTTCTGTATAATAAACAGCCCGAAAATATCAGAACTTTGAGTCCTAAAGTCAGCAAATCCTGGGTGAGTCACACATAACATCCTGGTACCTGTAACATAAAGCCAGCAGAATGCATAATTTCCCGAGCCCTGCAGAGATTGGGTGGTGGAGGCCTCACGAAAAGGGGGCAGATTTCATGAGAGAATTCAATCTCCAAGCCAGCTTTAGGGATGCGTGCCTCATGGGTCGGTACATCTGTGGACACCTGTTGTTTTGCCATTTGTTCTGCTGAATTGGAGACACCCAGAATCCCCCAGGCTGATCCCTCCACTTTCACACCTGTCCACATCTGAATTTTTCATTTGTGATCTAAACCAGCAGCACTCTCAGGGTCGCTAGAAAATCAGGCATGACTTTCTAGGCTGTGCTCTAGAAAATAAAAACAAACCCTATTTTCCTGCTCCCAACTACCCAGGAAAGTTTTTTCTGCTCTGGTCATAGAACACAAAGTGAGAATTTTATCTTTGGAAGAGCTTAGTAAGAAAGCAGTGTACTGAAGACCATCTGAAGCCCCAACATGGCAAACTATGGATTTTGGGGATATCTTGGAACTGATGATTTGGGTTTACCACATGTTGAGACCTCAGAGTGAAGCCTGCTTTAAGAGTGAAGAGGGGAAAGGCGGATTTGTGAGTGGCATGGAGAGGACTGGGGTGGAGGTAGCTTAGAGAGACTGAGTGTTTTTGTTTTTTTTTTTAATGCAAAGATGTTCTCAGATTCATTTAATGGAATGTGTGTTTCTGATGCCTCCGGTTAATCCTGGTGTGGTAGCTAAGTGGAGGAACTGGGGAAAGAAGGGAGCACACTGGGTATTACTGGTAACATTTCAGTTGGGGATGTTCAAGTATCTTCCTGGCTAGAACTGCGCCTATACCAAGTACATCCTGTTGCACTAGGTAGCTCCCTTTGAGGAATGGGCCTGTGTCAGGAAGTCAGAGGAAGTCAGGACTGGGCAGGAGACAGACTGGGGAAATTGACCCAGCTGTAGGAGTTAGCCCCCATGGAGGATGTAACACCCCCAAGGACATTCTATCCTGATTCTGAAAATAATAGCAAGACATCAAGAGCAGATGGACAAGACATATGGGCAGGTATGCCAAGTTCCCACCATGAACAAATAATATTAATAATGGATTAATAAATAGATCATCAGTGTTAATCTTTATTGAATACCTACTACTATATACTGGACACTATTATAATCACTCCATGTCTTAACTGATTTAATACAAGCCTGTGAGGCAGGCATTATTATTATTGTTATTATTATTATTATCATCATCATCATCATCACCTCTACTTTACAAATCAGGAATCTGAGGTACAGGGAAGCAAAGCAACTATCCCAAAGAAAAATAGAGCCGGGATTCAGGCAGACTTGCTTCAGAGCTCACACCCCTACCACTCTGCTGCTGCCTCTTGAAATGAACAGACAGAGCCCTGTCTCAGTGATGTTGTCAATGTAGAGAGAATACATATATACAATAGGTCATTACACTGCAGTGCCATAAATACCATAGTGGAGATATAATGTATATAAGGGTTGAACATGGGGCATCCAGGTCTCTTTAGGGAGTGTTTACTGGGAGCTGCCAATGGGTTGCATGGAAGCCCAAGCCCCATCACACGAGTGAGCCTATGAGCTCAAAGAAAGGCCAGTACCAATATTCTGAATAGCTGGATGTGAAATGCACAGGGAGGAGCACAGGATGGCCTTGCTGGGGTAGAGAGTGATAGGATCATGGCGTTCCCAGGATGACCTGCCAAAGAGTTTAGTTGTAGGTTGAGGGCTTTAAAATGTGTCTGGGGATTTTGTTGTTGTTGATGATGATGATGATGATGGTGTTTATGTTTCATTTTGTTTCCTGTCCATAATGAGTTCAGGAGTGACATGCTCAGATTTGCTTATTAGAAAGATAGTTCAGGCTGCAGTGTTGAAGATGGATTGAAGAAGTGCAAAGTGAAGGCAGAGACACCAATTTGGAAGCTTTGCAAAGGCTTGCAAGGGATGATAAGGACTTGTGTTAGAGTGCAGCAGGAGGGACAGAAAAGATTGTTCAAAGAATTTCTTTGAATTCTATGAACCAATTAGATAAATAAGTGAAATATAGAAATAGGCAATGAACAAAAGAAGAATCAAAATGCCCTCCCCCAAAATGTATGAAGAGCTATTCAACCTAACAAGTTTGGGATGCAAAAATAAATAAGAAACCATTTTCACCCTACAGATTAGCAAAGGTTAAAAAGGATGTTGATATCAAATAACGGAGCAGACATGAGGAAAACAGTGCTGTCATACATTGCTGGTGCAACTGTAAATTAATTCAGCCATTTATGGAAAGCAATTTGGCAGCAAACAATAAACTTGATGATGCAAATGCCCTGTGACCCAACAATTTCCCTTCTGATTATATGACCATTGAAATTCTTACACATGGGCACAAAGAAACATGTAGAGATGTCCATGACAGCAGTGATTGTACCGGGTAAAAAATAAGTGGCAGATGAACTGCTTATATAAATAAAATGTACATGTGTACATGTCTTTTAAAAACATATATAAAATAGTCTATTCTTTATGATTAAATATATATGCATGTAAAAAATGATGACTCTGAGGCATGGAAAACCACAATAGTGGGAAGAGGGGAATTAAACTTGGGATTTGGGTTAAAAAGATTTAACTATGCCTATAATGTTTTATTATAAAAACAAAAAGATGAGAAAAGAGCAGAAGTAACTGAATAAAATGTTAACAACTGTGAGTTCATAGTGGAGAAGATGTGTTCATAATATTATTCTTTCAATTTGTCTATATCTTTTACACTTCTAAAAATAATCAAATATTTGGGGATGCATGTATTCTTGGGGAGAAGAAAAGACATAATGATATTTGGGGTTTAAAAATCAATAGGACTTGGTAACTGATAACAGGTAGGAATTGTGGGTGGTGGAAGGGAGAGGTTAGACTTCCAGGTTCCTAACTTGGTAAGGAGAGAATATGTTACCTTTCACTGAGATGAGAAACACAGGCAGAAAGAGCATAAAATTTGGAGGTTAGGAAGGGAAAGCACTGAGTTATATATATATATATATTTGCCATTATCAACAAGTAATATTTATTTATTTATTTATTTATTTTTTAAATAATAAATTTTATTTTTATTTTCCCCATACAATTGCAGCCCCCCCATTCTGACCCCAATCCCCCCTCCCACCCCTGCCCCCCTAAAAGTGTCTCTGGTTCATAGTTTTTTGTTGATTTTGATTTTCACTTTCTTATAGTTATTCATTTTCCTGGTCCCTTATTTAAGTTTTCTAGATTCCTGCTATGGACCGAGTTTGAAAACCCAGCAACAAATGTTTGTGCGACCAAATCCCTCACTGGGCGGCAGAACATAATGGCTGCCACATTGCCCATGAAGAGCAGGCAGGAGCAGGGGTGTGGGTGGTGAGGGCCTATGGAAGGGAGAAAAGGGGAAATGAGCAGAAGCATAACTTTTTATCTAAAACCATTGCTTCTTTTATTTTACTATAGATTAATAGATGACAGACAGATAGATAGATAGCTATGTGTTTGTTTGAAAAAGTAACCTCTGTACCTGGGGAAAATATAAATTTTGCAAACAGGGGAAACCTCTCTCCAGAAGCAAGCACTGTATTGAGCTTCTTTACCTATAATCAAGTTGGACAATTAAAAGGACCAATGGCTGACATTGATTAAAAATATAAAATGAACCTGTCCTTTGATCCAACAAGCACCCCTTCACACACAATGGATCTTTGAGATAAACTTCTATCTTCACAAAGACTGGTGTTGTCATGTTATCAGTAGCCTAAGACTAAAAGGAAACTAATTCACCCAGCAATCATGGACAAGTTAAGTAAATTCATGCAGCAGAATACCAGGCTGCAGGCAGGAAGCCACTTCGAAAGCACAGCATCTTTCCAGAGAAAGTTTTGGCATATTCACCCAAATAACCCCTTTAATTTATGCAAACAGTATGTACTGCAGTAACTTCATTTTTTCTGCAACTTAGTTTTTTAACTTCATGTATCTTAGAGATAATACCATACCAGTTTATGTTGTTTACAAATGTCAAGAGTTCAGCCGGTCTACATCGTAATATTGCTGCTTGGCATCCTTTTTGTGTGTCCAAGCAAACTTCAGGGGCCTTGAAGGGGCTAGACCCTCCCTAGAGTACATGCCCTAGATAGCAGTGTGCAGAAACACAAGGAAATGTCAGTTCCTGATAAGACTCCCCCAACAGCCCTCATGATGAACCCTCTCCCACCTTTCAGGGCGTTCCCTGGCTCACCCTTCAATAAGACTGCCTCAGAGTTTATGAAAACCCATGGTCTTTTTTATTTGAATTGAGCAATCTGATATTATCCTGGGAAACCCAAAGTATTCCACTCACAGACCTTAATAAAGCATGTGCCAAGGATTCTGACACTAACTCTCTACCTGCACTCTGCCTCGACCTCTCTGTATACCCCTGCCAGGTGTGCCATGTACTTTCTCCAGGACCCATGTATTATAAACGTCTCTATTTCAATTTCCCTGGTTGATCCTGGGCCCACCATCTGATACCCCAGGGCTCTACTTGGCAAATGTTAATTTAACCAAATCAAAACAAGTAACAACAGTTAAACTTTGTGATTCTTATTATATGCAAGGTACTGTTTTAAGTGCTTTACTTGAAATAAAGTACTTTACTTTAAATAAAGTTATTTAAAACTCACAAGAAGTTATGAGGCCAGTACATCATTCCTTTTTACAGATGGTTAGATAACTTGCCCAAGGTCACAGATCTGCTAAGGCAGAGCTGGGATTTGAGCCCAGGGAGTACAACGGTGAACCTGAAGATTTAATCACAACACAGCAAGGTCTGTACATCTAATTCAGGCTTCCTAACTTCAGCCTAGTATCCTACTGGATGAACACACCATAATTTAACTAGTCCCCTGTTGGCACCATTAGTTAACTCCTTTTCCATCTTTTGCAACTGACAGTGCTGCAATAAATATTTTTATTTTTAAATTATTTTACAATCTTGACTGTCTTTTTAAAAAAAAGATGTTTTAGGGCCTCCCCGGTGGCGCAGCGGTTGAGCGCTGGGTTGCGAAACTACGCACGGCCTCTGCGGCGCCGGTTCGATCCCCGGCTGCTCCCCGGCCACCGGAGGAGGGTCCCACATGGCGCGCAGACCTCTCCTGCCGCCCGCTGCTCCCCTCAGCAGTGTACTTCGGTCCTTCTGCCTGCTCTGCTCCCCGCTCTGGCTCTGGTGAATTCCCTCACCCTCCCGCGCTTCTGACTGTACCCAGTGCATGTATAAACAAAAACAAACAAACCAGCAAACAAATAAATAAAGCATGCCTCTATTAAAAAAAAAAAAGATGTTTTATTTATGCATACAAGAGCTGGGGTGTAGGCCAGAGGTGTAGGGGGAGGGGTGAGAGGATTCACCATAGATAGAGTAGGGAGCAGAACAGGCAGACCTACTGAGATATACTGCTGAAGGGAGCAGTGGGTGAGACAGGAGAGGTAGGCTGCACTATGTGGGTCAACTTCCTGGCTGGGATTGGATCAAACTCCTGCTGCAGTGGCTGCTGATAGCTTCACAGTTCTGAGACTTAACCCCTTGCACCACCAGGGAGGCCCTGCAATAAATACTTTCATACACGCTATGCTAGCGCATTAGAAGAGAAGTGTTGGATCAAAAGACATGTGTATTTCAGATAGCAGGCCTTTTAAATGCTTACAGGTATTGATCATAAGTAAAGTAGGACAATTGCTCAAGGGAAAAAAAAAACCCTGAGTGGGACTCCTGCCTGTTCCTGTAACACTCCTCTGGGCACCATACGCACTTACTGTTACCCCCTCTTTTAACTCCAAGAGACATTTGCTTTAAGTGAGCAGGTCTGGTAGTACCAAAGGCACAAATAAAGGTTTGGGCACATAGCAAACCTCGAGGGCAACTCAAAGAGGAGGCTCTGGGCCTTTACTGCAGGTCTGTGACACGTCACCTCCCCTCCCGGTGTCTGACAGAGAGGAGAAAACACTGGGCCTGTGTTCACAGTGGAAATTGTGGCCTGGAGGGGCTGCCCCCACAGTCTCCCCTCTCTACCCACTAAGACAAAGTTCTAGGGTCATTAATCATCATGTGTGTATAAGAACCATTTCCTAATTTGTAGGAATGTGGTGAAAATTACATGATCGGGAAGCATCAAGTGCTTAGAACAGTACCTGACACATCGGAAAGCCCCATCGTGTTTGCCATCATCGCTGTCGGTGTTCAGAAAAATTTCTCTGATCCCAAGACTCTAAAAGTTAGGAAAATGGACCTTATTCCCAATAATAAAATGTGTGAGACCACTCTTTATACCTCTTGAAGTCAGAAGTCTAGAACGGTGTGTAAAATCTCTTGACTTTTATATGTTGCTCCATATCGTTAAAAAAAAAAGAAAGAAACGAGTTTTCAGGTGGTCACATTATCATGTCTAGCATAGAGAGTCCAGTATTTTGCTAATGTGAAGTTTAAAACTTAAGGCTAGTGCTGTTAGGGACTGACACCAAAGGAACAGGTCAGAGTCCAGTAAGTAAGACTGTGTGGGTCCTGTGTGTTGAATTCTGGGAAGAGCAGGACAAAGGTGTGTGATCAAATGTATTATCCCCAACAGACTCTCTCCAGTTCTATGGTGGAGGGGTCTTAGGTGAGGGGCAGGTAGGACAAAGGATAGATCTTTCTGCCCCTTTTGCATCATTCTTCCTTCTTTCCCTCTTCTCAGTTTCAGCCCCTAGATTACAGGACCTGACATGGCCACCTTAGCCTCTCCTCCCCAGCCAGAAGCTATTATATCAAGGGAAGGGTAAAAGCAAGTGTCTTCAGAGAGACAGTCAGCTCTTTCTACACATCTCCCCTACCCCTGGAGAGTATGACCTTAAAAAGTTATGAGGAGGGCCTCCCCGGTGGCGCAGCGGTTGAGCGCTGGGTTGCGAAGCTGCCTGCAACCTCTGCAGTGCCGGTTTGATCCCCGGCCATCAGCGAGAGTCCCACATGGCGCACAGACCTCTCCTGCTGCACCCGCTGCACCCCTCAGCAGTATATTTTGTCACTCTGTCTGGTCAGCTCCCTGCTCTGGCTCTGGTGAATTCTCTCTCTCACCCTCCTGCACTTTTGACTGTACCCAGTGCTTGTATAAATAAATAAATAAATAAATAAATAAATAAATAAATAAATAAATAAATAAATAAATAAATCTTTAAAAAAAAAAAAAAACAAGTTATGAGGAGAGCCCTGGTAAGTCTCCTCTCCAGCAGGAATGACCAAAGGAAGCCCATTCCTTTCCCTGCCCAGTAATGACTTGCCGCGCACAGGAGGGGCCACAGAAACATTTTATACATCATGGCCATGTAAAATATACATACAACTGAAGAAGTCCGTGTTCGGCAAAACAACACACACCCATACACAATACCCTCCACTCCATTTTTTTTCAGTGTGGTCTGTGACTCATGCTGACATCAATTTCAAAACCCTCTCATAGATTGTAAATGAGTGTTGAGCATCCTGGAACCAAGTTCCAGAATGGAGTCCCTAAAACCCATTATTTCCCCAAGAGTTTCTATATTTCAGATGTATGAGTAATAATCTATGTCTACCACCACTAAGTAAGACAACTCTAGAAGAAATTTGGGTTTCTATAAGTATTTTTAACTAGTTATTTATTATTTACTAATTCTTCATTAGTGTGTTTTGCAGTTAAAAAGTGGTAACTTTCCAAATGAAACTGATTTTCCTCTTAAGGAAATGACTTAAGGCTTTCTTCTAAAATAATTGTATTTGTTTAAAACTGATTAAAATATTAAGTAAAGGATAGTATAGGAAATATTCTAATATATCAAAAATCCTAATCATGTATGGTGCAACATAATGAAATAATGAGAAATTTTCCTTAACATCAGATCTGTTTTTACAGAGTTTTACTAATCACTCTCAGGAAGTTTAGATTACATACATTACATTATAATAGACTTTTCCCCAGCGGTCACTTAAAACCAAGCCACTGTTTTTTCCAAGCACTTGGGCAGTTTTGAGTTTGCAGCATTTGCAAAGTGATTTGTGCAGCTCTCGAGACACTAGAGCTCGCTTTCCCTTCTTTAGATCGTAATGTGGTCATTCTCTGTCAGGTTTTCAAGTTAATTATTTCCTATTTCTCCAAGTCTGTTCTTTATTCCCCTTCCCAGGCCACTTTCTACCTTTCCTGCCACACACTTTGTTGGCCCCTGGTAGACAGCTCTGCATCCAGCCCCTCTTTGTTCCCACCCAGCCTCAGCACACCCTCCAGCTGGGACCTTGGAGTTTATTCCGGAGGGTAGTAATCTCATAGCAAAAGTATGTCATTACTGTAGAATCAGAAGTTACAGTTCGACTTCCCTGCTTATCAGTAACATTCTTTATAACTTTTTGTTCTTTTATTCCCTGCCCCCTAAGGTACATTGTGAGCCAGTCTTCCCAATTGTGTTCTCTCTGCTTGGGAGCTCTGGCATCAGCTATACTTTCACTCCTCTCAAGATTCCCACCTTAGGCTTGACTCTCCCAGCAAACTTGATCTTTTATTCATGTAACATTGTTTCTGCTGCTGGGCTACTGCTTCCCATCAAGGTCAGAGTCCCCTCTCTTCCTGTCTTTCTCAACTCAGAGTCCTGAACTGAGCTGAGCTGCAACCCATAAAAGTTTTCTGCACAAAAAAACACTGCATTCTTGCTTCCTTGTCACCACTCATCCCCATGCCCAGAAAGCTTCTCAACCTAGCCTTCTATGGCCATCTGGCCTTAATTTCTCCAAATTATTTTCCTAATGTTCCCTGAAGTTTTGTCTTAGTTCTCTAATTCAGTCCTGTTGAATTTATTCATCACCTTCTCCCTCCAACCCTACCCTAGTTTTTCTCTCCCTGTTTATCTCCTCACATGAAAACACGTGAGCTCTTTAACATATTTCACCTAATGTTTAACTTCCCTGCATCTATTTCTGGCCCATTACAAATTAACATGTTAAAAATCTTTACATTAATTGTGCACGTGTGTGGTATTTATACACACATTCAATGTCAGAGAAGAGGTGTACGTGCAAAACAGACCATCCAACACCATTTAGGAGGAGGGAGGGTTTTAGAGGCTCCCGGTAGTTCTAGTTAGTATGTTGAGCATATTTCACCCTGCAACCCAAATCTGTATCATTTTCAAATGCAGCTTAAACAAAGAAGAGCCTTGATGCTTATTGGGGATTTAGATAACTACTTCTCTCTTAAGAAGAGATTTTTTAAATTGTGTTTTCATTATGACTCCATCTCCATTTATTGATCAAGGGATTTCTTGCCTCACTTAACTCCATAATCTGTTGCTCAGATTAAGAAAATGTGAAAACTATTGTTTGGTAGCATGAGTACAGACTTTAAAGTGATACTTTGGGGCTGGATGATTCAAATACTATAATCCATGAAAAGCAACTAATTGATCATGCAGAACATGTTTTTTATGCATTACTCTTTTTTATGGACTGAGCATGCAATGAAACGAATCAGATTAAATGCTTTGCAGATATGCTATTATAGAAGCAGGAACTTACTAGTCTAGAAACATCCAACAGAAAGCACTAATACAAGAGGTAAGAAGCAATGCATGTATGTATTATAGGTCTTTTATAAACAGAGAACTGTTCACTGCTGACTGTCTACCCGCCACTTTTGCCAGCTTGTTGATCACTTTATTCCTCATTAATTCTTCCTTCTTTGGGTTAAGGGGAAGGGAAAAGAGGTGACCTTCAGGCCAGCCTGGCATACTCAGCTATAGAAGCAGTTTAAACCTCCATACAATAAATGTTAAAGGTCTAAATTCTTTTTTGTTATTTAAAATTTAATTCTATTCAATTCATTGAACACATCTACCAAAGCTTGGCCACCCACAAACCTGGTATTTCGGTTAATAGTTCTAACAGTAGCGAACCTGTCTCTGGAATATCTTGTAGGAACTATGAATGTACTAAAGAACAGAGGGATTTATCCAGTACTTACTACATGAGAGACTCTGAACTGTGTTATTTACATTGTTTCTCTCTTTTATGGTTTGCAATTATCCAGAAAAGTGGCATACCCATTTTACAGATGTAGAAACTGAGGCGCAGATAGACTCTGACCAGTACCTCAGCTTGTAAGGAAAATCCTAGCTAACAGCTTCCAAAGCACAACCCCTTCGAAGGGAAAATTGGAGATTGCTTGTGATTTTTCACTAATTTATGCTGTCCACATTTGACAGGGGTAATTGAAAGCTCACCCTATGTTCCTTTCAAAAACCTCCAAGGAAGCTGGCTGCAGACACTTCATGGATAACTCATTTCAGCAGTTAAGAAACAAAATGCTTTTGTGGAATTAAAAGCCTTTATTTCAGTGGGTTTCCCCCGACCCGTCTTATAGAGAGAAAAATAATCCGCCGCAGCCCTAAAGAGCCCTCACAGAGGGGACAAGTCTTCAGACTGGGTCGTGCAGACTACCAAGGGAAGAGTGACAGCATTAGGGCACTTTGGCGATGCAGGGAACAGCTGGGGGTTTCTGAGGCACAGTTGTGTGACACAGGAAGCCCAAATGTTGGCCATTCTCACTGAAAGCAGCTGCCGGGCTCCGCTTTGCTTCTGCAAAGCTCGCCCTCGCCCTCGACCTGCCGGGTGTAGCCAGCTGCCGCAGGGCCTGCGGCTGCCCGCTCCTTCCCGCCCCCGCGCGCCCGCCAAGGCCGAGCCGCCCAGACACGGCAGCGAACAGCTCCCCCCACCCCGCGCGCACGTGACGGGGGCGGGGGGAGGGACAGTTCCCCTCGCCCCTCCCCCGCGAAGCCCCGCCTTCTCCTGAGAAGGCGGCTATTGCGCCACTACCGGAATGACCGCCACTCCGGCCAATCAGGACGCGAGTCTTCGAGCGCGCCCCGCCCCCTGTTGGTCCTCAGGTTCCTTCCCGCTCGCAGAGGAGTCACTTCCGAAGAGAGAGAACCGCCATGAAGATAGAAGGGGGTGCCGCCCACCTCTGCTCCGACAGCCGCCCCGAGTCCCAGCAGCAAGACGGCAACCACGCACCCATCTTCTCCAACCACAGCTCATGCCGCCGTCGCCAGCGGCGCCGACATGACAAGGCGCTGCATGCCCGCTAGGCCAGGTTTCCCCTCATCCCCAGCCCCGGGGTCGTCGCCCCCGCGCTGCCATCTGAGACCCGGTAGTACCGTCCCTGCTGCAGCGGGAAAGAGAACAGAGAGTCCTGGGGACAGGTACCGTGCAGAGGGCGTAAGAAGGGGCCGGGTCGCGGGGGCAAGGGTATGAGGGAGGACTGCGGACGGCCGCTCTTCCAGTTCCCGCCATCCTCCGCGAGCTCGGGCCTCGGCGTTCCGGGGCCTGGCAAACCCCCGCCCCGCCTCCGCGCGGGGGTTTCTGGGAGTTCGAGTTTCCTTTTCTGTAGTTGGGACGCCGCTCTCGGTCTAGTGATCCTGGATGGCTGCGGAGAAGCCGCCTTAGGTAGAACGTGATTTTTGTCATTTACGCTAGCTGAAGCTGGGCCCCGGCTGCTTAATGCATATTTAGGCCGTTTTCTGTACGTTGTCAGTTCTGTTGATCCTAGTGGTTTAATAGTATAGACCTTTCTGTATGGTGGGGGACATTATGTAAGCTGTGATAAGGACAACCCTTCCACGAATTACTTTCTAGTCCAGTATACATGACAATTCATTCTTAAAAGAACATGCGTATTTGAAATATATGTTTTCTTCTTCCGTAACTACGCCTCTCCAAGAGGCCAATTTTTTTTTTTTTTGTAAAAATTTTGTGGGAGCTGTGTAATGAGATGGGGAGTTTGATCAAATGACATCCTCTGACAATAAAACATGTTTACATTCTCTAAGCACTTGGTACTGTCTTTTATTTTAAGTGTAAAAGCTTGTAACCTAAGTTTAACAGTAAATTTGTTTTCTAATACTGTGATACAAGTCCACAATCCCTTATCTTAATTCTGAAAGCCAGAAAACTATGAAAACCAAAAGTTTGAATAAGTTTGGCACCACATCTTACTTAGCAGCCAAACCTGACTACGACTAACGGGTCCATATCTCATTAAATGAGAGTATAAGTTTGCTGTGTGTTTATGGGGTGTGGTGGCAGAACCCCAAAGGGGGCTTTGCATACTACCTGAAGTTACCTCCCTTCTAAAATCTAGTGAATTCAGAATTCTAAAATACAGTTGGTCCCAAAAGTTTCAGATAAGGGCTTGTGAGCTTATTTATAATTTACTAGTTATAAATAAGTAATGGATACCTCTGTGCATGTGAACTTAAGGAACAGTTCCATTTGAAAGTTACTTTCGTGGTTATTTTACGTATTTCTGGTATAATTTTACCCAAAACCATTTTTTTCTATGTTATTTGAGATATCCTGGATTTAACATTTCATGGAAGACTTAAAATGTTATGTGGTGTTACTGTAAAAACAATGTTCTTTTGTTTTAAGTTAATTAGCTGCTTCCCTATCCTTTCCCATCTCTCTTTCCTCAGCCAGTAACTGCAGATGTCCTTCTTATCTTGGCAGAACCACTAGCATTTCTTTCTTTAGTCTCTTGTGGAGCTAATAGTTATTTTATTAAAACAAATGCTCTTTAGCCTGTCACTTATATTCATATCATAGCCACTTAACTTCTCTGCCAACATCTCAGACAAACATTGTGGACTCTAAGTAAATCACTAAAGATGGGTTTCACTCATAGGTGACCAGGGAAGTGTTCACAATGTAGAAATTAAAACTTAAGAGGAATTGATGTTCAAGGTTTATCTAAGCATTCCAGCCTCATAGTGTCTAAATGTTTCAGATAATTTGTCATCTACAACTTACTCTTTCAGTAATATGAATACATTCTAGTAAAATTTGCCATATGCCATACTGTATGCTCTACATATAATATCCCTCTTTATGTAGCTGTCAGATAACTAAATACATGAACAAATCAGAATACAAATTCTGGTAATGTCCTATTTCACTTTGAGTTCATTTTTGGGTACTGAAATCTTTAAAGAGTACAATTTGGGTTTTTTTGTTGTTAATTATCTTTTCTCTGTTTTGTGTTTTTCTCAGGCAATGTGTTATCTTTGTAAATACCTTAAGAATTCTTGGGTGAAAAGACTAAAAAACTAGCTGTGAAGACTCATTCCAGTTTCTGCTGGTAGTTAGATTAATATCTTAGAGTAGTGTATGAAGTGGGTAATGTAAACGTAGTACTTCTGCCTCTTACCGAGGATACTCCTTTTCAACTCTCTCCCCAGACTATCTAAATCACTCATACATTTTACCTTTCCACCATCTACTTTTGTTATGAGTCTGCTCATCTTTTACTCAATTATTATCTCCATTATTCATTCAGCAAATATTTAGTAAGCTTAATAATTTGCACCTATCACAGGAGATCAAAATCTCCAGTGATAACAGGATGAGATCCTCATCTTCGAAATCTTTCATTCTACCATGTAGCACTGAGCTTTTCAGTCCTAAGAAACAGTCTACCAATTTCCTGAATTCACATTTCCATTTTACCATTTTAGTACTATAGCTAATATAAATCTCACTTTTTATTGTGCTTTTATAAATCTCCTACAGGAAGTAGTGCATTGTTTTCAATTTTTTATAATCAACTTAGCACAGTATTATTGCCATTGTAAGAACTGGGTTGATTAAACCAGATAGTGAAATCCAACTTATAGTCTATCAATCTAGTATTATCCACTTAATTGAACTATTGAAGTTTTAATATTTGCTTATGTGATTCCATATTAGTTATGCTTTTATTTTCAGGAAGCAGTCAGTTATAGATTTCTTCAAACCAGCTTCAAAACAAGGTATGTACACTTAATGTATTTCTTGTGGACTCTCGGGATAGGGAGGGAGCTTAATTGAACGTTTAAATCTTGGAATTTTTATTAAACATAGAGTTCAAAATTGAAAACATGAAAATGCAGAACTTACAAAGATAAGTTTGGACATCGTGAGGAAACTTTTCTGTTAAGCTTTCTTACGTTTAAAATACTCCAGTGAATGTTCATGATGCATATGAATTTGATTCTCAGATACAGTATTTTATTTCATGAAGAGCTTTATAAAGTAAGGCTCTTAATAAACCATGTCATAATTTCTCTCCCCAATAAAATGTATATCATCATCTAAGTACCCATTTGAGAATTTTTGTGATAGCATAGTATTTTAAATAATATAGAGTAACAATTTGCGTTATTTTTAATAACATGCAACTTGTGTTTTAATTGACTATTTAGATAGACATATGTTGGATTCGCCACAAAAATCAAACATCAAATATGGAGGAAGTGGATTGTCCATCTCTGGAACAGAGCAATTTGAAAGGAAACTATCTTCACCAAAAAAATCTAAACCCAAAAGGGTGCCGTCAGAAAAGAGCCCTATTTTAGAGGCTTTCATGAAAGGTGTGAAAGAACACCATAAAGATCATGGTGTACATGAGTCATGTCGGCCTTGCGTGTCACTAGCCACCAAATACCCAAAGGCAGGTACAAAAGTCTATGTTCCTTCATATTGCTTGCCAAAGGAAATGAAGGCATTAAAGAAGAAACATCGCTCTCCAGAGAGAAGGAAGTCACTGTTTATTCATGAAAATAGCAAGGAGAAGAATGATAGAGATCGCGGCAAGACCAATGCAGACTCCAAAAAGCAGGCCACAGTGACAGAACCTGACATCTTCAAGAACAGCTCCAGAAGTCTAAGCAGTAGGAGCAGCCTATCCAGGCACCACCCAGGAGAAAGCCCACTGGGAGCTAAGTTTCGGTCGTCATTAGCTTCTTACTGCAGAGAAAGAGAACTAAAGAAGCTGAGAAAGGAACAAATGGAACAAAGAGTCAACTCAGAAAATTCTTTCTCAGAAGCAAGCAATCTTTCCCTAAAGTCCTCTAGTATAGAAAGAAAATGTAAACCAGGGCAGGAACAGAGTAAACAGAATGACATCATACCTGGAAAAAGTAATCTTTCAAACCTGGTATGTACAATAATTACTGAATTAGTTTTTTTTTTTTTTTTTTAATAGAGGCATGCTTTATTTATTTATTTATTTGTTCGTTCGTTTTTTGTTTATACATGCACTGGGTACAGTCAGAAGCGCGGGAGGGCGAGAGAATTCACCAGAGCCAGAGCAGGGAGCAGAGCAGGCAGAAGGACCAAAGTACACTGCTGAGGGGAGCAGCGGGCGGCAGGAGGCGGCAGGAGAGGTCTGCGCGCCATGTGGGACCCTCCTCTGGTGGCCTGGGAGCAGCCGGGGATCGAACCGGCGCTGCAGAGGCTGCAGGCAGCTTCGCAACCCAGCGCTCAACCGCTGCGCCACCGGGGAGGCCCATTGCTACTTCTTTATCATACCTATACCCCACATCTAAAAATATATAATCTTTATTAACATCATGTTCATAGCTTATCAGGGGAATACTGATACATAGTTTTGTAGAAGCTAGTTTCATTAACTTTTCTCCAACTGTTCATCAGAAGGTATAAGACAGCATTTCTTGCCCTTAATTTTTTCACATCGTAACAAATATCTCTATTAGTAAAGTAAGCGTTCTTTTTTTAGGCAAGTAAAAATTTTTAAATTAGGCTGTGCAGATGGGAGATATTTGAAATATGGAAAATCTAAAACATCAGGAAATTATTTTAAAACAGTAGTTCTCAAAATGTGTTTCCTGGACCAGCAATATATCAGCATCACAAAGGAACTGGTTAGAAATGCAAGTTCTTGGTCCTCAACCCAGTTCCACTGAACCAGAAACTGGAAGTAGAGCCCAACCCCCTGCAGCTATCATGACTTCCAGATAATTCTGATGCACTTTTTTTATTTCTGATACACTTTCGAGATGCAATTTTGAGAATCACTGCTTTAGAGTATATACAAATCTTAGATAATTGGGTGTAGGTCTTAGAAAACTTAGAAGATAATGACGACTTATAAAATACATCTTAACTTGATCATATCTTAGAGTAGACCAAACTTAGGTAACATGAAAGCTGTCCTCCCCTAGATTGTCAAGTATATCTGTTTAAAGAGCTTCTTTATATACAGAACAAGTAAAGATCAGGTATCAAAAAAGTGCTGTATTGATAAGATGCTATGAACTTTTTAAACCAGCTCAACCAAAAATAAACCGAACTGACCTTCTGGAAGTGAATGGAGATTGTTGCAGTGAATATTGCTAGAAAATACATTTGTGAACTCTAGGGCTCATTTGCAAGGGATTTGGTGCCTTTGTCAGTAAAATTTACAAATGATCAATTTGGTCCATTTTTAATATGATTTCAGTGTTTGATGGTGCATCAGTACTTAAATGGAAATACCAAAAGAGTAATAAACTGTGTTCGTTTAGTTAGCAAATACTAGGCTTTCTTTTTTTCAACATAATAGTACAGTGTTTCTAATAGTTAATCTTGATTATTACCAATCTAAATTTGCATTATGAAAACTTGTATTTTCACAATCTTATACAAATACACTTCATTCTGATAAAACTTAAGATAAAAGTTTAAATTTACTTTCAAAATTAGGTGCTTTTCAAAATTCATTCTAGACATTTGTATTTAAATGTTATGAAGAAAAGTTCATATTCTTCACTCTCCCAACTTTTTTTTCCCTTCATTTTGCTAATAGGAAAACGGACATCTCTCAAGAAAAAGGGCCTCTTCTGATTCATGGGAACCTGTTTCAGGTAGAATCAAAATTGAATCTATGAATTTTTAAATAAAGTTGCATCTTAATGGCACAGGTTTTTAGAGCAAATTTTTTTAAATATACATTTTTCTTCCTAGAGATGAAATAAATGTCTCAGATTACTCAGCAGTTTGGTAAAATTATATTCAAAAGTAATATATCTTAAATTTAGTGTATTGTAACCTATGGTTTGTCTTGATTCTTCTCTGCCTTCTTTAGTAGTCTCTTAACATGTATCTTATATTGGTGTTTAGTGTTTTACTTCTGAATCCTTGGCTACATTAAGAAGCATAATCTTACGTTCTTGAAATTGTGAACTATCTGTGTACTTGGTATTATAGAGGCATTGTATAAGGTTGAAACTGTTATATAATCCAAAACAGTATTTCCTAAATATTTCACACTACAAAGATCCCTTTTAATATCAAATTTCAAGGATACCTACATGATACTAATTTTATACTTACAGAATCTTTTAGTTGAGAAAGTGCATAATAACAAACAGCTACTGCTAATACAATACTCTTAAAGTATCTTTATCTTTTTTTTTTTTAACTAGAAAATACAACAGTGTATTGCGGACACTTAGAACAAAAGGGCCCCAGAAATAACAGTGGTTAATAGTCTGATGTATTAGTTTTTGTTTACTATAAATACAAACTGAAAACCAGACCTTTCAAATTTTCACACTCAGTAAGATAAACCGAACATGATAATAGCCAACATTTGCTGAGTACCATGTCATATTGTGTGTTTTTAAATCATTTGATTCTCACCTTCTAGAAAGTAGTTACTTTTAGAAATGAAAAAAGGTACAGAGAGTTCACACTCATCCTTCTTAAAGTTTCATGTAAAACTTCTATATACACATATTTATATTTTATATACATTTTTTTTTAAGATTTATACACACAAGAGCTGGGGTGCAGGCCAGAGGTGGTGGGGGGGCGATGGTGAGAAGATTCACCAGAGACAGAGTGGGGAGCAGAATAGGTAGAGCCACTGAAATACATTGCTGAGGGGAGCAATGGGTCAGACAGGAGAGGCCGCTCCATGTGGGTTAGCTCCCTGGCTTGGGATGGAACTTGGGATTGAATTCGTGCTGCTGTGGCTGCAGATAGCTTCACTGTGCTAAGACTTAACCCCTTACCCCACCAGGGAGGCCCATATGTATATATTTTAGAAATACATTGCATTAAAACAAGTCCTCTTAAGAATTTATCTTCAGTTAAGGCTGAAACCAAATTTCACCGTCATAGAAGGGACTTTTAAGATACAGGAATAAATTTGAAGTTTCATGTTTTTTTTTTTTTTATTTAGTATCTTTTATTTTAGTGATCAAATTTTAGTGAATTTTGACATTATGATATAAGAATGGCCATGAGATTATGCCTGCACTATGTCACACATTTGTAATAATAAACAAGTGATCACTGTACACGGAGGTGAAGGGAAGAACAAAATATTTTTAGGCTAGTTCTGCCATTATAAGTTGCCACCAAACTATTTGGCTTTTTTTTTCCTTCTGATAATGACTGAGGAAAATTCTCTTCAGTTCCTTAGTTTGCAGATTTCATCAGGGTACCTGAAATAGTTTCATTTATATAATCCCACATATTGAAATTTTGCAATACTACTTGAAAAAGATGCTTTCTGTATATGTTCAGAGGCAGATTTAAGATGGCTGCCTTCATTTCGACCTTTGTTTCTAATATTTTTGCAATTATTTCATAATCAATAATTAATGCTATTATACACTAGCAAACATTTATATTTCAATTGACTTTCAAAAGAATATAAAGAACATAACGAGACTTTTCTTTCTAGGTAATATTAAGTATGCTTGTTTATCTGAGAATACGTATTAATCAAAATGTTATATATTATTCATATTCCTGCTATTACACTTACCAATTGTGATGGTGGTATACATATTCATTACCATGTACAGAGATATCAGAAATGTTGTTAGAGTATGCATTTGGCTCTTTGGACTTTCAGAGGCCTGTCCTTTGACTCTTTTGACTCTTTAATATGTCGCTAGTTTATTCTGTAATTTTATTAATAACCAGACTCATATCAAATAACATTGGATTTTTCCCTGTTTTATTTTTACAAACTCAATCCCTGTCTTATCTGAGTATATAAGTTAAGAGATACTTGAAATAAAAGAAATATTAGTCTGCAAGTTGTGAAAGGAGTGCACAAAGAATCACGACAATTTTTTAGGTAATTTACTGCCCTAGAGAGCTTGCAAAAAGATGAGCCTACTTGTAATAGCAATTCAGTACCTTCTCATTCTAGATGGTAAAAGCTGATTTAGAGAGCTCATTTTCCCTAAACTTTTCCACAATTTTTCTCTCCTCCTCGATAAATCTTCCATTTCTGAATAAAGCAGGGATTTCTCTTCATTAGTAGCTATATATAAATTGACTTCTCTAGGATAAAGTGGGCAGAACGCAAACTAGCAGCTCTGATTGTCTTCTTTGTTAGCCCAAACTTAAGGTTATCAGTATAAAAGTTTACCACAAGTCTTCTTAATTATTTGATTTCTTGAACAATTATAAAGGAGCTTTTTTATAAGACATTAAATCCCAGAAAACTGAGTGGGCATGGAATGATTTCTTCAGGCAATAGACTGTAGAAGAATGGAGACAGGAGTTTTTTAAATTAATTCAGTTTTCATTTTTATATGTTGAGTTTTCCAGATTCTGTATTGATCAGGTTGTCCAAATAATTACTTAACTCTTGAGTTTGGTTTTTGTTGTTTTTAAAGTTTGTTTTTTTCTTTAAGATTTATTTTTATTTATTTATACAAGCACTGGGTACAGTCAGAAGGGAGGGTGAGAGAATTCACCAGAGTCAGAGCGGGGAGCAGAGCAGGCAGAAGGACCGAAGTACACTGCTGAGGGGAGCAGCAGGCGGCAGGAGAGGTCTGCGCGCCATGTGGGACCCTCCTCCTGCGGCTGGGGAGCAGCCGGGAATTGAACCGGCGCTGCAGAGGCTGTGGGCAGCTTCGGCAACCCAGCTCTCAACTGCTGTGCCACCGGGGAGGCCCTGTTGTTTTTAATGTAATCAAACTGTTGAGGAGTTCAGAACCTCTGTCCATGTGTAGAAATAAACTTGATTTTGAAAATACTGATTTTATATATAAGGATTGAATTTTTAATGACTAACGAATTTTGAGAGTGAGTTAATGAAATACCACATTTTTAAAATATTTTAAAATATTTTACTGTATTTTTAAATACAGTAAGTTTTTTTGGTTTTTTTTTTTAAGATTTATTTATTTATACAAGCGCTGGGGTACAGGCTAGAGGCACGGGAGGGTGAAAGAATCCACCAGACAGAGCAGGGAGCAGAATAGGCAGAAGGACCTAAATACACTGCTGAGGGGAGCAGCAGGCGAGGCAGGAGAGGTCTGCTGTGCCGTGGGTATCTCCCTGGCTGGCCGGGAATCGAACTGGCGCCTCAGAGACTGCGGACAGCCTCACAGTGCTGAGCTCAACCCGCTGCACCACCAGGGAGGCCCACAGTAAGTTTTTTAAAACTGATTAGCTTAGATATGTGTTGTTATTAAAGTACTTCTGAATAGAGCTCCTAACATACAGCTTGTTTTATTTTCTTATGACTGCCATGACAAAGTACCAAAACTTGGTGCCTTTTAAGAACAGAAATTTTAGGGGCCTCCCTGGTGATACAGG
Organism: Talpa europaea; assembly: GCF_964194135.1. NCBI lineage: Eukaryota > Metazoa > Chordata > Mammalia > Eulipotyphla > Talpidae > Talpa > Talpa europaea. The sequence continues at coordinate 20,376,054 of NC_140077.1, read as the reverse complement.
GGTTAAAGTCAGTGCTATCAAGCTATCACCAGCCACTGCAGCATGAGTTTGATCCCCAGCCAGGGAGCTAACCCACATGACGAGGCAGACCTCTCTTGTCTTGCCCACTGCTCCCCTCAGCAGTGTATTTCAGTATATCTGCCTGTTCTGCCCCCTACTCTGTCTCTGATGAATCCTCTCACCCATCCCACTCCCTGCAACACTAGCCTACACCCCAGTTCTTGTATACATAAATAAAAAAAAAAACTTTAATAAATTTTAAAGAAAAGGGCCTCCGTGGTGGCGCAGGTGTTTGAGCACCGCACTGTAAAGCTGTCCGCAGCCTCTGCAGCACAGGTTCAATCCCTGCTGGCCGGTGAGAATCCCAAACGGCGAAGCAGACCTCTCCTGCCTTGCCTGCTGCTCCCCTCAGCAAGCAGTGTATTTCATCAGTCTGCCTGTTCTGTTCCCCCGTCTGTCTCTGGTGAATCCTCTCACCCTCCCACGCATCTGGCCTGTATACTGGTTCTTGTATAAATAAATAAATCTTTTTTAAAAAAAAAAATTTTTAAAGAACAGATATTTAATGTGTCAACAGTTCTGGAAGCTAGAAATCCCAAATTAATAGGGCCTTCTGTGACAGCTCTAGGGGAGAATCCTTCCTTGCCTCTTCTAGCTTCTGGTGTTTGCCTAAAATCCTAGGCATTCTTTGACCAGTCATATCGTTTCTTCTTCTTGTGTGTCTTCACATCATCCTTAAGTGCATGTCTGTCTCCATGTCTAGCTTTTCCTTTTTACATAAGGACGCCAGTCATATTACATTGGGGTCTACTCTAGTGACATCATTATAACTTACCCCCATAAAGACACTATTTCTAATTAAGATCACATTCTGAGTTTCTGGAAGTTAAGACTTAACACAGCTAAAAGACTAGAGAGAGAAATGGGATGTAATAATTAAATACTAGGAAGGAAGACAGGTAGATTTTTTTAATTGAGAAGTTAACATTTCTGGAACCAGACCTCCTTGATCCAAAAAAAAGAGTGCATATACACTTTGAAGGAAAGTGCCTTGGGAATCTTTTGTTTAATAACAAATATATAGTTTTTTATATTTTAGAGAGGGATACCTTTAATTATACTTAGTAAGCTTTTTAAAGTTTTGGAATGAAATGAGCATTTGTCATTAGCATTAAATTTCTTAAACATCAGTATTTATCACTTATTAAGTAAATGATGGCATTAACTATTGTTCCACATGTGGTGAACAATCTCAGCCTGAACTTCTAGAATTTAAACATTTTTGTCAGTGTTCTAGACACTGAATAAACTTTATTAAGAATATATGCCCTTCACTAATCTGGCAAAAATTAAATTTTAGCAGGCTCTAAGCAGAATAAATTCCCTGACAAAAGAAAAAGGAACTCTGTGGACTCAGATCTGAAAAGCACAAGAGAATCTATAATGCCAAAAGCAAGAGAGTCCTTCCTTGAAAAGCGTCCTGATGGGCCACATCAGAAAGAGAAATTTATAAAACATATTGCACTGAAGACCCCTGGTGATGTATTGCGCTTGGAAGACATATCCAAGGAACCAAGTGAAGAAGCTGATCGCTCCTCTGCGGGGTTGGCACCTTCAAGTTCTGGCCACCATTCTTCCAGGAATAGTGACCAAACCCGTGTGGAAAGTACCAAAGAGACTAAGATGCAGAAACCCCACATATCTTTACCTCAGGAAAAATCTGCAGTTAAAAAAGCTAGCAGCCTACAGAAAAATAAAATTGCTAGCTCTGTGGCAGCAAAGGAGACAAAACTTCTACCTTTACTTTCCCATGTACCAAGTGCTGGTTCCTCTCGGGTACCGTTAAATGCTAAAAGTTGCACTCTTCCAGTTCCTAAAAAAGATAAAGAACGTTCCTCATCTAAAGAATATTCTGGGTATTCTTCAGAGTCCTCCAAACACAAGGAGCACAAAGCAAAGACTAATAAGGCTGATTCTGACGTGTCTTCAGGGAAAATTTCTGGGGGATCTTTGCATTCAGAATATGGCACTCCTACAAAGTCTCCCCCAGCTGCTTTGGAAGCTGTGCCATGTATACCAAGTCCAACAGCACCTTCAGATAAAGCCCCTTCAGATAAAGAGAGTTCAGGAAATTCCAATGCAGGTAGCAATGCACTGAAAAGAAAACTAAGGGGTGATTTTGATAGTGATGAAGAAAGTTTAGGTTACAACCTAGACAGTGATGAGGAAGAGGAAACATTAAAATCACTGGATGAAATAATGGCTTTGAACTTCAATCATACTCCTGCAACTACAGGAAAGCCTCCTGCTCTTTCCAGAGGGCTTAGATCTCAGTCATCAGATTATAGAGTAAGTAGTTCTGTGACATTTATCTTTACTTGAAGAGGGAAAGTTGAATTGATTAGTGAAAAAGAGATAGATTGCTAGAACTTATTTTAAAATCTAGTATTTATTATGACACATTAATTGAACTAAAACTGATGTAGTAGTTCTTTCATTAATGGGTTTCCCATATCTTTAGCTTTATTCTGTAAATCAGTGGTCTCCAAGCTTTTTTGATCACACACATTTTTGTAAAAAATTTTGAGCATGTACCCCAATTTATATGTATACTTACAGGTTATATACATGTACCACCATACTACTGTGTACTTTCTAAAGCATATGCAAAAATAGAATTTAAAGAAGGAAGACAAAAGTATTTTCCTATAAAAGTTATGTAGAAGTTACTATAGACTAAGTTCTACTGGAGTTTCTATGGAAGTTCCATATAAATAGAAGTTCTATTATTTTCTTCCTGCACCCCAATGGATCACCTTGCACACCCCCTGCTTTGGAGACCACTGCTGTAAATGAAGGTAGAGTGTAGAAATGTTGTTAATTGTGGTGTGCAATTTTATTTATAAAGTACTTCATTCTATCTTGGGAATAAGCTGAATTAAATTCTCATGTGTCTGTAAAATTTGGTGGGGAAGGTGTTAATGTTCCATGGTAACACCTAAAAATCAGTGGTTTGATTCTACTAAAATAGAATTTAAAAATAAAGACAGGATACCCATGGAGCCTTTGGGTGTTTCTAGTCAGTTCCTAAGGCTAACAGGGTTTTATAAGTAGTCCCTTTCCTAATAGATGGTAAAATCAAATTGCCTGCAGTACAAAAAACTAGACTTAAAGCATGACGGTGAAAATTCTTTTAAGAAAGGTATCCTGCCCCTGGTTATTGAAATAGAAAATCTTTAGTATTCTGAAATATTTAAAAACATCCCAATTCTTATACTAAGATGTGTTATAAGGTATTTCTAAATTTTCTTTTTGTTTTAGGAAACTGTTCATAGTGGAACTTACACAAATTCTTTAGAACGTCTAGTGAAGGAGATGGAAGACACACAAAGGTTAGTAGCACCATGACCTTGCTGGATTTTATGTACTGCTTATTAGTGTGACTTTTAATTTGCTTAAGAAATCATGAGAAATTAGCATGCATTTTGTGCTATACCATTACAGCAGTTTTGCTGCTGGCTATTAGAAGGAAGGTGTTCTTGTTCAGTGGCTGAACAGAAGACCAAGGATTTTGTGGTATACTCCATTAACTAATAATAATTCCTTTCTGCTTACATAGTTTCAAACTGATAGCTGAAATTCTTGATGAAAAACATGAGTAGAATTTTTTTGGGGGGGGTAATCTTTTTGTTTTGATAATATATATAAAACATAAAATTTACCATTTTAATCATTTGAAGTATAGTTCACTGGCATTAAGTACATTCATATTGTGCAGCCATCGCCACCATCTATCTCTAGAACTTTTTCATCTTCCCTAATTGAAATTCTGTGTTCATTAAACAATAACTCTCCACTCTCTTCTTCCCCTCAGCCTCATTCTATCTTCTGTGTCTATCAGATTCACTATTCTAGATACCTAATATAAATGGGAATGTAAAATATTTGTCCATTTATGACTGACTGGCTTGTTTTCCTCATATCTTCAAGGCTTATCCATGTGGTAGCATGTGTCAGAATTTCCTGTTTAACACTAAATAATACTCTTTTGTACATATATGCCACTGTTTGATTATCCACTCATCCACTGATGGACATTTCAGTTACTTTAATTTTTTGGGCTCTTGTAAATATTGCTGTTTGAACAGGGTTGTGCAAATATCTCTTCACGTCCGACTTGCAGTTCTTTTGGATATAAAACCAGAAGTGGGATTGCTAGATCATGTGGTATTTCTATATATAATGTTTTTAGGAACTACATATTGTTTTCTACAGCAGCTGAACCATTTTATATTCCTGCCAGCAGTACACATGGGTTCTGGTTTCTCCACGTCCTTACCAATACCTGATATTTTCTGACTTTTTGATACTAGCCATCCTGATGCGTATGAAATGGTATCTCATAATGAGTTTGCATTGTGTTTCCCGAATGACTAATGATGTTGAACATCTTCTCATGCCTCTATTGGCCATTTATATGGCTTCTATGAAGAATGTCTATTCAGATTCTTTGTCAATTTTTTTAATCTGGTGGAGTTTTTATGCAAACAGAAGAACAGTCAAGTTTTGAAACCAGTATTAGAAGAGATGGTATTTCTACATCAAGTTAATTCTTTTGAGGAGGAAATTTGGAATTACCATTTAAACCCCCCACATACACACTCAGAAATAAAAATGTTTAAGGATCATAATGACCTAATGAAATTTATGTGACAAGCTACAGACTGCTTTTGCTATGGAGAGAAGAAAAATATATTCTTTATTAGTTCAAGGAGCATCCTTGAAACTAGAGAGCTTCACTAAAACTAAGCTGGCCTAAAGTTGGTATATATGTATATGTATCACAAACTTGATACACTGTATAGCTAACCATAGGAATTGCAGAGAGTTAGTATGCCAAGTGTTCCCCCTTTCAGAATTTCATTAGAGAATTTGTCTCATAAAATTCTTTATAAAAATTTCATGAGTTCATGTGATCTGTGATGTGAAATCTAAAGTCACTTAAATTGGGCCTCTCCGGTGGCGCAGAGGTTGAACGCTGGGTTGCGAAGCTGCCCGCGGCCTCTGCGGCACCGGTTCGATCCCCGGCTGCTCCCCGGCCACCGGAGGAGGGTCCCACATGGCGCGCAGACCTCTCCTGCCGCCCACTGCTCCCCCTCAGCAGTGTACTTCGGTCTTTCTGCCTGCTCTGCTCCCCGCTCTGGCTCTGGTGAATTCTCTCGCCCTCCCGCGCTTCTGACTGTACCCAGTGCATGTATAAACAAAACAAACAAACCAGCAAACAAATAAGTAAAGCATGCCTCTATAAAAAAAATAAAATAAAATAAAGTCACTTAAATTGAATGCTGCATACATCAAAGGCAGAGATGATACTTCGATCTGATGATTGACATTTTACTGTGGTGATAGAGTAATACATTTAGTGGTGGTTTACTGTTTATTGTACTCATCTATTGTGCAACTGCACCTAAAAATAAAACCTTGATTTTAAAAACTTAATCTTGGCAAGAAGCATTAGCAAGAACTATGTCTAGACTCTGACTTTGAATACCAGCTTCTTGCTTTGTGAACTTGAGCTAGTTAGTTTTTCGTAATGTCTGTTTCTTCATGTATAAAATGGTCATAATAAATTAGCACATGGATTGTGAGGGTTAAAAGTTAATATATGAAGTCCTAGTATTTTGCCTATCACATAAGTGGTCAGTGTTAGGTTGGTGATGATGAGTTTTGCTGCTAGAGAACCTAGTTAACATCAGGTTGTTCTGCTGAAATCAAGTGAGCATTAAAGATTAGAAGATATAATCAAATTCATGATGTTTATTATTTGCCATTTCCTCCCTTTCTCTAAATGATTTGGACATCATTATTAAAATCCTAGTTAATAAGTATTTAAGTCCCTTATACAATGGGACACTGTAAATCTCCTGTGTTGTAGTAAAAATGTATTTACATCATATGATGATTTTGAAGACATGAGTTGATCAATAGTGTGACAAATTTTGTCATAAAACAAGGTACTTAAGAGTTTTTCTTGGTGTTGATTTTAGATACAAATTAAAGATTTTTTTTTTGGTGGGGAGCAATTATGCCATTCATTGCAGCATTCTTTCAATTCTCAGGTTGGATGAACTGCAGAAGCAACTACAGGAGGACATAAGGCAGGGTCGAGGCATTAAATCCCCAATCAGAATTGGAGATCAAGACAGTACAGATGATGAAGATGGCCTTTTAGAAGAACATAGGTACAGTATTTTTTACAGTGTATAGATACCAGAATATGGTTTGTTTGTGGTTTTTTTTTTTAATTTTTTTAAGATTTATTTATTTATACAAGAACCGGGGCACAGGCCACATGCACGGGAGGGTGAGAGGAGTCACCAGAGACAGAGCGGGGAACAGAACAGGCAGACTGACGAAATACACTGCTGAGGGGAGCAGCAGGCGCAACAGGAGAGGTCTGCCGTGCCATGTGAGACCCTCGCCGGCCAGCCAGAAATCAAACCAGCACTGCAGAGGCTGTGGACAGCTTCACAGCACTGCACTCAACCACCTGTGCCACCAGGGGAGGCCAAGGTTTTTATTTTTATAAAATAAATGAGCCATTGATGGTTATTTACGTAGTGAATAGGTATATAGTGAATACAGAGATATTGCAGATTCAGTTCCAGACTATTGCAATAAAGTGAGTCCCATGAATTTTTTGGTTTCTCAGTGAATATAAAAGTTATATTTATACTGTGCCTTTGTCTATTAAGTGTGCAAAAGCATTATGTTTTAAAAAAGCAATATATATACCTTAATAGTGATATAGAGACATAAAGTGAGTACACACTCTTGGAAAACAGTGCCAGTAGACTGCTTGTTGTAGGGTTGCCACAAGTCTTCAGTTTGTTTTAGGAAAAATGGCTCAAAGTGAGGTATACCTATTATCTGTGATGGGTTTCTATGGGAGATTTGAAAGGGGTGTTACAGCCAAGTTACGTCTATTCTCTTATTCTTCCTTTCACACAGACATACTTACTGACTTTGACCTTTACTGGCAAAATGTGAGACATGTAGAAGTTCATGCTAGTCTTCTGAAATGGACATTCTTTAAAAAAGTTTTCCTTGCACCCAACCTTTAATATAAGAGTGTATGTAGTATAACTCTTTGATATTCAATAACTTCTTTTTTTTTTAAGGGAATTTCTGAAGAAATTTTCAGTTACAATTGATGCTATTCCTGATCATCATCCAGGTGAAGAAATATTTAATTTCCTCAATTCTGGAAAAATTTTCACTCAGTATTCCTTGGACTTAAGAGATTCTGGCTTTATTGGACAAAGTGCTGTAGAAAAGCTTATTCTTAAGTAAGTAGAGAAATAGATTTTTTCCTCTTCCTTTATGAAAATTAAAAACTGTCTAATTGAGGTTAATTTCTAGTATGATGTAACCATTTTCCTAATCCTATTTGTTACAATTGTTCTTTGAGTTTTCTTAATTATAGGAAGCAAAATAAGATAGTTGTTTAATGCCTTTATTGATTGGTTAGGATTAAGATCAGTATCTATTAACAGCAACTATCAAAATAACTGGGGCTTAAACAGGAAGTATATTTTTTTGCTCATGTGAAAGGAGTTCACAGGTAGGAAGTCCAGGGCTGGTATTTCACCACATAATCTTTCTTCACATCCTTAGTACCTTACCTCCCTCAAATACTACTAGACCTCTAGCCTTTACATTTGAATTCCCAGAAATTCCACACATTTCTATTTTCAGTTGATTGGGTAGAACTTAGTCAATATGGCCATACCTAACTATAAGAAAGGCTACAAAGTGATTTTTTATTTTAGGGAACCAGTGTGACAAGCTAAAATAAGCATTCCATTATCAAGAGGAAAGGCAAGAATAGATGTAGGGATGGACAACTATTTCTCTCAGTAATGATCTCAGGTTCAGAGATACCACATTAATTCCAGTGCTGAGTTATATGGAAGTACATCCCCCAGCTGGCCAAAGACGCCATTGGATCCCTAACACTGCCAGCTAAGATTTGTTCACCAGATAAGTTTGGAGCCATATCAACAGATTAGATCAACATTGGGCCTTCATAAATTTATTTTATGAGTAACCCATTTACATTGGGATAGTGTTGACTGCCATGGGCTGAGAGTGGTTTGCTTGCTCATTTCCCTGATTATATTAGATGTGGTATGCTGGTGGAAGTTTCTTCCATGAAGGTAGCAGTCATTATGGTTTTTTATATTTCCAGATCAGGAAAAACAGATCAGATTTTCTTGACAACGCAAGGCTTCCTCACCTCTGCTTATCACTATGTCCAGTGTCCTGTGCCTGTGTTAAAATGGCTATTTCGGGTAAGAAATGTTTGGTAGTATAGTAGCCTCCTACTGTATTTCTCAGTCAAAAATAAGCTTTTGAAATATAATCTTACTTTCACATTAGTAGAGAAAAAATTGATCTAGCACATCAGTGTTTTCACTGGGTTAGAATGAAGCAAAAAGAGTCAGTGTCAAGGGATTATAAAGGAGGGCCTCCCTGGTGGCGCAAGGGGTTAAGCACAGCACTATGAAGCATTCCACAGCCTCTGCAGCACGAGTTCAATCCCTAACTAGCCAGGGAGAAATCCACATGGTGAAGCAGACCTCTCCTGTCTCGCCCGCTGCTCCCCTCAGCAGTGTATTTCACTCAGTCTGCCTGTTCTGTTCCCCAGTCTGTCTCTGGTGAATCCTCTCACCCCCCACATCTCTGGCCTTTACCCCAGCTCTTGTATGCATAAATAAAATAAATCTTTAAAAAGAGAGATTATAAAGAAAATGCTAATACAGATAGTTTGCAGGATAGTCAGTTATGTTTGTTGTACCTCAATATTTCATCACACTGGTAAATTATTATTATAGTTTTAGATCTTATGCTTACATTCCTGAGGGGTTTTTTTGTTGTTGTTTTTTAATCTTTCCCCCCGTTTTAATGGTGGTGCCTGCATACATTTTTAGGATTTGACTTGTATGTTAATATTTCCCACTCATATTAAATTTAAGATTTAAATTTTGAGGGATGGAAATCCAACTGAATGTTTTCCTCACCTGTTCATCTTAAACTCACTTAAATACCTCAATTTTTATATTATTTAAATAGTAACTTTATAGTATCAGTGATATCAGAGGTAAGGTGAAAAGTGGGAAAAAATGGAGTTTTTTTTTTCCTGGGTTTTAAGGTAGCATTTCAAGGAGTCTGACATTTGGCAAGACCTAGATATTCCAGTACAGCATGGCATTCATTTTTTCATATAGTTGGTATTTTGGGGTGCTTAACTGTGCTAGGCACTGGAGAAAACTATGAAGCACACATTTTATTGTGTGCACATTTATAGATATGTCAGATGATAAATGTATGAAAAAAAGTAGGCTGAGGTAGAAATAGAGAATATCAGGATAGGAAGAAAGTTTGCGTGTGTGTTGTAGTAGTAGTAGTAGTAGTAGTAGTAGTAGTAGTAGTAGTAGTAGTAGTAGTAGTAGTAGGCCTTTCTTAGTCTGCGAGGGTCTGAGTAAAAACCCAAAGAAAGTGATGGAGTAAACTCGCTCTCACTATGTGGGAGAAGAACACTATAAACAGAAAGAATAGTAGGTGGTGCAGAGAAGCATTTACTTCCAGTGATTACGAGCTTACTACTTATATTCCAGTGTTGTGTTTTGTTTTGTTTTTTTTTAAACAGTCCTGGTTAAATAAAACTTTTCTTCCCTGTAGTTTTTATGTAGTGGTACTAATTATCTTTCTGTAGCTCCCCAGAATAAGCTGCTTCTAATAGTCCTTCAGTTATTTTAAAATAACTGTTACGACCCTCACTCTCTCTATACTTAAATATTCTCCAGTCACTAAATTTTCAGTCCCTTTACTGATCATTTTTCTGAATGAACTTTAACTTGTCAGTATCATTCCTAAAGTGTTTCCTCCATCTCCCTAACAAGTAAACATGTGCTCCAGATAAATTATTTGTCTCTTACCAATAGCTTCCAGTGACACTCTTAGCCATCTACCCCACCTATATATGTTTTTATACATATATACATATTTCTATTTGTTTGAAGTCAAAATTTCATTTATTGTCACAACAGAGCTTCATTAGTCTATAATTATGGGATATATATTTTCTTAAACTTGCAAAACTTTGCATGTATCCGTGTTAATATTCATTTTGATAATTGGTAAAGGCCCATTGTTGTAGCCTTTAAAATCTTAATGATGTTATTATACACGCATGTCTTTTTTTTTTAAAAAAAAAGATTTATTTATTTGTGCATACAAGAACTGGGGTACAGGCCAGAGGTGCAGGGGAGGAAGGTGAGAGGATTCACCAGAGACAGAGTGGGGAACAGAACTGGCAGACTGACTGAAGTACACCGCTGAGGGGAGCAGCAGGTGAGACAGGAGAGGTCTGCTGTGCCATGTGGCTAGCTCCCTGGCTGGCCAGGGAACGAACTCTTGCTGCAGAGGCTGCAGATAGCTTCACAGTGCTGTGCTTAACCCCTTGGGACCCCAGGAAGGCAATAGGTTGATTTTTAAATTACATGGGCCACATACCTGGTTGAAACCGGGGTTTGGGCTAGTTCCACTTAAATTTTTAAATTTAAATTTTGATTATGATTTAATAATCATAATCCATGTTTCCAAAACAAAAGAGAAGATAAAAGTAGAAATACAATATGCTTTGAATGGATCTTTTTTTTCTGTAAAAATTAAAAAATAAAATTAATAGTTCACTTCATCCAAGTTTCAAGATTAAAAATACAGAACACTTCACGAATTTGTGTGTCTTCCTTGCGCAGGGGCCATGCTAATCTTCTCTGTATCGTTCCAATTTTAGTATATGTGCTGCCGAAGTAAGCACAAGAAATGGCTTTTAATTAGCTTTATTGTGGTGATGATTTTGCAATATATACAAATATCAAATCATTGTTATACACCTAAAACTTATAGTTTTGTTTCCCCAAAAATTGTCTTGTAAAATTACATACCTCTGCATATGAAATTTTTTTTTAAGATTTATTTTTTATTTATACAATAGCTGGGGTATAGGCCAGAGACGTGGGAGGGTAAGAGGATTCACCAAAGACAGAGTGGGGAGCAGATCAGGCAGACAGACTGAAAGCACTATGGAGCAGCAGGCGCGACAGGAGAGGTCTGCCATGCTATGTGGGAATCGCCTCTGCAGAGGCTGCGGAGAGCTTCATAGAATGTGCTGCCCTCAGCCCGCTGTGCCACTGGGGAGGCCCCTGCATATGAATTCTTATATGTAAAAAGATTGACTTGATTAAAGTATAAGGACAATATTTTTCATCAAATTACTTTTTAACTTTTGCCAGATTATACTCATACTGAGCATATTACCTTTTTCCCAGTACTCTTACGAAGACTAGGTATTAACATTCCTGGATCTCTATCAGTCTTAAAATTAATGATAGCTTGTCATTTTTCTTTGTATTTCTCTGATTATTAGTGATATTGAGCATCTTTTAAAAAGTATATCAGCGTATAGCATATTTTTGTATTTACAAATTTTTTTGCCAGTTTGTGGTTTGGTTTTTTTCCTGTTATAGGATCAGCATAGTAGCATTTTTTCTTTATGGTTTGGAGTTCATGGCATGATATAAACTAGCAAGGCATTTTTTTCATAATTTCAACGGTTGTATTTATCTAATCTTAAAAGTTATATCAAAAGGGCCTTGACTTGATCCTGTCATTCATCTACTTTTAACAGATGATGTCGGTTCATACAGATTGCATTGTGTCTGTGCAGATTTTAAGTACTTTGATGGAAATAACAATTAGAAATGGTGAGTATATAAATTTACTGTGATTTGCAGTGTATATTATTTACTGCTTTGTACATGATCTTTCATACTGCTAAAAATTAGGGTATTTGGAAATATAAGATCAAAAATTATTTTTAATAATCTAAAGTCTTTAATAATTAAATGAAAATCCAACCAAAAATGTTTCTGCATTGTTCTAGTTGTGTTGAGGATGGGGGTGTAAGATTTTGCCACATGATAGCCCTTACTTAATATTTACCAACTCATGATTTACTTTGCTGGGTAAAATGGAAAAGTTGCAAGTTTATTTAGCTAATTAATTTTAACTTACTGGTGAGCAGCAATGTTGTATTGATTATGCACTGAGGAGATTGAATTCATCCATGCAAAAGTGTGACAGTTGTTTTCTCCCCTTGGAGATATCTTGTGATGCTACAAGCATGGGGGCTGTGTAAGGGGGGGGGGTTGTTCTCCTTTTGGCAGTGGTATAGGTATAGAGGGTTAAGTGCAAACTGCAGCAGCTAGAGTTATGACAAAATAGGCATTTAGAGAGTTTCTTCCTATCTTTGACCAAGTATTAGCTGAAAGTAGTTGTAACCAAGGGAGATACTATACTGCCAGAAAATTCTCAAGGAAAGGCACCGCGAGCAGCAGTTACAGCTGTTGGGTGAGGCTCTAAAGGAAAGGACAGAGAGATTTTAACCAGTTAATGTGAAAGTTGAAGATAAAGTTCTCCCAGATAAAGTTCTCTTCTTTGAAGGCTCTAAAGGAGTTCTAGAAAATAAGGATTTTTCCTATTTAAAGATGGTGAAATCCTTGGAAAGTATGTAGACTCAAATAAGCCACTATTAAAATGGCATCATGCAAAGCTGCCCATTCTGCTGCAGTTCTAAAGTTTCTCATGTAAATAATTCCATGACTCATTGATAAACTAATGATTTGCAAACTAATGAAGGGGATTGGGGTAAGCATTGTGATTTACCTGATTAACTTGTTTGGGGATTAGGAATGAAGATGGTAAAATCCATTTTAGCAGCATTTGGTATTTTACCAGTATCTGGTTATTTCCAGTCTTTTCAAAATGTGTTCCCCCTGAGTTACACTTACACCCTTTTATCCATCACTCTCAACTATTTTGTTCATAAAAGTCATTTTTCTCCACCTTCATTTGAAAGACCTCTAATTCTTAAATGATCATTCTAAATAACTATATTAACTGTCACTACTAGTTGTCATTTCTGTGAAGTCATTGTAATCATGTTTCACACAGACTATCACTTTGCAACTGTGAGTTTGCAACTGAGAATTTGGAATAAAATACTTTCTTCTGTTAACTAGATACCTTCAGTGATTCACCAGTTTGGCCCTGGATTCCATCATTGTCTGATATAGCAGCTGTGTTTTTCAATATGGGAATTGATTTCGGATCTTTATTTCCTCTGGAGAATCTTCAGCCAGACTTTAATGAAGATAATCTAGTGTAAGTTGTTTTTTGTTTTCATAATTAACTCTATAAGCATTCTTTACAATGATTTACATATAATAGTTATATTCATTTGATAAATTCCATATCCATTCTTGATTTTGTTAATCTCATTAGAAATGAATCTTGAGTTAAATACATTCTTTTTTGTTATCATTAAATATATTGTTAACATGTCTCAATCTAAAAGCCATCATTTTGTTTAACAGGGAATTAACAGTAACATTCCTATAATTTTTTTAATAAGGTAACAGTGGTTTGCATCATTGTTTGTGTCTTAGAAGTATAGGATTTCCCCCTTCAGGTGTTACCATACCACACCCACCACCAAAACATATAGTGCACCACATAGTCCACTGTGCTGCCACCCCTCCTCCATAAAAGTTTTAATGACTTTCATTGTTTTTACTATTATAATAGCAATATTATCTAACAATAATTTTATAGCAAAGCATTTTACTTAACAGAGAAAAAATAAGAGGTAAAAATTGGAAATGAGTTGGTTGAGAGGTTCACTATTCGCAATAAAAGTGATTTAATGTATGCATACAAGCTTAAGAGTCAACCGAAAAGCTATAACAAACAAGAGAATTTGGTATAGATGCTGGGGTATAAAATTAATAATGAGAAATTATGAAGCTTCAGATATATGAACTGTAGCTAAACAAGTCACTAGAAAAAAAGACTTCATTTACAACATTAAAGAAATAGTAAACAATGGTATATTAATAATAACCATCACAACTACTAACACTTAAATAGTGCTTTCTGTGTGCCAGGCACAATTCTGAGGGCTGAATGAATATCTCAAACTTCATTTAATAGCCACTATACCTATTAGTTTATTCATTCCCATTGTACAGGTGAATCAGGCATGGAAAAGTTAAGTAACTTACTGAAGTAGTATAGCTAGAGAGGGACATAGGACTATCAATCAGCTATTTCAAAAATAAGAAAGTTCTTCACATCATTATGAAAATATCTCCATGATATATCAAGTGAAAAAAGAAGGGCACACGACAGGGTATAGAATATGGTACCATTTGTATTAAAGGTAGGGAGGGAGACATACAGCAGTCCCCCCTTATCTGTGGTTCTGTCTACAGTTTTAGGTACCCACTGGCATCTTGAAACATTGCCTGCAGATGAGGGAAGACTGCTGTGTATTGATAATTATTTGTGTATACATGAAATGCTATGAAAGGAAGGACTAAAACTTGTAGTAATTGTGGGAAGTGGAAAGGAAGGTTAAAAGGTCAAACTGGGAAAACAGTTCTTCACAGTATTCTGTGCCTTAATACCTTTTAATTTTTTATAATCATATGAATGTGTTATTTGTTGAGAAATTAAACAAGAAAACATTTTTTAAAAGATTTATTTATTTATTTATTTATTTGTACAAGAACCCGGGTACAGGCCAGATGTGCGGGAGGGTGAGAGGATTCACCAGAGACAGAGCAGGGAACAGAACATGCAGACTGACGAAATGTACTGCTAAGGGGAGCAGCGGGTGCAACAGGAGAGGTCTGCCACACCATGTGGTACCCTCACCGGCCGGCAGGGATTGAACCGGTGCTGCAGAGGCTGCTAACAGCTCCACAGCACTGCACTCAACTGCCTGCACCACCAGGGGAGGCCTGAAAATATTATTTTTTTTAAAGGCCACGTGCATGTGTCTTATCCATGAACCTTCCCTGATTAGCCCAACCAAAATTGAAAGGTCTAGAATTGTTCTGTTAAATTGCTATGGCAGTTTCTTTAGGCCACTCACAAGGCTTGTACTCAGAGCCACCTTCTGCATTGCTCTCTAACACCAAGAGCAGCAAGGATAGTGCCTTATAAAAGGTAACTTTTTAAGGGAGAACTAGTGCATAGAGATAAAGATCACATTAGTATTTGACAGGTAGGAGGTGCTGGATTGACTTGAATCTGGTATGAGAGAACTTTTGGGGGCTTGGATGGTGGTTACCCTAATTACATTTATCAAAATTTAAAATGGGTACATTGCTTTTATTGTATGTTCTATGTAAATTATACCTCAGTAGGACTTAACTTTTAAAAGCACAGTATTTCTTAATTATTTCTTAATTACAATGTCCCTAGTTTCACATTGCTTTATTTATTTTCCTATAGTTCAGAAATACAGATGGCATTGGGGGGGAAAGGAAGTGAAGATTCATCTTATAAGCCAATTTTTTCAACTCTTCCTGAAACCAATATTTTAAATGTGGTTAAGGTAGGAAAAAAACTTTGTCTTTTTTTTTTTTAAAAAAAAAAGATTTATTTTTACTTATTTATGCATACAAGAACTGGGATGTAGGCCCGAGGTGCAGGGGGTGAGGAGATTCACCAGAGACAGAGTAGGGAGCAGAACAGGTAGATCTACTGAAATACATTGCTTAGGGGAGCAGTGGGCAAGATAGACGTCTACTGCTCCATGTGGGTTAGCATCCTGGCCGGGAATCGAACTTGTGCTGCAGTGGCTGCCAACAGCTTGATAGCACTGAGACTTTAACTCCTGTGCCACCAGGGAGGCTCCAAAACTTTGTCTTTAACACCAAGCTGGAATCAATTCGTTTTGTTGTTAATAGTTTAAAAGCAAAAACGTTAATGGCTTACCAGTGATCTCTAGT
Organism: Talpa europaea; assembly: GCF_964194135.1. Classification (NCBI taxonomy): domain Eukaryota; kingdom Metazoa; phylum Chordata; class Mammalia; order Eulipotyphla; family Talpidae; genus Talpa; species Talpa europaea. The sequence continues at coordinate 20,360,128 of NC_140077.1, read as the reverse complement.
CTGAAATTTTATAGCAATTTTTGCATTATGGATTTTTTTACTGTTTTTATTTTTGTTTTAATATTAGGAGTGAGGGGGAACTTACATGAAATCAGATTTATGTAATCAAAATAGTTCTAGGAATACCTTTACTAAGAAGCCTTTTGAAACCAATAAATTTTTAGAATTAGAATGTATGAAGAAAAAAGTCTTATATTATAATTTAGTGATTATGAATAATTGTTCAAGGAAAACTTTAAAAGTATTTTTAGTGGCTGAATCACATCAATGATACTAAACTCTTAACTCTTAAAATTGAAATTAATTGAGACCAAAATATTTATCATATCATCTAGTTCAGCTATTAACTTGAGTATTTCTTGTCTTTTTTCTGGATAGCTGTTTTATTTTCTATATAGTTCTCTTTTGCCTTTTTATCCAAAACTTTTTATAATTTAAACTCTTCAAGTAAAATATCATTTCTTATATTGTTTGTCTCTGTATTTGTATCATAGTTTCTAGGCTTGTGTACATCTATTCATCCAGAAGGTTACCAGGATCGTGAAATAATGTTACTAATTTTAATGTTGTTTAAAATGAGTTTGGAGAAGCAACTGAAACAGATTCCTCTGGTGGATTTTCAGAGCCTCCTTATAAACCTGATGAAAAATATCAGAGATTGGAACACAAAGGTAACAGTGCTTAAAACTTTAAATTTGGCTTTTTTTTAAATAGCATCACCATTTAACTTTCACACTGCATGCAGTATTCAGTTAAGAGCCTTAGCAGATGAAAAAAACTGAGGAGTGGACTATCTTTGCTTGAATTGTATTCAAATATTTAATTTGCTAAAACTGCAGCTCCTCATTCAACAAAAAATGTGCTTATTGGGGACCTTCTGTGGACCTTCTATATAGGTACTAGAAATACAGCTGTAAAAACGACAATGCCCTGGTCTTCATGGCACATTTTCCTAGTCAGCAGGTTAGATAATAAGTAGACATAGATTATAATAGCCTGTCAAGCTGTAATGAGTACTACAAACTAAAATAAAATGGGACATGGATTTAGGGAGTAGCAAGACAGGGATGCTGTGCTTTTTTCAGATGAGGGAGTCTGAAGAGGAAGTGATCTTTGAGCAGGCTGCTGGCTAATGAAATAATAGAGGGACTAATACATATAGAGAGAGTAGTACATACAACAGGAATTTCAGTTAAACTTATACAACCATTTTTTTTGTTAAGTTATAAAATTAGATTTTTCAATTTTTTTTGGTGGAAATTTTCAAACATGTACACAAGTACATGAGAAAAAAATATAATGAACCTCTCCGTATCTATCACCCAGCTCAACATTAACAAAACAATCAATTTTGTTTAGTACCCTCATCCCATACTTGCTTCTACTCAGGTATTATCTTAAAGCAGTTCTTTTAGACTTTAAGTACTACATTAATTGAGGATCCCTAAAATGCAAGCGATCTCAGATCAGGAACACATATTGTGGAACTCTTATGTATACACTTTTAGAAACTGATAGAATATTTACATCATTTTTTTTTTTTTCAAAATGGACTGTTTAAGTACAGAAGCCAAGTGAAATTCTGATGATTATATCTGTTCAGTCTTGTCTAGAACTTAAGGCTTAATGTGAGTACTGAGTTCTAGCCTCTATGGTATTTCTGAAAATGAGTGCTCTGATGGTTCCATTAGGTCAAGAGGGGATGTGCATGATTTGTTGGGTGTTTAATTCCATTGACCTGTTTGAAAATCTTGGCTCTTTCTTTGTTTAGGTACCTGAACTCTGTCTGGCTATAAATGAACTTTCCAGTCATCCCCACAATCTTCTGTGGTTGGTACAGCTGGTCCCTAACTGGACATCACGTGGAAGGTATTGAAAAGTGAGAATTAGACATTAAGAAAATTTTATAATGTTTACATTAAGAAATTCTCTTGCATCCGTTAGTTCCTTTCATTTCATATTCAACTGTGAGGAAAGGCATTTACAGTCTGATACTAACACTTAACCTAGATCATTTTGTAATATTCTTGAGTTTTGGTTTTAGTTTATCTGATAATATAGACGACACATGCCATAAAAATGAATTAGTCTTTTTTTGCCTTAGAAAAAGAAATTCAGCGATAGTTTTTTCTTTCAGTAAATCAGGAGCAAAGATGAAAGCTCTTAATGATTTGCCTGAGCTTCAGGAAACTCTAACTTCATGTACAATTATTTTACATGAATTTTTACTATTCTATTTAAAGCTTATATGTTCTTGAACAACCTGTAGAAACGTTAGCTGTGTTTCCAATTAGAAAGAAGAAAAAAACCTCCTTTTTAGCTCATTTTCTTCTCAAGCTGTATTGATGAAAATACGTTCTAAATACTTTTAAATTCTAATTCCAGGCAACTGAGACAGTGCCTCAGCCTAGTGATTATTTCAAAGCTTTTGGATGAGAAACGTGAAGATATCCCTAATGCTAATAATCTGCAGGTATAAATAACACTTTTGTTTCCTTTTAATAAATCGTAGAGATAGTGAGGTATAGGAAAAATTGATGGATCCTACATCAGAAGTCCTGAGGTTAGATGTCAGTTCTCAGGCTACTGTTCATGTAATATTTAGTATGATACTTAACTAATGAGGTCCAGTTTCTTGATACGTAAAATGAAGATGGTATTATACTTCTCCCATACATGGTGGTTGTGAACAATTAGACAATGTGTGAAAACTACAGGGAAAATTATAATATGCCTTATTAATATGACATTTTTCATTGAATTAGTTTATCAAGGTTAGCAATTTTATCACAAGATTAAAATTTTCAGAACTACTGCCTATTAACTATCTTAGGTCTGTTTTATTATTAGTCTTTAAATTATGGAGTTTAGGTGTGTTTGCCCTCCAGAATTTGCTTAGAAGTGACTATATCTTGTATATGAGTATATATGAGCATGTCCTATGGAAGTTCCACTCTGAGACATCCTCAAGGCTATTACAAATTAATAGCACTAATAATGGGACTATAGATTTCAAATCTGTAACAACATAGAATCTAATTTAAATGTAGTGTTATTATTTGAATTGTAGTTTAATATTGAAAACTACTAGGGGGTCTCCCCAGTGGCACAGTGGGTTGAGCGCAGTGCTGTGAAACTGTCCGCAGCCTCTGCAGTGCTGGTTCGATTCCCGGCCGGCCAGGGAGATTCCCACATGGCACACTAGACCTCTCCTGTCTCACCTGCTGCTCCCCTCAGCAGTGTGTTTCAGTCTTGCCTGTTCTGCTCCCTGATCATCTCTGGTGAATTCTCTCACCCTCCCACCCCTCTGGCTTGTACCCCAGTGCTTGTATAAATAAATAAATCTTAAAAAAAAAAAAAAAAAACTACTAGCTCTGAGGGATACAAAAACAAATCCAGTGGACTCTGCCACAAATATAGTGGTTGAAATAAACCAACCATTGTGGTATGGTATGGTAAGAACAGTGATGAAAGCATGCACAGATTACTGTGGAACAGGGAGATTGGAGGGGACAGCTAGTTTCTGCATTAGTGTTGAGGTGGATCTGATTCCAGACATATGGGGACTATGCCTGAGCTACCAGGATAATTAGCAGATAACTCCCAATCCTGTCAGTGATATTTACTGCCATCGAAAGAGAACTCTTTTCAGAATTCAGTGACTCCTATTCACAAGATTTAGCATTTGCTGATTTTCAGAGAATTTTTTTTCCCCAAATAATTTTAAAGAGAAAGCATTCCTTTTGATCTCTGCTGTCAAGTTACTTAGTTTCCTCCTTAAGCTTTTATTTTTTATTCTCAGTTACAAGTTCTGTTTTTAATTTAAAATCCCTTTCTAAGCAATTGAGGACTTGTAACTTAAAGGAGAAATGGATATCACTGAACTATTATAAAGAAAGCTAAAGGGGCACAATTAGAATAGGCAAAAAGAACAGGATACACTGAAAGAAAGCTAGCATAAGAAACAGAAACTATATTGCTTAATACTGTTCACTGTCCCCTCTTTTGGGTAGATATCAGTCCTACATCGCTATCTTGTGCAAATGAAGCCTTCTGATTTGTTAAAGAAAATGGTCTTGAAGAAAAGAGCCGAACAACCAAATGGCACTATTGATGACAGTCTTCATTTGGAACTTGAAAAGCAGGTATCCAGCACTAGATAATTGACAGCATAACTGATGTCTGCTTCCTAACCATAGACTGATGATAACATAGGCATTTTGGATTCTAGCAAACATGATCATAAAATGAATGTTTTTTTTTTTTATTATTGTCATGAAATTCCTCAGTAAACTTGAGAATTTAAGTAAAAAAATGAATATTGGGAATTTAATATTGGGAGTTTTTTTGTTTTAGTTTTTGTTTTTTTAAGCTATGACAGAAAGTGGTAAAAGGAATACACTTGAGTTAGAAATCAGATAATCTAGGCTTGACTTTTTCCTGTTTAGCACCTCTTTCTGGGCAACTTTCCTAATGTCTAAACTTGGATGACATCTATGCTAACTAATTCATTGGTGTTCATTTTATTCATTTCTCTAACAGGCATATTACCTGACCTACATTCTTCTTCATTTAGTTGGTGAAGTTAGTTGTTCTCATTCTTTTTCTTCTGGACAACGGGTAGGTAGAAAGTTTTTAGTGTTTTTGTTCTTAATAAGTGTCTTTATTGATGGAATTTTATATAGGAGAAAAGTTAACTCTAGATTTGCTATAGAAATCCTGTTGTACACTGGAAAGAGGGAGGAATAACCTATGCAAGTAATAATTCTTGACAAGAATTATTTGCCCACAGATGTTAGTTCTTTTTATTAACCATCATAACTTGGCAGCAGTATAAAGCATTAATTACCAAATGGGCTCCACTTTTTTTTTCTTTAGAAATACTTGCCTTAAAATTAAACTGGTGATAACTCAGACTACTTCAGAAATGCGTTTCTGAATTATTTTCCCATGTTAAGAATTTCATTTTTAGTTTCTCTGTTCTCCCTATACCATGAATACCCATATTCCTGGGAAAAGTTCTTGTTTAATTCCACAGGTTTCACACCTTAGCTAATCCAACCCATTTTAAAACTGAGTATTTCCTTTTCCTTAAGCATGATGAAAAAGGGACTCAAGATGGCTTTGTGTGTTTTTGCTATGTTTGCTCTCCTGATTGGAGGCCAGTATAGTTAATCTCTCTGTAATGTTGTTATGGCCTTTGTAGTTTTCAAAGAAAATTTAATGACTAAAAGCAAATTGATTATTATTTATAAATTCTTAATTATTATAGAACCATATATTATAGAACCATGCCTTTCTGTAAATTTCTCCATAATTTATGCATATACTAACATCATTATTTTAAGAAAATGGTGTCTTAATATTCATATTGTTTCAATCTTGTCTTTTTTTCACTGTAAGATAGTAGCACTTCTATAAAGTGTTATAGTATTTAAAAATCATAATGAACATTACGTATTTTGTGATTATACACAGGGCTAGCATGAACATACTTATTCATGTATCTCTATTACATATGCAAGCAGTTCTGTGGGGCAGAATTCCTCAGAGTTGAGTTCTGTGATAAAAGGTTATATATTTTTCAATAGCTGTTGTCACATTTCCCTTCCCAAAAGTACCCATGTGCATTCTTATCTTAGCATATTCAACCTTTACATATGAGAGTGACTGTTTTGGATTACACAGTTCTAGAACTTAATTTTTCAAGGAATTACTATTAAAACTTGTTTATAGAGAAAAAAAATCTGTCAACCATTATTTGAATATGCCATTAGAGAATGCATTAAGGGAAAGACTATGAATTTCTGGGCATTACATCACACAAACTGAGCTCTAGGATTACTTTTCAGTAATGTGCCTTAATCCATAGCAAAACAACTTTTTTTGTATGTTTATTTCTCACATTCACTGACAGTAAACCTTAACAGTCTTATTGTGGCAGTTAATACTTTCAATGATATGATTGCTATTATATGTTTAACATCAGAAATTGCTAATTGGAGAATGATAGATTGTTAGTCCTAACTGCGTAGTCTCCTTTTGTTAATTTGTAATGCTTCAGAGTTGTTTCAGGTCTTACATTTGTTTTGCACAGAAACACTTCGTGCTTCTCTGTGGGGCTTTGGAAAAACATATTAAGTGTGATATTAGGGAAGATGCAAGATTGTTTTACAGAACTAAGGTGGGTGTGCGTTTCTCTTACATATTGTTGTTTTTTTGTTTTCATTTAATCTTGACCTTGATGTTATAAGAGATGCATATGGGCCTGTCTTAGGAGACAAAAAGAACATGTAAGGTTAGAAATATGACTTTCTCCTTTAATAACAGAAACCAGCTTCTACTAAATTAATTCTGTTAATAGCTAGATTGAAACTGAAGGAAAAATCTCAAAACATATATTTTTCATTTTACTTCTTTTTTTAATTCTAAAATGCCTGATAACCTAAGGAAAAGAGTTATTCTAGTACTAATAAAACTTCTTAGTTTCTTCACAGTATATAAAATAAGACTTTAATGCCTAAGCTAGCTTTAAGGATTGAAGCATTGTTTAAATAAATATATAAATTTTTATTTTTTTATTTTTTTATTTTTAGCTTTATTTATTTATTTATTTATATATAAGCACTGGGTACAGTCAGAAGCGTGGGAGGGTGAGAGAATTCACCAGAGCCAGAGCGGGGAGCAGAGCAGGCAGAAGGACCAAAGTACACTGCTGAGGGGAGCAGCGTGCGGCAGGAGAGGTCCGCGTGCCATGCAGGACCCTCCTCCGGTGGCCGGGGAGCAGCCCGGGATCGAACCGGCGCCGCAGAGGCCACGGGCAGCCTCGCAACCCAGAGCTCAACCGCTGCGCCACCGGGGAGGCCCTAAATATATAAATTTTTAAACAATGGTTATAAAATTTGATGACAGTTGAAAACTAGTTTTGTTCATGAGAAAAAAAATAGATTAGCTGTTATTCTTTGAATATTCCATTGGAGAATATCAAATCTGTAGGTCCTACATTATCCAATCTAAGCTCTAAGGTAAAAAGGATTCAGTAGTAACCTTGTTAGGCTTTTTCCTTAAAGATTTAATATATTAAGTAGTTTTAAATAGGTGAATGTATGAGTACGGAGTTAGGAAAGCAACTTTAGTATTACTAATGAACAGTTTTTCCTAAAGTGTAAAATTAATCAAAACTTGCTTTTTCTTCTAAAGTTTTTTTTAATTCCCAAATCATTTTAGCGTTTGTAAGCTGATTCTTCTTGCCATTTGTGTTTGGATGGTCATTGAATGTGAAGTTTCAGCTTGTGTAACTCTATATCTTATGTATATTATCTATAAAGGTTGGTCATTTGAGCAATACTTGCTCAGGTTTAGTATCTTTATTTACTTTAGTAGATTTAAGTACAAAAATGAGCATCTAATGAAGTTGTATCAGATTGCAGATTTTCAAATACATGTAGGGGATAGCTCTTTGCCTTAGAGTTTCATAGTTTCAGAAGCACATTCTTTTGAACATTGGCTAGAGTCACTGGCCCGTGGAACTTGGTGGTAGTGGCTACTGCTGACAGACATGATAAAAGGGGACCACACAAGGTTTTTGTTTCTTAAAGCCAAGGGCCGTCATAGATTGGTGCCAGGGCTCCTCTTACTTAGAGTGGAGAGTGACACAGAGGCCTATTAAAATTGCTTTATGAAACGGTCCTGCTGAAATAGATGAATTGTGTACCTTTCCAAAAACGTCTAGTAGAAAAGGTGATGATTGTTTTGGAGAAACTGAATCTGCTAAACTCTAAATGGAGAAAAAAGTGAGCCTTGAAATTTAATTTATAAATTTAAAAGCAGCTATAAATTTCCTGACTTGTTTAAAACATTTCTGAAGTAATTATGGACAAGAAGTAATTGGGAATCTCTAGAGTGACAGGAAAGTTTGAGTTTTGCACAATCACTTGCTAAACCACCAAATGTAGAAATACACCAGGAATTTAAAAGAAATAGTAGTACTTTGCTAAAATCTAGAGGTGCATTACAGTGAATTTTGGATCTTTTGAGTAATATGGAAAGGAACAAATAACAGCCATTTTGTGTCACTTTCAAATCTTGATTCTGTCAAACAGAAGCTGAGAAAGCAGGAAGCCACCCAAAACCTTGGACCCTATAAAAAAGACCACCCCTTCAGCTTCTTAATCTGGATATTCAAAAGTCAGCAGGTTGAAAATGTGTCTTGATGGCAGGGACTATGTTTTCCTGGATTATTTCTAGTAACTAATGGGAAAATAGAATCCAGTGTTTTAGATTATGGTAAAGGATAAAAGTCTTATTAACCATTGTCATTTGAAAGCACCTCTAAAAGATGAGTGGTTTATTTTCTTTCTTGATAAAAATCAAATTGAGTTGGGTTGTTGGATGTGGACTTGTCACAGCTATCAGGTGTTTTATATCAAGCATTAAACTGCTGTTAGCTGAGGCTGTTTTGATCTGATCCTTTCCCCCACCCCCCCCCTTTATCTTTAAGGTAAAAGACTTGGTTGCCAGGATACATGGAAAATGGCAGGAAATAATCCAGAACTGTCGGCCTACTCAGGTGTCATTTTTAACAGTTTTATTTATTTATTAACATAATATATGGTTTGTGTCTGTTCTTCAGTTTTTGTTTGCTTTATATTCATTGATTTGTTTCCAGAAGTAGCTGAACCCATTTAATATGTTATATTGTATCTAGGTTATTTTATCAGGAGTCTTTTTCTTAACAACTTTCTTGAGATAAAATTCACATGCCATAAGTTTCACCCACTTAAAATACATACTGTTTTTTAGTAAATGCATAGCATTGTGCAACTATCACCACTATCTAACTTTAGAACATTTTTGTCATCCCAAAAAGAAATCTCACACCCATGAGCAGTCAACTATTCCCTGACCACCTGCACTCCCATCTTTATTCCTCCCACAACTTACGCAACCCCAAATCTGTTTTCTGTCTATATAGATTTGCCTTTTCTGTACATTTCATATAAATGAAATCATATACTGTATGTGGTCTTTTATGACTGGCTTCTTTCACATGTTAAGTGAATTCGTGTGGTAGCATGTATGTCCTTTCAATTGCCAGATTGTATGGATATATCACATTAATCTAACCACTTAGTAGATGGATATATTTCCTGACCACTTCCTGGCTATTATGAACAACACTTCCGTGAACAGTTTTTTATACGAATATATGTTTTCAAATGAAAACATCTTGCACATACACTTGTTAGTGGAATTGCTAAGTCATATGGTAATTCTGTGTTAAGTGTTTTGAGGAATTGCCAGACTATTTTCCAAAGTGACTGCACAGTCTTCATTCCCACCAGAATGAATGAGATGTCTAATTTCTCAACATTCTCCCCATGTTAATACCTATCCTTTTGACTACCGACACAGTAGGAGGTTAGAAGTAGAATCTCATTGTGGTTTTAATTTGCATCTGACTAATGATATCGAACATCTTATTTCATGCTTATTGGCCATCCATAAAACTTCTTTGGGGAAATGTCTGTCTGTTTGGATCCTTTGCCCATATTTCCATTGGTTTATCTTTTTATTATTGAGTGATAAGAATTGATCATCTGTTCTAAATATAAATCTCTTATTAGATATATAATTTGCAAATATTTTCTCCCATTTTTTTGTATTTTCATTATCTTGGTATCATTTGTAGAACAAAAATTTTTAATGTGATGAAGTCCTATTTATCTGTTCTTTACTATCCTTTTTTCACTTCTGCTTTTGGTGTCATATCTAAAGAGCCTTTCTTTGCTTAATAGAGGCGTTGTTAGTAAGTTTGTCATCCTGCTTGTTTACAGGCTGATTGGGATTGTCTAAAATGATACTTCCAATTTTAATGTGTATAGTTATCAGCTAAAAACTTGTTGAAATGCAGATTCTGATTTAATGGGTCTGGAGTGGTATACCTGAGACAGTCTGCTTTCCTCATAGGGTCTCAGATTTTTTTTTTTTTTTTTTTTTTTTTTATAGAGGCATGCTTTATTTATTTGTTTGCTGGTTTGTTTGTTTGTTTTGTCTATACATGCACTGGGTACAGTCAGAAGCGCGGGAGGGTGAGAGAATTCACCAGAGCCAGAGCGGGGAGCAGAGCAGGCAGAAGGACCGAAGTACACTGCTGAGGGGAGCAGCGGGCGGCAGGAGAGGTCTGCACGCCATGTGGGACCCTCCTCTGGTGGCCGGGGAGCAGCCGGGGATCGAACCGGCGCCGCAGAGGCCGCGCGCAGTTTCGCAACCCAGCGCTCAACCGCTGCGCCATCGGGGAGGCCCGGGTCTCAGATTTTGATGCCCCAGGGTCTCAGATTTCAGTAGAGAAACTCTAAAAGTGGTTTATATTTTATAGCAAAGTAGTAAGACACTGAGGGTCAGTTAGGAAAAGCAATCTCACTATAACATTTTTACTCTCATGCAATCGGTGTCCTTCATAAGATATGCATTCCCTTTTAGAGATGGCTTTGAGACTTCTTAGATTTAAGGTAGTGTTTTATTATTGTTGTTATAGTCTGTCTCAATATATTTTTTTAGATTGGCCGTCTTTGTTGATGTGACATTAAAACAGAAAATAATTTAATATCAAAACCAGATAAACATTTAATCTTAAATATGACCTAACATCTGTATGTATTGATGAAAAAACATTTTGTTCTTATACTTTTTTCATTGCCAGACCACAAAATGTGAAACTTGAAACTGATTACCATAAACTTTCAGAGAAATATGCAACAGAAATTTTATTTCTTCCATTGTCAAAGATGATTAGTAGTTTTATAAAGATTAATTCATAATCTTACTGATTTTCCTTTGTCCCTTTTTCCCCTCCGCTTTTATAGGGGCAGCTTCATGACTTCTGGGTACCAGATTCTTAACAGGAATTTCAGCAGCACAAACATGAACTGAGAGAAATTCAGCAAGAGCCTTCCCTGGAAGAGGATTACCAAAATCCAATGGAATGCTAAGAAAATGTTCAGCAAATGTACCACATGAATATCTAGTATAATGCTGGTAATGAAGAAACTGCCATTTCTGCAGCAGATATGAAACACGATCTACTTAATTAAGGCAACTGGCTTTTTAAAAGAGCAGAATTCCATGAGAAGGGAGGGGTAGAAGCATAGTTGCATGTCTAACATGCGCCTGTTAATTCCTCTTGTTAAATTTTAAGCTAATTATCTTTTAGGGGGAAGTATTTGTGACACTTGGATAATCACAGGAACTGTATAAGAAAGGATTTGGTCCAACTGGAGGAATTGGTCGTGGAAACCAAGACCAAGTTCCAGTGGGTTTAATTTTCCTTTTTGGCTATTTTAGGACACAAAGGGAAAGTTTAGACTGTATTTAGTAACAAAAAAGATAAATCTCCTTTAATTTCTAAAAACCACAGGGAGGTTTTAATCCATGAGCTTTCCTTCACTATTCAAGATTATAAATCTCTTAGGTTTTTAATACACATTTAAACAGTTGAGAAACAAAAGTTTGGTATATTGTCAGATTTCCATAAAAGGGAAAGGTTAAACTATAAAATAGTGGCTCTGTTTTTGTGCCAAAACATTCTAATGTGCAGTTTGTTTTGGATTTCTTTTAAAAATACAGTTAAATCTTGAAATCTCAGCTAAATCTTAGAAGTCTCACCCTTGCTAGCCATAATACAAAAGTTTATATTGTAAAAATTTTAAAATCTGGATAAGTTTCCAAAAACCTTACTCTCATGAGTACAAAATCTTGGCAGAGACATGGATGGTGATTATTCTTTGGGACACTGTGTGTGTGTGTGTTTGTGTGTGTGTCTGTGTGTGTGTCTGTGTGTGTGTGTCTGTGTGCACATATGCATACTGTGTACACATGCACATGCACACATTTATATTTTAAGTTGTTGCACTTGAAAACCACAGCTGCTCTAAATTCTTAAACACTGGAAAGCCATCCTTTGGTTTAAATGGTGGAAGGTTAGTAGAAGTGCACATGCTGGTCTTAACCCAAGGGTTCTTTTGAAGCCTGTGGTGGTAATAGACTCTTACTAGCCAACTGAAAAATTCTTTTTGTTTCCTGAGTGTCCCTTTTAAGGAGGGTTTGTTTCTTGAACGAGAATGCCAACTTTTTATTTCAACATTGACTTGGATGACACTGCTCTGCTGAGCACCCTTAATGTCTCCAGTGTGCGGGGAAAGATGATGGAAGGAAAGGGAATTGACTTGTTTTTTATGATTTGAGAGGACAGAAAATAGATTTTGAAAATACACTTTCTACCTCTAAATTGAGGCTTAGAAGTAAAAAGCATTCTATCTCAAAGTTATCCTTAAAAGAATATCAGTAACTTTTGAGCCCATGTCAAGCATTAAACAGATAAGAGACTTCATAGGGAAGACTTCAATAAATCCAGTTCCCAAGAACCCCATCTGGATAAGGCTCCAAGAGCCAGACCAACAAAAGTTTTAATCTGTGTTGAGTTTACTGGTAAGAATATTATCTTGATACTACCTCTCAAGGGAATTGTTAGAAATGCCACTTATGGTTAATGAGATAGATACAAAGAGTTATATTTGACAGAAGCTTGAAACTCTGGCATCTATCTGCCCAACAATGGGGGCTTTCATTCTCTGTAATTTAATACTTTGTAGATACATTATTTGTGTGTAATTTTATAAGTGTTCATATTTTTCTCATTTTGCATTGTGTAAAGTGTACAAAATCTCAAAGTATAAAATACTGCTTATATTGCTTGTAATTACAGTGTGTAAATATTTTCTAATCGTGTACATTGACGGGGGGACAAGTGGGTTATTCAGGTTTTTTTTTTAAGTGACCCTTTTGTATTGCAGTTTCAATAGATAACTGCCCATCAAATTTCAAGCCACTTTGATACATTTTTATTTAGCAGTTCCAATAAGAAAAATCTCTATTTTTGTCATTCTCCATTAGAGAAATACTTCATCTGTCCCTTTAAGATAAATGGCCAAACATCAGTTTGGACCCTTATGTTTATGACTCTGGTAGATGTCTTCAGCCTCCAGGTCATATTCCAGTCAGTATTTGCATTTGGATTCTCATAAAAAAATTTGTGACTCTTTCAGCACAAGTAGCCCATGATTTTTCTCCCAAATCAAGTATTATCCTTCTCCCTCGAGTCCCCATGCTTTGTCTCCCTCCTGCTGATGTTGCCCAGTGAATGGGATGGTAGTGGGGGAGAAAATGTTCATTGCACAGAGAATGTCAGGCCATTTTTGGGACTTGGCAAACAAAGCTTGCACTGAGTGGTGGTGTGTTTGGCAGTATTACCGTGCCAAAAATCACCTTGTCTCATTTCCTGATGTGTATGTCAAACTTATTACCCTTATTGCAAGCTGAATTAAGGTACTTGTGTTTATGCTTTGTGTGTAACTGTTTGCCTTTTCTAAACTGCTTTTCTTGTTATCCTATATAATTCTATTAGTTATATCATGTTAAGTGAAGAGGCTCTTCATGCACAAAATGCATCTATGTAGCAGCAAAGTAACAGCATTTGTACATTTTCTGTCTATCTACTGATGGCAGTGGTGCCTTTGTCACCTTTTGAAAGATTGGCTTTTTGTTTTTATTTTAAATTGTAAGAGTTTGCTTTTTGACTTCACAAAAATCTCCCCAGATGTAAAAGATAGAAAATGGCGTGGTGTCATCCAGGCTCACCTAGAGCATTTTCATTTTTATTTCTGTCAAAACAACTGTAGTTGGTGGGGAGTGGCCAGTAATAATGTGTGAAGTCTTTATACCAAGAACAACTTTTAAATTTAAAAAAATAAAATTTTAAGAGGTGACCCATTAGCAAATGACTGAGTTGGAGATTTAGGGGAGGACTGTCCTGGGTTGTCTCTAAAGAGGCAAGATTAGGGTACAGGTAGCTGGCGTGTAGAGCAGTTAGCATGACCCGTGGTTGTTACTTCTTACTCATTAACAATGTCGGTGCGCCTCATTATTTGTGCTTTGTTTCCCCGGGCAGTCCTGTCAGCCAGTTAATCCACCAGCTTTTAGGCGGTTTACAAGTAAACGCAGATTTTCTTTTTCTTTTTCTTTATTTTTAAGATTTTATACTACATCTTGTTTAAAGTCCTATGAATGTATGTGTGTGATTAAAACAGCTTTTTCTCAGTTTGAACATGTGTTTGGTAATATTTGTTTGGGAATGGGAATGGCTAAGTGTCTGGAATGTCCTGTTTTTTCCCCTACCCAACTCCTAGGTTTTTTTTTTTTTTTTAAGATTTATTTATTTATGCATATAAGAACTGGGGTACAGGCCAGAGATGCAGGGGGTGAGAGCATTCACCAGAGACAGAATGGGGAACAGAACAGGCAGATTGACTGAAATACACTGCTGAGGGGAGCAATGGGCGAGACAGGAGAGATCTGCTGTGCCATGTGGGTATCTCCCTGTCTGGGGATCGAACTTGTGCTGCAGAGGCTGTGGATAGCTTCATAGGTTGCATCTTAACCCCTTGCGCTGCCAGGGAGGCCTGACCCCTAGTGTTTAAACTGATTTCTTCCTTCCTTTTGCTTTGGAGTCTCCTGTTACCTTGATGTCTCCTGTTTCTGGAATACATACAGCCATAGTTGTGCACAGTTGACTTTTACATAATCCAGTTAACACTTTGCTATATACTTTGCAGTGCAGAATTCAGTAATCTCATTCACTATGCTTAGTCAGCTGTTGAGTACCTGCTACATGCTAGGCACTCTTTAGAATTCAGTGCTCTAGTAGTGAACGACATAAAACAGCTCTTATGAATCCAACCTTCTGGTAACCAAGTTTAAAAAATACCTCCTGTTACTGGCCAGAGGACTGGAAAAGAACACATTTGATCTGGCGCACTTGGTCTAGAGTCCAGAACCAAAAAGATGAAGCCATCCAGTGCAGATGGAGGACTCATGCCCACTTCAGCCTGCCAAGTGGATAAAGCTCTGGATATGCCAGCTGGAGGATTCGTAGGTTGATACCTCCTCACAAGAGAAGCTGTTCTAATGAGCTCATAGTAGGCATGGTTGCCAGAGGTCTCAGGTTCTAGAACCATGCCAGTATTTCTGCCTTCCGACAGGCTGGTTAGAGGAGACTCCTTGTGGAGCATTTTTCCCCTGACAGTAGGGTGGAGTAGGAGAGTGAGCGGCCAGACAAAAGCAGACATATTGCCTTAAGTTCTCACTGGGAGGCAGATAGCACAGCCTTGTGCAAAGTAAGGGCCTTGACCTTGCCCATAGCCCTGACCTCAGATAGAAGGTTCATCATTCGAGCCGTTTGATCTTTGGCAAGTTACTTAACTTTTCTGAGCTGTAATTTCATCTGGTAAAAGGGATAATAATGGTGTCTACCTCAGAATGTGTGGGGACTAAAGGAGCTAATGTACGAAAAGTGCTTAGCAAAGTGCCTGGTGTATAGCAAGACCTTGATGAATACCATCTGTTATTATTTAGCTGCAACTTGAGTGTCTTCTAAGATAACAATTAAAATTAATATTCAGGCATTTGGGGGTTTACATCTTAGCAAACCAGATCTCTTTATAGTGTATGTGTACTATATCCCTTCTGACAGTTCTGGAGGCATCTCTGTCCAACTCTTTACTGGTAAAAAAATTCAGTTGGTGACTTTATTATAGCCCCGCATGCTAACGCTGAGAAGGGGGTGGTGGGTGGTGATTTTCCCACATTTGTGGACATGTCCTGACACTCCCTTTTCCTTGCTAACCGTCCCCAGGCTGGAGTCAAGAGAGGGCAAACCAGAAGGCCCAGCTTTGGGTCTGACTCCAAGACGACTGGCTGGGAGGAAATCTTGACAGGCAAAACAGGCTTCTGAGGCACAGTGGAACAGTGAGACTACAGCATTGTTGCACTGGTGACCATCCTTTGAAGAAGCATCTCAGCTGTGTATGTGGCCAAAATAAAGATCACACCACCTAAAGGGAGAGTGCTGGGCAAACCAGAGGTGGAGATGGCAAAGCAGGAACAGCAATGCTGCCACAGTGAACAGGAAGCAGAACAACTTGACTAGGCCACAGTTCTCTTGCCTCAGGGAACCTGTGATCAAGTTTCAGCAGTTCATACCTCCCCCCTTCATCTAGGATCCCTGCTACAGTGAGTAACTGCTGTGTGCAAAGCTGGAGCCCAATGCTGGTGTGTAGGTGGCAGAGGACAAGTGGCACAGCCCTCACCCACTTTCTTACAGCTGAGATGGGGAAAACAGCTTAGCAAAAACAAAACCCGTGTTTGTGAAGTGCACCGGAAGGTTTTCAAACAGGATCCTTACCACCCCACTGTGAAGCAGCCAGGGTAGTGACGTTAAAGATGAGTTAACAGCCAGCTCAAAAACTGACCTGCCTTGTCCCAGGACCCAAACTCACAGGTTAGGATTATCTTCTCTTTTGAATTCAAGTCTCCTGCTGTCAATGTGCCCCTCATTTATGTTTTATCAGTTGGAGCTGCAGAGATGAGTATTGTCCATCCAAGAGACTTTCTAGAGAAAGTCCCATTAATTGCCTTCACATGTGATCTTTCATTAACTTCAGAGATACGTAGGTGGGCAGAGAGCAGCATGAAATGGATTGTGATCTGAATCTATATTATCAGACTTACTGAAGTAACTACCCAACTAGTTTAGCCAGTGCCACACTAGTACTCAGCCTTGTGACTTATACATCTTGTTCTTTTGAAAATACTTGAGGTTTTGAGTCTGCCATTAGAACACCTTAGAGGAAGAAGGCTTTCCTCGCAGAATGTAGGTCAATGGAATGCTAAACCTACCGCCTAATCACGGCATGAGTTATCTGAAGTCACCCTGAGTTCTATGCCCCTCAGCCCACTGGAGTGATTTACTTTCCCTCCTGTCAGGTTCTGTGGGCCAGTCTCCCTGACCTCCCCACTCTGCTACCCCCAGGCCTCCCATAAGAACTGTAGATTTCTCTTTCTGAGCCGTTTCATTCCTGCTCTTCGCAGCTCTGACTCCCTACTCAATCCATCTATGCTTCGAGGCTTTTCTTCTGCGGTCTTTTCCAACTCCCTGACTTTTCTATTCCCCACTAGGAAGCCTCCCATCTCACCAACTCAAACTCCTTGACCTCTTTTATGCCCCTTCCCGTCTGCCTACTCCCCAGCTCACATCTGTGCACAAACTTGCACATTTCTGCCTTTGTTCTGATAATTTCCCGTCCAGCTTGCCCTGCTTCCCTCTTAGGATTTTCCAAGGCCAACTGTCCTCTCGTACACACAAGATTGGCTTTCAAGCAAGTTAGTTAACCTATTAGAACCTATTTTCCCATCTATAAAATGGGGTTATTAACCCATAAGGATGGGACGAGGGTACAGGACATTCTTTGTAGAAGTGTAAGTACACTTTAATGTAAGTATTTCTCCCCAGCTTCCTTCCTCTCCACATACACACAAATCCTATTTGCGGAATGCTGGGGAGGTGGAAGTGTGATGTGGGCCCTGCTGTCTAGCGATCTGCAGTCACACACAAGAGCCTAAACTACTAGATTGTATGCAATGAAGTGCCAAGATGAGCTTTGGGGAATTCAGAGAAGAGGAACTAGGCGTCTTTCCCAAGGTGGCTTCAGTTAATAATGACAGAGGCACTTGAATCCTGTTCGCCCTCTCTCAAGCCAGTGCTCATCCACCTGTTACCCCAGACTCCTGTCCTCAGGGCTCAGTCAGACGCAGTGGCCCTCTGTGGGCCATCAATCTTGTCATGGATGAGGGAGTGAGTACCAGGTAGCTCATGTCTAGAGCTAGGGTTTGATCCAAACCCTAGAGGGTCCTTAATATTAGTTATGGGAAGGAGGCATGGCCTGAATCAAAAGAAACTGCAGGGCCACAGATTACCTGGAAGGACCATTCCAGTTGAATGAAAGGAGTTGGGGAGTTGATTCTGAGGGGGGCTTACCCAGGTTGCACTTAGGGTGGGATATTTGATTTGCCTTGAATTTCACAGAAGATCTGGAGTAAGAGTGATGTTCAAGATGAACTGAAAAAGAAGGCAGGTGTCAGTGGCCCAGTCCCTGAAGAAAAGAACCCGGATTACCTCTATGATTTCACTGAGTGCACAGGTGAAATTATCCAGAAAATAGCATTTCCTCTGTGCACTTCTGGACAAGCTGTTACTTCTTCACTCTAAGCCCTCCCCTCCCCCACATCCCTCCCAGCACCCCCCTCCACACACACATACAACCACTCAGACCTTAAGATGAAGGACAGATCAGGGAGGGCTCCTTGAATTTAGAGCTGCCCAAAGCTTGGTCTCTACCTACCTGTGCCCCTTTGCACTGTAGGTAAAAAGGGGTAACAGGAGTACAGTAAGAGTCCTGGTAGAAGGACAGTCCAGAGGGCCCTCCGAGTCAGAGCTCCCAGAGAACATCGCCCCAAGTGCCCAGTAGGGTCCCAGGGCTAGAGCGGAAGGAAGGTGGGCTGTAAATCCAAGGAGGGCGCGCTGCGTCGTGAGGCCACCACCAGGGGGCGCTACCGGGACGCAGCCTTTGTAGGCAGAGGTAGGGTGCGGGCAGGCGGGAGCCCCCAGGCTGGGTAAGAGGCTTGGCCTCAACCGGCTCCATTGTGTCGAGCGCGGGCGCGAAAGGAGAGAACTGAGCCCTTCCCCGCACCCCACCTTGTCGGCCCCGCCTCCCTGGTCCCGCCTTTCAGGCCCCTGCCCCACCCCCGGCTCCGCCTCCACACCCGCCCCGCCTCTGGCGGCGGCCCCTCTCCCCGCAGCTGGTGCTGTGCGGCCGCGGAGCCGCGCGTCACCGTCTCCATGGCCGGGGATCCGAGCGCAAAGGTGAGAGGGGAGGGCGGCGGGCCAGGGCTGAGGGGGGCGGGGGCCAGGCCAGGTCTCCCCCACTTCCATTCCCCGCTCCCAGCGGGGCCAGGCCTTTCTCACCGCCAAGTCCCGCGGTCCCGCATAAAGGCGCTAGAGGGGCGCGGGCCAGGCCTCGGCTGCGCTCGGCGCGGACCCGCCACCGCTGAGTCGGACACCAGCGCGGGGGCGGGGGCCCGCGTGGCGAACAGTGTTCTCCGGGATCTGGGTCACATCTCCCAGCGTCCAGCGGGATCGAAGGAGATCTTGTCCTCGAGCGACAGCAGTAGACACTGAGGTTAGACCAGCCAGAGGAGAGGACCACAGGCTGCCCAGGCTGGTGGAGGGGCGGGGGCAGGCCCGTGGGCCAGGAGAGGCCGCCATCCTGCCGGCCAGAGGGAGATGCCGCCGACACTAGGTCGGCAGACAGGTGGGATGAAGGTCGTGAGCCTGCCGATCCTGCATTCGGGGTCTGCCCTCCACAGTTCCCGCCGCCCTAGGATCTAATAGCGGGTAAGTGGCCAGAGTTTAGGGGGCTGGCCCTGGGGAAGAACCCAAACTGTGAACTGGGGGTAGAGAGTGGGGTGTGGACTGGAGACCTTTAAGCCTTTTCACCACTGGGGGGAAAGGGGTGGCAGCCCCGCCCCTCCACTTAGCCTCACCCTCCCTCCCAACAGGTTACATGGGGGCTGAGAGCATCTACCCTACTTCCCTATCTAGAGCTGCAATATACGTGGAAGTAGAGGAGTGCTGAGTTACCCCTCCTGTTCCGTCTTTCCTTTGCAAAAGCCAAGGGCCGCCTCCTGGTAGGGTTAGGTCCTCCCTACCTTGCAGAGCAGCCTTGACCCATGTACCCATCCCATTTGAGCGTCCAAGGTCAGAAGCTTCCCCCATAACTACACACATACACACACAGTCGGAATCTGGCCTTAGAATTGGGACTCTTGGGAAGGGAGGCAGGGTTCTGCTCTGCATCTCACCCCCAGTGGACACTGGCCATCTCCAAGCTGCAGTGAGAACTGGACCCCTGGAAGTGTGTTGTAGGTACGCTTACCTGTGCATAGAGGTGTGTGTGAGGACTGTGTGCACATGCGCGTACTTGTCCCTTCTGTGATGATGGTCCCTGAACCACTGTATGAGTGGCTTTGTGTGCACATCTATGTGTGTGTGTCAGACCCTCCAGTGAGTGAATAGTGGGATGATCTTTTTCACTCTCCTTGTCAGCCTGGGAGGCAGGTGACCTGCTGAATGAATGGGCCTGGGAATACAACCTCATGTGTGACTATCTATGAACATGTGTGGCAGGTCCTTTATGCGAGCATGTATGTACACAAACCTTCCTGTGTGTGTTCATGACTGATGAGTATGTGTGTTCACAGCCTTCCTGTGAACATGTATGTGTGCACCTGTGTGCATGCACGTTACCCCCTCTGGTCATGTGACTTGTGTAAGCCTGTGTAAGCATGCCGTGCTCCACACTCTGAGTGGTTCCTCTCACCTGGGTGTGTTCCACCTGCCCAATCCTAGGAACTGAACCTCCTACCCATAGGGCTTCCCCACCCTTGCACTAAGCAAATAGGAGGCCCCAAAGGTAAACAGGTGTAGCTCACAGTGAAGACTGGGACATCAGCAGTTTGCCTGAGGCACCTCCTGCCCCAGCTCCCTAAGCAGGAGCTGTTGTCCTCTCTGGGGTCTAGGGACCCTCCTTCCACTATTCTGTTCTCCCCCTCTGGATCCTGCTCACTAGGGTGCTGACCTTTACCTCTTAAATAAATGTTCCAAACTCCTATTCTCCCTCTGGCCAGTTCCTGGTTCCTCCCCTCCCATCAAGGCCACATAGTTAATATTTTACTTGGAAGGGGGTGGGGGGCAGTGGCCCCTTTGGCCCTGTTTGTGTGAATCTGATAGGGCCAGGTGGGTCAGGCTTCCCGCACATCTAGCCCAGCCCAGGAGGCCTTCACAGCCCCATCAAGAGATCAGACTGATACAGGAACCAGGCAAGGTCTGCCTCCTCCCCCGCTCCCCATCCCGTTGGCTTCAGAGAGGATCAGGTGAGGGAACAGTCTCCAAGATGGGCCAGGAGCGGTGGCCAGGAGCTCAGGTCCTATCATCCACCTTTCCCCTGTTGCTCATGTCTGAGTTTGCTGGCCCTGTGCACTGCAGCCTCCTGCACTGGCATTACACCTGTGTAATCAGGGGGCCAGGTACCCCCTCCCATGCCTATGAGTGCCTCTTTGCAGGTGTGGATGCCCAGCCAGAGGGTGTAGTACAGACTCGAATGGGCAGGGAAGAGATGTGCACCCCCTCAGAGAAGAATGCTGAGGAGGAGACGTGTCTAATTAAAGAGAAATTCCAGAGGGAGCTCTCAGGCCAGGGAAAAGAAAAAACAAAGGGAAAGCAGGACAAAGTAAACAAAGGCCCATTAACCATCTCTACGCAGGCCCTCCTGCATAAGGCACCCCCAGGGCCTGCATAAGGCACCCCCGCAGGCCACGGGGACAGCTGTTTGCCTGAGTTGAGTGAAGCTGAACTCCACCAAGGTAGATGCCTCCTTAAGTTTCTGATGTGGGCACAGGAGGGCAGTTACCTGGAGTTTGGGTTGGAGGGAGTCTAGGGTCTGGTAAGGAGAGTGAGTTCCACACAACTGCCAGCCTCATAGCAGAGAGATGAGCAGAGAGACTCTGAGTCCGACCTGATGTGGGGGTTCTGGGAGTGCTGGAACTTGTCCGCTCAGTGCCCCATGAGTCGGGGGTTTATGCTGTCCACCTTCCACCCACGCACAGATCAAAAACTTTCTGGTATTTTTTTCCTTCAGAAAACGGACCTCAGAAAACCAGGACTAGCCCTGCGATCGGAGCAGGGTGACCCTCTCAGTCACCTACAACCCTCCAATGACCCCACGACTCCCTTGCACCATGGAGTTTGTTTTTGATGTGGAAAGGCAGTGTATGATCCATCCCCCTCTCTGACCTCCTACCTGGGATTCCATGGCCACACAACCCTGTGATTCCAGTTCCCCCCGATTCCAGGACCCACCTTGGCCGCATGACACATACTCTTCCGAGTGACCTCCCTGGACCTTGATCCCTGTGACTGTTCTTTCCATTGTCCCCTTGACTCTGGCCCTGGCTCCCCTTGGGGGTCTTGCTGGTCTGGTCCTCCCCAGGAAGATGTGGGGGAGGCTCTGGCCCCTTCTGCTGAGCTTCCTCACAGCTACTGCAGTCCCTGGACCCTCGCTGCGAAGACCTTCCAGAGAACTAGATGCCACCCCTCGGATGACCATCTCCTATGAAGGTTAGACCCCACCACCTTGAAAGGCTGCAGGAACCAGGGCTAGGGCTGGGGAGGCAGCCCTAGAACTGGGCTCATAGCTTCAGCTCTCCCCAGAGCTTTCCGGGACCCGGCACTTCAAGGGCCGAGCCCAGAACTACTCAACGCTGCTGCTGGAGGAGGCTTCAGCAAGGCTGCTAGTGGGAGCCCGAGGCGCCCTGTTCTCTCTCAATGCCAACGACATAGGAGATGGGGCTCATAAAGAGGTCAGTTTCTGCTACCTGGACCACCCAGAGTCTATCCAGTTTTGTCCAACTCCCTGGGACCTCAACTTCCTGGAAACCCTGCTGGCCTTCCACAGCCCCCTGATTGGACAGTGCTGCCCTTCCCAATCCAGGTCTCCTTGCATCTGAAGCTCCTCCTGAAACGTACCTGTCCCCGATCCCTGGGGTCCTGTCACTTGGGTCCAGCAGGTAATGGGGAAAAACAAGGGTATTGGGGTCAGTGCATCAACCCATTCCCTTTCTCCCTACCAGATCCTTTGGGAGGCCTCTCCAGAGATGCAAAGTAAATGTCTTCAAAAAGGGAAAAACAACCAGGTATGTGGTCTTCCCTGGCCCCGCTCCTTTCTTCCTCCCCAGTATTGATGTCAGGACTGGTGGAGACACAGCAGAGAGGTCCAGGTCAGCCGGTCAGTTGCAGCAACCACAATAAACATTATAAATGTCGCTGGAGTGGCAGGCACTACACACAGCGCTTCTTATCCAAACATCTGGTGACTTATTATCTTGGCCTGCAATGGCATCTTATTCTCCTCTGGGCTCCCAAATAATAATCATGATAACAAGAAGTCATCTCTAGTAAATGCTGACTTAGCTAATATCTTACCTAATTCTAAAATAATCCTATGAAATACTAAAAGGCAAGAGGCGAAACCTTACAAAGGAAAAAAGGGGGTGGCCTCTTAGGACATGTGATGTGTAGAGAAGGCTGGTGCAGCTGGCATGAGACCAGAGGAGGGGCAGAGCCCTGGCTCGCAGGGCTGGGGCACATGGACTCTGCTCAGTGGGCCACCTCAGGGATTTTAAATACAGCAATGACATGATCTGGTTGCGGTTTTTTGTTTTTGTTTTTTTTTTTTTAAGATTTATTTATTTATTTATTTATTTATTTATACAAGAACCAGGTACAGGCCAGATGTGCGGGAGGGTGAGAGGATTCACCAGAGACGAGCGGGGAACAGAACAGGCAGACTGATGAAATACACTCCTGAGGGGAGCAGCGGGCGCGACAGGAGAGGTCTGCCCCACCATGCAGGACTCTCGCAGGCTGGCTGGGATCGAACCTGCGCTGCAGAGGCGGCGGACAGGTTCACAGCGCAATGCTCAACCGCCTGCACCACCAGGGGAGGCCCAGGTTGCATTTTTTAGATATGCCTTTTGAAAGTGGGTTGCAAGAGTGTGCATATTGGTAGACGATCTCTAGAAGGAAACCCCAGACAATGGCAAAACAGCCATCCCCTTTGAAGGCATGGGAATTAAAGGAAGATTCTATTTACAACACATCCTTTGTACCTTCTGGATTTTATACTGTATGAATTAAGTACTTTTGAGGGTTAAGAGTGCTGCCAGAGGTGATGGTGGTAATTTGGATGATGAAGGAGGTGGAGGAGAAGTAGAACAAGTCAAGAGACATTTAGGACATTTAGGACAAAGACAGTTCCTCATGGAGAGGGACTGTTGGAGTGGGTAGCAGCAAGGATGAATCCTGGCTTCTGGGCTGAGTAATAGGATGGATGGATGAAGTGAGTTGGGAAAGACTGGAGGGACAGGTTCAGGAGGGAAGATGCAGGTTCGGAGGAAGGGCGAGCTTGCTTTCTGACAAGGTGAGTGTGATAGCTCTGCGGGTTTATTAGGTGGAGGGAGCTGGAGCCTGGGGACAGATCTGGTATTGTCACCCCAGGGGAGGTACAGGAGCTCTCCGACTGGAGGACACTGCTGAGAAGATCTGAGAGAAGCACCTCAGGGGCTTGTTGCTCCTGAACTAGGGTGCAGAGGGCTGTTGGAGATGCAGGAGAGGCCGGCAGAGTATGTCAGGTTATCCGAGAGGAAGAGGAGAAAAGAAGGGTTGTGTTGCGGGGAGCCCAGAGGACAGGGAGTTCCAGGGAATAGTCTGTTCTGAGCAATGAGAGGGCCCACTGGCGTCTTCGAGGTCTCTGTCCTGTGGATGGGGCCAAGAGCTAGACCACAGAACTGGACTAACGGAGAGGCCTTTAAGTAGGCTGAGGCTCACAGCCCTCCCCCACCCCCACCCATCCCACAGACCGAGTGCTTCAACCACGTGCGATTCCTGCAGCGGCTCAACGCCACCCACCTCTACGCATGCGGGACTCACGCCTTCCAGCCCCTCTGTGCAGCCATTGTGAGTGTGCCTTGCCCGGCCCTGATCACTGGTCCCTGACTCCAGGCTGTTCTCATCTTGGGTCACAATCCCTGACTTGGGCCCCTCACTCCCCCCAGGATTCTGAGGCCTTCACCTTGCCAACCAGCTTTGAGGAGGGGAAGGAGAAGTGTCCATATGACCCAGCCCGAGGCTTCACGGGCCTCATCATCGGTGAGTGTGCCCCTCTCCCCGCACCAGCCCTTCACCCATAATCACACTGCTGGTGGGCCAGGGATCTCATCGCTAGGACTGGCCACCCATGTGTTATGTGCCTTATTGTATGTGACATGTCCCTCGTGCCTGACCTGGCCCTGCTCCAGATGGAGGCCTGTACACAGCCACACGGTATGAATTCCGGAGCATTCCTGACATCCGCCGGAGTCGGCACCCACACTCCCTGAGAACCGAGGAGGCACCGATGCACTGGCTCAACGGTTAGGAGGATGGGGGCAGGGGACTGTTTCTTCCTCTCGACGCCCTAGGCGGTAGCCATCCCACCCCCGAGTGCCCTGTGAGCCTCTATTCCTGGGTGTGGAACAAGGGGTCCGAGGCAAGGGGCAGGATCCCAGCCTGCTTCAGAAGCCACTTGAACTGCCTGACCCGCAGATGCTGAGTTTGTGTTCTCCGTCCTGGTGCGGGAGAGCAAGGCCAGCACAGTGGGTGACGATGACAAGGTTTACTACTTCTTCACTGAGCGCGCTGCCGAGGAGGGCTCGGGCAGCTTTCCCCAGAGCCGCAACAGCCACCGTGTCGCCCGCGTGGCCCGTGTGTGCAAGGTGAGTGGGTCTGAGTATGGGGCGAGCACCCAGAGGCTGATCTGCTGACTCCACCCTGACCCCATGTCCCTGCCTCCCAGGGAGACCTGGGGGGGAAGAAGATCCTGCAGAAGAAGTGGACCTCCTTCTTAAAGGCACGTCTCTACTGCCACATTCCTCTATATGAGACTCTGCGTGACGTTTGCAGCCTGGACACTGACACCTCGGCCCGCACACATTTCTATGCTGCCTTCACGCTGACCACACAGTGGTCAGTGCAGGGACAGGGGGGAGGCAAGGCACTGGGGACAGCGTAGGGGTTGGCGCAGAGCTCAGTGAGGGCGAGACCCACTGTTGGGAGGGCCGGCTGCAGAGAGAGAATTTCAGGCATGTCTAGCAAGTAGGGCCAGAGGTTGTAGAGGCTACTGACCCTCAGGAGAGGCCCCTTGTGCCTGGAGCTGGGAATGGCCAGGATTCTAGTGGGCTCTAGCCCGGGCAGGGGCACAGGGTACACTCAGCGTGACTCATCCCCCTCCCCTGTGTCCCACCCTCAGGAAAACACTGGAGGCCTCAGCCATCTGCCGCTATGACCTGGCTGAGGTGCAGACTGTCTTCACAGGCCCCTACATGGAATACCAGGATGGTGCCCGGCGCTGGGGCCGCTATGAGGGTGGGGTGCCAGAGCCCCGGCCCGGCTCGGTAAGTGCCCAGGCCTGGGGAGCAAACGGTGCTGAATAGCCAGAATGCAAGTGGGGCAGGAGGACGGGCAGGTGAGGTCCTAAGGTTCATCTCACCATCCCCACCCCAGTGCATCACAGATTCGCTGCGCAGCCGAGGCTACAATTCATCCCAGGACTTACCATCCCTGGTCCTGGACTTTGTGAAGTTGCACCCACTGATGGCCCGGCCAGTGCTGCCCACGCGTGGACGGCCCCTGCTGCTCAAGCGCAGCGTGCGTTACACGCACCTCACGGGGACACCTGTCACCACACCTGCTGGACTCACCTATGATCTGCTCTTTCTGGGCACAGGTGCTTCTGACCCCTGACTCAAGCCCTCTGGTGACTGCTGATCTGAGTCCTTGACCTTTGTTGACCGCTCACACCCTGGATACCCCCATAACAAAACTGTAGTGACCACTGATGATTCTTCAATGAACACTCGCTACTGGCCCCCAGTCGCCACTGGCTTAGGGTGACTGCTGACTTATATCACTAACAATAATGACATTTACCCTGATCACTAGTGCTTCCAAATCCACTTATTCCTGCCATGACTAGCTCAGAGTTCCCAGTGTCCTTCTACTGACTGAATCCTCGTCCCTGACCTCCTGACTGCCAAGCTGCTTTTCTTAGGCTCTTGCAAGGGGCCGAGAGCAGGTTCCACTGTTGGGGTCTGACTCTCTCCTCTTTCCATACCAGCTGATGGCTGGATCCACAAGGCTGTGGTCTTGGGCTCTGGGATGCACATTATTGAAGAGACACAGGTGTTCAAGGAGCCCCAACCTGTGGAGAATCTGGTCATCTCTTTAATGCAGGTAGCCCCTGACTTGTGACCCTCAACATAGCCTTTCAGAATAGGGGGAGGAAGTAAGGGAGGCCATCAGGGGCTGTGTGTTTGTAAGTGGGAGTGGGGTGCTGCTGACCAGCTGTTCTCTCTGGTTCCCAGCACAGCCTCTATGTGGGCGCCTCTAGTGGAGTCATCCAGTTACCTCTCTCCAGCTGCTCCCGCTACCGCTCCTGCTATGACTGTATCCTGGCCCGGGACCCTTACTGTGGCTGGGACCCCAGCACCTATACCTGCGTGGCCACCACTGTAGCCAACAGATCCCAGGGTAGCAGGTAGGAGAGGGGAGGGACTGAGGGCCCCATGTGCCTGGGGCATCACGGCCTGAGTGGTGGAAAGGGCCTGCCAGCTCTGGGTGGAGTGGGGACCTGTTGTGGTAATTGCTCTGTGACCCTTCCATTGGGGAAACTGAAGCCTGGTTCCCCTCACTCATGAGTCCTGATCTGTCTGCAGGACAACAGTGATACAGGACATAGAGCGAGGAAACCGAGGCTGTGAAGGCAACAGCAACACAGGTAAGTGCTGTGGATGGGGTTGTGTGGCCCTGGCTGCAGAGCCGGTCCTGTTACCATAGACTGCCATGTGTATGTGCATGTGTGTATGTGAATGGGCGGCTCCACATGCTTTCAGCGAGGATGATTCAGTACAGTCTGGGACAGAGTAAGTGCTCAACAAACATTTGTTGCCCAAATGAATTACACATTTTCAGTGAGGAGAAACAGGCTTAAAATAAACATTTTTTAAAGAATTATTCCTTTATTATAATATTTTTTAAACTTATTTATTTTGCATAGAAGAACTAGGGTGTAGGCCAGAGGTGCAGGGAGTGAGAGGATTCACCAGAGTGGGGAAGAGAACAGGCGGATCTAGTGAAATACACTGCTGAGGGGAGCAGCAGCAGAACAGGAAAGGTCTGCTGTGCCATGTGGGTCAGCTCCCTGGCCAGGCCTTCCAGGTGGAAGCACAAAGACTTAACCCCTAGGTTACCAGGGAGGCCCAACATACAAAATTTCATGTCTGGAGCTCATAGCCAAGTTGGAAGCAGGGGAGCAAATAATTATAATCCTTTTCATTGTCTTTTGTTACAAAAGGAATAATTACAACTATGCAAAGGTTAGAAAGATAATGAGTAGTTCCCCACAGACAATTAGATGACTTAGCTGATACCTAAAAGCATAGTAGGGCCTCCCCAATGGTGCAGCGGTTGAGCACTGGGTTGCGAAGCTGCCCGCGGCCTCTGTGGCGCCAGTTCCATCCCCGGCTGCTCCCCGGCCACCGGAGGAGGGTCCCACATGGCGCGCTGACCTCTCCTGCTGCCCGCTGCTCCCCTCAGCAGTGTACTTCAGTCCTTCTGCCTGCTCTGCTCCCCGCTCTGGCTCTGGTGAATTCTCTCACCCTCCCGCGCTTCTGACTGTACCCAGTGCATGTATAAACAAAACAAACAAACAAACAAACAAATAAATAAATAAAACATGCCTCTATTAAAAATAAAAAATAAAATAAAAGCATAGTAAACAATCATAGCTAACATGTATTGAGTACTCGCTGGGCCAGGCTTTGATCAGACACTTACATGCCCAATCTAATTTACTCTCATTATATTCCTGTGTGAGAGGTGCCATAATTGTCACCTCTGTGAGCGGTAACCTCTCTGAGACACAGCGAGAATAAGTTAGCTGCCCAAAGTTAATCAGCTATTAAGCAGCAGGGTCAGAATTCAAACCTGGCACCAAGCGATCTGACTGGAGTTTGCTTTTCATCACTCCTGTGCTCTCCCCCCCACCCCACCCTCCACTCAAGTCAACCAGGTGCGTGGAGGGCATGGGGGAGGGGACGACACCCAATCAGAGGGAACAGCAGGCAGAACGAGCTTGGTGTGTTTGAGCAACAAGAGGCGAGGCTGGAACAAGACAAGGGAGAGTCTGAGGTTTCTGACTTAGGCAACTCAGGAGTTGGTGGTGCTATGCACAGTGATGACAACTCAAGAAAAAGACCCACTATGGTTTGGAAGGCAGGCTTTGGCCCTAGTTCCTGTGACTTGTCCAAGGACATCACGTGGACATGCCAGCATGTGGAAGGTGGTCAAGTCTGGCGCTCAAGAGGGAACTTGGCAGATAGCAGAAATTAACACCAGAGGAGGGGGGTGACAGCCCAAAGTGAGATGAGAAATGACCCAGGCACCGCCTGCTTCCTGGGAAGGGCCAGCTTGAATTTTACATGGGGGCGGGAATGCAGAAGGCCTGTCAGTTGTCACTGTTCCAGATCCTGCGCTTGGTATTGGAGACTAAACAGTGAGCCACATGGCTCATCACTCTCCATGGCCCTGCTTGGGACAGACAGGCTTTGACAGCTCCTCCTGTCCCCTCCCTCCAGGGCCACCACCACCAGTGAAGACTCGCTCTGTCCTCCGGGGTGATGACGTCCTCCTGCCCTGTGACCAGCCCTCCAACCTGGCCAGGGCCCTGTGGCTCCTCAATGGGAGCAGGGGCCTGAGCGACGGGCAGGACGGCTACCGTGTGGGTGTGGACGGGCTGCTGGTGACCGACACGCAGCCCGAGCACAGTGGCATCTATGGCTGCTACGCAGAGGAGAATGGCCTCCGCACTCTGTTGGCATCCTATAGCCTCACCGTCCGGCGGGCCACTCCTGCCCCAGCTCCGCAAGCCCCTGCCATGCCTGGGGCACAACTGGCACCTGATGTGCGGCTGCTCTATGTGTTAGCCATCGCGGCGCTCGGTGGCCTCTGTCTCATCCTGGCGTCCTCCCTCCTCTATATGGCCTGTCTTCGAGGGGGCAGACGAGGCCGGAGACGAAAATACTCCCTGGGCCGGGCTGGCCGGGTAGGGGGATCTGCCGTGCAGCTGCAGACAGTCTCAGGCCAGTGTCCAGGAGAGGAAGATGAAGGTGACGATGGGGAGGGGTCTGGGGGCATAGAAGGCGGCTGCCTCCAGATCATCCCTGGGGAGGGAGCCCCAGCACCTCCGCCCCCGCCCCCGCCCCCACCACCGGCTGAGCTGACCAATGGGCTAGTGGCACTGCCCAGTCGGCTGCGCAGGATGAATGGCAACAGCTACGTGCTCCTGAGGCAGAGCAACAACTG
Organism: Talpa europaea; assembly: GCF_964194135.1. Lineage (NCBI taxonomy): Eukaryota > Metazoa > Chordata > Mammalia > Eulipotyphla > Talpidae > Talpa > Talpa europaea. Next base: position 20,330,163 of record NC_140077.1, on the reverse strand, counting down.
CGTGCCGGCAGGGCCCTGCTCCTTCGCCGAGGAGCTCAGCCGCATCCTAGAGAAGAGGAAGCACACACAGCTGGTGGAGCACCTGGATGAGAGCTCTGTCTGAGCGCGGCCTCCCAGGACAAATGCTCTTCCAAGCCGGCCTGGCTGCCCCAGGCTGGGTCACAGCCTCCCCAACACAGTCACCCTACCTTGACAGCCCCCCACTCCAGGCCCTTCTCCCAACTTTTTGATGTCCCTGTAGGGCTGGCCAGTCAGGCCCAGCCAAAGCCCCCTCCTCAGTCTTCACAGACCCATCTGTGAGCAGCCCAGGCCAACCGGTGCTCCTCAGAGGTAGGTGTTCCCTCGGGACCTGGTGCTCTGCAGACCCAGCCCCAGTTCCTATTCCCATGACCTAAGAACATGGGAGGAGAGGACACCATTTTCCTGCCCCTTTCATCTAATCAAATCCTTCCTCTTTCCCCCAGGCAGGGCTCTGCAGGTCCAGATGGCCTCACTGTCACCACCCTCTGTATGGCCCTCTGTGCTGGATGGTCCCGAAACCAGACAAGACCTCTGCCAGCCACCAGAGCCACCTGAGCCCTGCATACATGCACATGCGCACATGGAAGAATGTCTATCAGCTGGGCTGCAGGGCCCCCACCCCGACCCTGGTGCATTCTAGTGTTTTATCCCACCTTCTGGACTTCGGGTACCCTCCCAACTGCCACATGCCGTCCTAGCAAATCCTCTCCCCAGTCCGTCCCATGTGACCTCTTTGGCAAGAGCTTGGGAACAGGCCAGCCTGGGGAGGTAAGACTGCATCAATCCCCTTTTCTTTTCTCTTAGTATGCCGCCCTCGTGAGTCAGCCCTCCCACCCACCTGGGTCATTCTGGGAGTGACAGACGGAGCTCTAGGCATGCGCCTTCCTCATGCACATGTGCTCACATTTCCACTCGAACGCACCTTCTGAGCCTCCCCTTGCTGCCTCAGACCTGTGTGTGTCAGGTTTGGTCCGTGGACATTTCAGAGGGAGACCCCTCTCCCATTCCGCTGTCCTTGCAGACACCCTAGGACGGGTGACCAGCTGCACTCTATGAGCCAGCCTCCCTTTTTGGGGACCAAGTATTTGCCACCCCTCGACTAGAGCAGGGGGAGGAGAGATCTGATGTCTCACCTGGCATGTGAAGCCCGTTCTGGGAACTATGCAAAGGGCAGAGGCTGGGAGTTTAGATGCTGGGCTCCCACCCTGTCCTACCTCACCGGGGCACATTCAGGGTCCAGGGGCCTCTGAAGTCTCCAGGCCCATATGGGACAATCAAATCCTGACTGAGCTTCCCCATTTCCTTTGGGTGAGGATGACTGTTATTTTTGTAGTTGAACGTGGAATCCCACGATTTTTACTGCCCTTCACCCGACCTCTTCCACCTCTCCCCTACAATGAATGTATTTATTGTGAGAACGGCTATACTTCTTTAGGAATGCCCCCACTCACCACCTCGGTGGGCGGAACAGGCATGTACCAGAGTGGGGAGCCTGGGCTCAGCTCCTCCCCGCCTCGTTGGTGAATAAATACCCTCTTTACCCACAACTATGAGTGAGCGGTCTGCTTAATCTAGACTAGCCTTCTCCTAATCACCAGGGCACAGACTTCTGAGTCTGTGGAGAAGGTGCTGCAAGGCTGGCACTGTCCCCATAAAACCATCTGTGAGAAAACTGGGATCCTCAGCTTCCATCCTGACTGCCCTGAGCAGGTACACAGGCCTTTATTAAGGCTCTCACTCTTCTCTCAGTGTAGTGCTGGGGCATGACAAAATTATAACCGTTTGAGAATTCATACAAAGTCTTCTACCTCCTTGCTCTTTTCCTCACCATCCCACCCTTGTTTAGCTAAGCCTAGAAGATGTTCCCTATTTATCAATCCTCTTCCCAAGCTTTTCAGAACCAGCCCTCCACACACCAGAGATATGAATTCATTTCTGCAGAGGTGCCTGTCTTAGTGGAAAAGTTGGGGCCAAGCCTATTACCAGGGACCTGGCCTGAGACTCACATTCAAGGGTCAGGCCTAGACTAACCATGTAGCCTTTGATGCTCAACATCCAGAAAGGTTAGTATACGTTCTGCTTCTGGTCTTGCAATAATGAAATATGGGGTTATATTTAAAATATGCACATATTTTGAGGATGTCAAGTGTGACCTTGGGTAAATTTATTTACCTGTTTTTTCAACTTTACACGAACATTCACAGGAATATAAAGTGCCTAGCCAAAAAAGTGCCAGGCAGAGTATAAGGTGCTAGTTCTCTCTAGCTCAATGGTTGCATAAATAGGAAACCAGAGACATTCCAGAAGCTCGCTTTGAAATAGCTTGCTGTGATTTGAGATCACTTTATCAATCTGGATTTCAGAAATGAGGACATGGTAAATTCCTTGAAGAACCTCGGGTTTCAAGGAGGTCAACTGGACAGGAATTAGGGAACTCACAAAGTCACTGCCCCTCGCAGTGTGCACTCTAAAGAAACAGGCATCACTTCTTTATTCCGAGCAATAGCTGTGGCAGCAGCTTCCCCTCTGGTGGGCTTCATGTGTCTACCTGGGCTTGGAATCCCCTGAATCAAAAGAGGAAGAATCATCTCTTCTGGGGTAAGAACCCGAAGCTTGGAGTTGAAGCTGGTGGGGCAACTCTTTACTGAGCTTGCCCCTGGGCTGGGGCAGCATCCTGGACCTCTCGGGGACGCAGCCCGCCCACCCTCGTCGGTTTGTTGGTGAAGGGGTGCCACTGGCCCTGGATGCTAGGGCTGTCCGTGTGGAAGGGCTTGCGGATGCGGATCACGTCCAAGCCCGACTGGTTCGCCAGCTTCTGCACCAGTGTCGCGATCTCCTCGGCTGACTTGCAGTGGATGCTTTCCTCGCGCACAGCCCCGTTCACTGACCGGCGGGAGGTGGGGGTAAGAGAAAGGAGAAAGCGGGCGGACTAGATGTCAAAGGAGAGCAAGGAAAAGCAGGCCGAGCTCCCCGCACCACCCATGCCGCCCTCCAGCCCACCTCGGCCCCACTCACGGTATTCCGCTACCACTCTGGGCACATAGCACGGCCGCGGGTTCACGTATATTACGACCCCCGGGTTCCGTCGGGCGAAGTCGGCCACCTCCTGTTCCACGAACTCCCTGAGGGACCCCAGAAGGGTGAGCGGTGCCCCTGATCGGGGCGACCTCCACCAGGGGGCGCACCCCGCCCGGCTCACCTGGCGCCGCGGGACGAGGGCGCGTCGCGGCTGAGGCTAAAGCTGAGACGCTGCAGCTGCTGCACGTAGCGACCCAGCCCGTTTTGGAGGACACTGGCGAGAAAGCGGCTCGGGGTCCCGCGCGCAGTCATGGTCCCGACGCCCCGGTCGCCGAGCAAGGCCCCGCGGCTCGGGGGCGGGGCTCCCTCACGCCTTCCGCTTCCGGGGAGCCTCGCGCCGGCGGCAGTTTTGCTTCCTGGGTCAGGCGAGGGGCGCGCGGGAGTGACCCACGTTGCGGGCGACGGGGTGAGGGCAGAGCGGTGGTGCGGGGCAGGGCCGGGGCGGCGAAGCCCGCAGAGGTGGAGCGGAAGGAAGACGCGGGGGTGAGGTGGGCGTCCCTTTGGGCGCGGAGAGGGCGGGGCGGCGTCGGGGCGCTCTAGCTGAGTCCCCCGTGGGGGAAGGAGTCCCCAGGGGGGCCCTAGAGCAGCGGGGCTGCAGAGGACGCAGCTGGCTGCAGAGATGAGGACATCGAGGAGAAACCGTGGAGGGGCAGTGGTGGTGAAGAGATGATGCAGAGACACCGTGTCGGCGAGGAGCGGTGTGGAGGGTCAGAAAGGGGGATCGATCGGTGTGGGGAGCAGTTTTAAAGGACCTTAAAGGTAGACACTGACAGAGGGACATACACGTGAAAGGGCGTGTTCGGGAGCTAAGATGTGAGGTAGCCATGTGGATAGGCTGCAGAGGACTCAGATTTTAAGAGAGAAACCATCTAGTGTGGGAGGACCCTAGGGCCTGACCTATTGAAGGCAGCCGAGCCAAGCATCTAAAGCATATCAAGTCGTGACTTTCTCCATTTGACTAGGAATGTGGGTCCTCCGGCGAGGTGGTCACCCCCTCCGCATCCTGCTGCCCCTGCGTGGGGAGTGGATGGGCCGGAGGGGCCTGCCCCGAAGCTTGGTCCCGGGCCCTCCTCGCAGACGTTACAGGAAGGAGGCGCTCCCAGCCTTGGAAGGACCTGCACTGCCAGTAACTACAACTGAAATCCGCCAGTATTTGCGGGCACATGGAATCCCCTTCCAGGATGGCCACAGCTGCCTGCGGGCACCGAGCCCCTTTGTGGGGCCCTCACAGCTCCAGGACCAGACCCGTGCTGCCACTTCCTTCAGCCTTTTCATTGACAAGACCACAGGCCGCTTTCTCTGCACGACCAGCCTAGCAGAAGGGAACTGGGAAGACTTTCAGGCCAGCGTGGAGGGACGAGGGGATGGGGCCAGAGAGGGGTTCCTGCTTAGTGAGGGCCCAGAAGCTGAGGACAGTGAGGAGGTTCTGAGGATCTGGGACCGAGCCATACCTCTCTGGGAGCTGCCGGAGCCGGAGGAAGCCAGGCTGACTCGGGTGATGTTTGGCCTTACCAAAGTGACCAACGACACACTCAAGCGTTTCAGTGTGCGTTATCTGCGGCCCGCTCGCAGCCTTGTTTTCCCTTGGTTCTCCCCCGGTGGTTCAGGATTGCGAGGTCTGAAGCTGCTGGGGGCTGAAAGCCAGGGGGATGGAGTGCGCTATGTGGAGACCACCATCCCCCGGCCTAGTGCCTACTGTAATCTGTTTGGATTACCACTGATCTGTCGTCGGGATGTGGAGGTGGTGCTGACAAGTCGTGAGCTGGACAGCCTGGCCTTGAACCAATCCACAGGGCTGCCCACCGTTGCCCTCCCCCGAGGAACGACCTGCTTACCCCCTGCCTTGTTACCTTACCTTGAACAGTTCCGAAGGATTGTGCTTTGGCTGGGGGATGACCTTCGGTCCTGGGAAGCTGCCAAGTTATTTGCCCGAAAACTAAACCCCAAGCGATGCTCCTTAGTTCGGCCTGGGGACCAGCAGCCCCGTCCCCTGGAAGCCCTGAACCAAGGCCTAAACCTGTCCCGTATCCTGCGCACTGCACTGCCCGCCTGGCACAAGTCTATCGTGTCTTTCCGCCAGCTTCGGGAGGAGGTGCTTGGAGAACTGTCAAATGTGGAGCAGGCGGCTGGTGTCCGCTGGAGCCGCTTCCCAGACCTCAATAGACTTTTGAAGGGACATCGGAAGGGCGAGCTGACCGTCTTTACAGGTGACCCTTTGCTTGGGGTAGGAGGCAGAAGGTCAGGTGACAAAAACATATGGGTTAGTGCTTTGGTAAATGTTGCAGTGGAGCTCTCCCACCCCCACCCTCCAACTTTGAAGCCCTGCTCTGTGTTTTGGTTTTGGTTTCAAGGTTAGAGCTTTACTCCCTCACCCAGGTTTGTGTTTGACACCCATCCCCAACCCCCCTGCAGGGCCGACAGGCAGTGGAAAGACAACATTCATCAGTGAGTATGCCCTGGATTTGTGTACCCAGGGGGTGAACACGCTGTGGGGTAGCTTTGAGATCAGCAACGTGAGACTGGCCCGGGTCATGTTGACACAGTTTGCTGTGGGGCGACTAGAAGAGCAGCTGGACAGATACGATGAGTGGGCAGACCGCTTCGAGGACCTGCCTCTCTATTTCATGACTTTCCATGGGCAGCAGAGTATCAGGTGAGACTCCCAGGCCTGGAATTTTCAAAGAATGGGAGGGCAGGAAAACACACCCCAGTTGTTGGTATCAGGCCTTTCTGCCTGAGATGGTCTGGAGACTCCTTGTAATTGACTCTTGAATTCTTCGCCTCTTCCTCTTCTCAGGACTGTAATAGACACCATGTACCATGCAGTCTACGTCTATGACATTTGTCACGTGGTCATCGACAACCTGCAGTTCATGATGGGTCATGAGCAGCTGTCCTCAGACAGGTGACATTCTCCTCTTGTCTAGCTGGCACCCACTTGAACACACATCTTCTCAGGGCGCTGGCCTCTGTGCACACACTCTATGCTCTTGTCTTCTGACCTGGGTGCAGGCACATACCATCCCAGATGTGCTGTGGTCTTTGTAGAGGTGTGGGAGGTGGGCAGTGGAAAGTACAGACAGGGACCTAAGTATAAGTCCTGGGGTAGAGAGAAGTAGAGTAGGGGTGGTTTGTAGGAAGATGAGAATGAATCCAGAGTGTATATGTGTTCTTGTCCTTCTGTGTCCAGTAATCTATTTGCTTTGTTGGGGTGGAGACAGGATTGCTGCTCAAGACTACATTGTTGGGGCCTTCCGGAAGTTTGCCACAGACAATAACTGCCACGTGACACTGGTCATTCATCCCCGGAAGGAGGATGATGATAAGGAACTGCAGACAGCATCCATATTTGGTTCAGCCAAAGTAAGTAACCTTTAGAGGAGCCCAAGCTTTGGAGAGAAGGGGGTGCAGGTGTGATTAGGGACAGGCCTCATGCAGCCTCTAGTCATCCTGACCAACGGGAAGAGGCAGGAGGCAGCCGCCTCTGCGGCCACATGAGAAATACAAAAGCTGATAATAGTTGGTGCTTTGCCCTTCAGAAGCTCGTGTCCTCTACTGGAGAGAAACATGAGACTGATTATAGCTCAGTATGCTGACAGCTATAATAGGCAGTAGTGTATTTGGGAGCAAAGAGAAAAACCATCTGAGTCAGCCTGGAACATCTGGGGAGACTTCCTAGACGAGGCAGAAGTGGAGTTGAGTTTTGGCAGACAACAGGTGTTCAATAAGCAAACATATGAGAGGGCCTTCTGGGCAGCAGACTAGCCTGATCCTAGAGTTTCCAGTGGTACGTTAAACGCCTGTTATAGGCCAGGCTTGGGCAGGGCACAGGAATACGAGGCAGGGAGCTCAAACTATGTGCCACGATGGAACATACATGAATCTGGAGAAGAAAATCACAGGAGTGGGAAGGTGATGGTCCTTTCTTCACTCCTGGATGTTGAGAGTGGGCTCAGATGAAATGTGACACTTAGACTGAGACCTGAATGATAAGCAGCCGGGGCTACGTGGGGTAGGGCGCTGTGGGGAAAGTTTCAGTGGAAGGTCACCGTGCAGCATGGGACTGAAAGATTTAAGTAGCCCAGCATTTATTTGCTCGATAGGTTCAAGACCTGGTGATGGGGAGAAGCACTTTTCCCTTCTCCCGTTCCTGCCACTCCTCCCTGCACCATCAGCCTTCCTTTCTGCTTCTCTCACATGTCTTCTCACTCCTCTGTCCCATCCTTCAGGCAAGCCAGGAGGCCGACAATGTTCTGATCCTCCAGGACAGGAAGCTGGTGACTGGACCAGGGAAACGGTATCTGCAGGTGTCCAAGAACCGCTTTGATGGAGACGTAGGTGTCTTCCCACTTGAGTTCAACAAGAGCTCTCTCACCTTCTCCATACCCCCAAAGAGTAAGGCCCGGCTCAAGAAGATCAAGGATGATAATGGGCTGGTGGCCAAAAAGTCTTCTGGCAAAAAGGGTGTTGTGCCCCAGGACTCTGAGACTGGCTTAGACCAGGCCCTCAAACCCTACTTGCCAGACCCCTCCAGGCCTTCACAGTGAGGGCAGTGCGGAACTGGATGCTGAAATGAGCCTGACAGGCCAGGCTGAGAGATCTACTCTTTCTTGGCCCTCTCCTAGGGCTGCCTCTGTGTGTGGCTCTGAACTTAAAGACCTTTCATTCTGAGGGGCCCAGCCTAGGGCAGGGGTCCACAGTGAGACAATTCAATGTAGCAGATAGTTGGGAACCTACTGTGTGCCAGGCTTTGTTCTGGGAATATAGCACTGACAAGGCAGATGAGGTTCCTGCTCTTAGGGAACCTACAGTCCGAGGGAGACCGAGAAGCAGCTATCTAATTTTAGTTAGTGGAAAATGCTGTAGCGAAAATAGAACAGTAATGCAGTAGTGCCTATGAGCTAGTTTAGACTAAGGTCTGAAGAGGTGTATCTGGGCAGAGGACAGCTTCGCAGGGCTGAGTGAACTAGAATTGAGCCATGTGGACATCTGGAGAAAGGGGTCTGGCGGAGAGAAAAGTAAGTGCAGCAGCGCTGAGGTGGGAGTGAACAAGGCGAGCTCCCAGCAGTGTGCTTAGGCCTCTGAGCCTGGAGGAGAATAGGGGATGGGACATCTCGCCAAACTCCAGCCTAGGCTTTCAGACCCAAAGGGTGATAGGGTTGGTGCCAGACTCCTCTGCTCCCCACACGAGCCTGTCGTGGGGTAGCACTCACTAGCGTGAGATCTTAGGTGCTTGACCCTGTAAAAGCAGGGCCCCAAACATGGGAGCCTGGCCAGAGAGCCATGGAATGAAGCTGTGAACCTGAGTGCCTGCCACCTGGACACCAGTTGCATGGTGTGCCCCAGCTGCCCGGCTGGGCGCAGTCATGCCTTTTTTAGAGCCTTTTCCAGTTTTACTGAGAAAAAAAAAAAAAAGTTTTTTTCCCATGGCCTTTGTTTCTGTGCTTTTTCTTCCTTGTCCACCAGGTGTCTCCCCAGGATATAACTGGATTTTGCTCTCAATTTGAATTGGGAATAGATGAGCGCCCTCCCCCACCTCAGGTCTTTGAGTTTGTACACCCAGTGAAGTAGGGGCATAAAAGTGGATACACACACACACCCTTACACCTTTTCTTGGCCTAGTGAAGACCCTCTCTGCCCTGAGGCTGTCCACGTGAAGCCTGCAGAAGCGGGGGTCACTGGGCCTCAACCTAGGCCCTGCCTGACCAGCTGTCCTTCTGACGTGTGCCACTCCCTGGACTCTCAGCGTATGCTGAGGTTCGACTCATTCGTATCTGGCCCCCCATCCATCTCCTTCCTCGTTGCACCCTCGCAGTGTTGCTTATGCTTGTGTGTCAGAACTCCTGGGACGCTTGTTAAAAATGAGAACTTAGACCCTCCTCTCCCCATTCCTGATACACACAATGTGCACACACACACACAGACGTTTCTAATTCTGGAGGCTTGGATTCCCCCATTTTTAACGAGCTCTGAAGAAGATTGTAAAATATAAATTGTCTGTAGACCCTGTCAGAAATGTCCCGAAGTGATGACACCAGTCTCACTTCCTCTGGTATCCTCAAGTCCCAGTTTCCTTTTAGCTTTGCCTCTAAAATGTTCTGAGGCGCTGGGGAGAAGCCTTTTGTGGATGGTTAGGGGGGGGGTCCCTGTTCCCTGGAAGCAGAGCTGTTTCTTCAAGTTCTCCCTGCCAAGAGGGGGCTCCTGGGGCTTTGTGACAGGATCTGGGATCCCTGGTCTGTAGTGTGAGAACTGTGGCTACAGTTGTCTCCTGGAGCAGAAGAAAGCTGTTCTCCAGGGGCAAGAACCTGGGGGGAGGGAGAGGGTAGCTCCTCCAGGGCCTCCCTTCTTGGGGGTCTCTCCCAGACTGGCTGGAGCCAGGCCTCCTAATCCTGCAGTAATCATTGCCAGCCGCTGACTGGTCTAGGCCTCATCCGGAGTCTAACGCTATAAAGCAGCTACGCCTTCCAGATGCACACCACCAGGTCAGATCCACCGCAGGGACCTAGGCTCGGCCTTCTGGTCTCCCTAAGAGAGCCCCAGTGTGTCCTCAAGGAAACCTTTAGGCAGCGTCCATCAGGTGACCTTTCTAAAATACCTGAAATGGGGACAGTGGGATAGATGCACGCTTAGCTGTTTATCTTGCTCCAATCTGCACCCCCACACAGCAAAAGCAAGAATGATGGGGGCAAGGGGAAGCTAATGCTTCCCCTGCCCCACCCCCTACACAAACGCATTCCATTCCACACCCGTCTTAATGCCTTACCTCAAGATTAGCCCAAAGTGTGTTCAAGAGTCCCTGGAGTCTAGAAGTAGTGGGGGATCCCGGAGTCCTGTGTACAGGCCCTGGGGGCCACTCCCTGTGTGGAGCAAAAATGAATTGAGGCAAATTACCTGGGACCAGTACTCTGCCTATGTCCACCTGGATGTTAAGAGCTCAGAAAGGGCCTGGCCAAGCCTCGCCCAGCTGGGTCTGCAGCCCTGTTGTCAGATTCACTTGGCCCACTTGGCTGTGAGGGGCAGCTATGGCCCTCCAGCAGCTGCAGGTGGGTGTGGGAAGGAACTAAACTCACTGGGACTCCTGCTCAAGTAATCTGGCTGCACACGTGGCTCAAGGCCCTGCCGGCTTCACAATCTTCCCACACCACGGGCTTCACAATCTTCCCACACCACCGTGCCATGAGGCGAGGGAGTGCTTGGTGCCTCCCTGCAGTACAGGCCAACTTCCTGTTTATACCTGTGGGTGGAACTTTATATGAGTCTAAGAGAAGCCTGGCCATACTCCGGGGGAGGGCAGACCTGGGAGGTCTGTTCACCTGGGGTGATACTGGTGGATGAGGAGGGGGAGGGGCTGGTTCTGCTGGGGCAGCCCAGTCTTAGGGATGGGGGAGGGTTTGTTTTAGTGAAACCCGAACCTCCTTTGTCTGCTTTCCAGGGGTTTTCCCTGTGTCTGGGGAGTGGGCTGAGTGGACCAGGTTCGGCTCCCTGCAGAACTGGAGAGAGTGGCTATATAGCCCGATGGCCAGTTTGGTTAGGTCAGCCAGGTAGCTGAACTCACTTGCTGCTCACCCCTCCCCAGCCCTAAAGCCAAATCCAGTAAGCTGTGAAGTCAAAGGAGAGCCAGAGGGCCAGCCTTGGGTCACCGTCGAGCTACTGCGCTACCGCTCGGCGGGTACTGGGTAGGCAGCTGAGGGGGTGCTGGGAGGACCACTCCCCTCCCAGGGTCGGGGGCGCGGCCTCAGCGCCCCGCCCCGCTCCACCAGGCCTGGGCAGGCGGAGGCCCGGAGTCCGGAGCCCGGAGCGGGCTTGGGAGCCGGCGGATCCGCAACAAGAAGGTGCCGGCGCTGGAGCTGAAGCCTAGCGCGAGGGCGAGGACGATTGGCGGCGCAGGTGGCGCCGGGTGAGTGTTGGGGCCGCGGAGGTGGAGAAACTCCCGCCTCCAGCGCGTCCTTGCTCCGAAGCGAACTTTCCAGGTCTGGGGAAGCTGGGGCTTGCGGGGAGAGGGGGCGATCCCCACGCCGGGGGGCGCAGGCGAAGAGTCTGAACAGGGAACCGACGCGGAAGCTCACGCCGAGGGGTGCGCACAGACCCACGCACGCACTTGGGACACACGAACACACGTGCATTGGAGAAGGCGCGCGCCCAGTGGGCTGCACATAGAGCCCCCTGGAGCAGCGCCCCTGGCCCGCGCAGACCCCATCAGACTGGACGCTCAGCTGTCGCGGACTTAACGGGGGTGGGAGAAAAGGGGCCCCCCTGGCCGCCGACGGGGGCGGCCCGGGTGGGACGCACCCGGGGGTTCCTGCTTCCCGGCCGCTGCAGGTGAAGACTGAGACGTAAACAGCACCCAGCACGTGATCGCTCCGCAGACGAAAGGGCTATGCTCCCCCCACCCTGGCATCAGGGCGCGAACCTCCCTGCACAGTTCAGGGTGAGTTTGCAACGTCCCAAGCCGGGCTGTATTCCTTTCTCCGCCTGGAGAGGTGGTATGCTGTCTCCCAGAAATGCGAGCGCAACGCCCCCTGGAGCCGAGGTAGCTCTGGAGGACGGCCGGCTGCTGGGCTGGGGTGGGGTTACCTGGCCTTGCTTCCCCAATGCAATTCTTGGTGCCTCCATCTCTGAAACAGAGGGGGGCGCTGTTCTTGATGGCAGTGAACAGCTGCCCCCGCTTGGTACCTCCAGCCCTGCGAGTAGCTGCCTGAGGGCCTGTGGGCCCCCTTTCTACTACCAACCCTCCCTTGCAGAACTGGGAACTGGGGGCCCACCCCCCCATGTAGGAGCAGAAAGCCCACTCATACAGGAGAGGGAACCCCCCTTCCCCAGAGAATGCATGAGCGTAAATATCCCTTTTACACCGGAGTGGGCCTATCACCCACCGATGGAAGGCAGGAGGAGCCCCCCTTCCACTCCCCCACCCCATGAGGCAGTGGGCTGCTGACCCTCGGCCTCCCTCCCCGCCCCACCCCCCACCCCTAAACACACATGCTGAGCCCAGCTGCTGCCTGAGCTTCTGGGCTCGCTGCCAGAAAGGGGAGGAGGCTCCTGGTGCCCCAGGAGGCTGGGATCAGGGCAAGGCCAGTGGAGGGGGTGGTCTCCACTGGGGAGAGGGGGTCAGTCTGTTCTTGTGAGACTGAGGCTCTGGGGTGAGCCTGAAGGTGGCTGGGCCATGTTTCCCTTTCCAGGGAAAAAGAAAGAAAAACAACCCTTTCCATAGAGCTAAAAATAGAGTTGAGAGTCGGCCAGGACTGTGGCCGGGGGAGGGGGGGGTGCTCTTTCCTGGGGCAGAACAGAGCCCTAGCGGGCCTTGGCCCTAGCGAGAGGGTGGGGGGGAGGCAGGAGACGGTGCTAGCCCAGGGGTGCAAGCATCAGCTGACCTGATCAGGTCACAGAGACCCCTGCGGGGAATGTCTGTGTGACAGTGTTTGTGAAATAGGATGTGCCTGTGTAAGTTGGCTGTGTGACACTGAATACGGCTGTCCACGTATGAAAGATGCTTCAGAGACGAGTGTATTTAAGATTGCGGCTGGATTCAAAGGACCGTGCGTTGTGGGGAAAGGTAGTTCGCAACTAGGCGGGTGACACCTAGCGTGCCTATGTGTGTGAGTTGGTCTGAAAGATTATGGAAATAAGGAGCGTCGAACCACGTCGTGCTGAGACTGAGTGTGACTGAGACTGAATGTTGGGAAAGGTCATGTAGGTGTTTAGATCGTGTTGTTTGCGAGTGAGAACATGTGGCCCCGCGAAGACGAGGACGTGATGCTGTTCTGGGTTTGGACCGGCTCACCCTAGTGATTGTTGGGGAGCCAGGGACTACCTCTCTTCGAGCAAATGACTGTAAGGGAAGACTGGGGAGCACAGACCCATTACCGCCCCCCCCCCCGAGCTCCCACCCCCCCCATCCCCGTGCTGGGAAGTGGGGTGGGGGCCTCTACGGCTGGGGGTTACTGGGTGTATTCTCCGAATGGGCCGCCAGGTGGCGCCACTGCCGCCAGGCCGAGCGCGCTGGGGGTGGGGCAGGCGTGGACCAGGCTTCGGTCCCCGACTTGTGCGGGGGCCCCGGGCCCCGGGAGCCGGGGCGGGTGGAGCGCAGCTGACCCTCGGCCTCCGCCTCTGGCCTCCAGTGCTGGAGAGCGTGTCTGGGGAGGAGGCCGAACCAGAGGCGCGGAGGGGGAAGGGCGGCTGCCGCGGCGCCGGGCCCTTTGTGCTCGAACAATGCCCGGCCGTCGCGGGCCCCGCGGCGCCGGCTGATCAAGGGCGGCCCGGCGGCCGCCGCGTCCCGAGCCGCCGCGGGAGGGGCCCCGAGTCCCGCGTGCGGCCCCCGCGCGCGCCCCGCGGGACACCGGTGACGCGGGCGTTTGTGCGTGTCCGCGCCCCGGGGCGGGGACGCCCCTCGGACCCCTCCCTCGCGCTGCGCCGCCCATCGCGCCGGGCGGGGGCCGGCCGGGGCCGGGGGCGCCGCGGAGGCGGGGCCGGGCCGGGCCGCTCCGAGTGGCCGCGCGCGGGCTGGAGCCGGGCGGCGCGCTGCCGGGGCGCGGGGGGCCGCCCGGGGCTGAGCATGGAGCAGCGCGGCGGAGGTGAGGGGGGGCCGGGGCCGGGGGGCGACTGGGCGCCCCAGCTTCTGCCCAGCGGAGGTCCGGGGGGCCGTCGGCATTCCACTGCCGCCCCCACTTTGGGGAAGGGGGGCGGACTCTGGAGGGTGGGCTGCGGGCTCCCCGCTTCCTGTCGCGGAATGGGAACTCGTGATCCGAGCCTTGGTCCCGCCGGATTGGTCTTTGGAGTTTGGTGAAGGGGAGACTTTCCCCAACTCTTCAGCCCCCGAAAGCTGGGCTGCGGGAGCGCGGACCGTGGCCAGACCGCTCTGGCTCCGGCGGAACCCGACCCCCGACTGCCCCGGGCCTCTCCGGCGTGGGCGAGCGCCCTGCCAGCCGGGGCGGTTGCTCGGGGGGTGCTGGGGAGACGAGGGGCTCTCGTTCCCAGGGCCGCGAAAGCGTTTCTCAAAATGGAGCCTCCACTTGCCCCTCCTTCTCTCTCAGCCTCCGAGCGAGCGAAGCCGGGCCGTCTGGGCCTCGCTTTCCAGACGCCTGGCTCCGTCTCCCCGGGTGTCTGGCTCTCAGGCCCAGCTTTATGTCTCTTGAGGACCGGGGCCGCTTGCTGCTTGGGGCTCAGGGCCACAGGCTCTGCCTGTCTCCTTGTCGCCTGGCCCTTGGGGCCTCTGACTCTTTGTCTCCTGCCTTCTGGTTCCCTGTCTTTCTGTGAGTCTGTCTCTCTCCTTCCCTCACTTTTCACTTTCTCTGTGCTCACTGAAGTGGGGAAATGCAGACAGGTGCCAGCCTCGGTTGCCCCCAGTTCCCCTGCCCTCTGTTTTCCCGTGGTCTGGAGAGGGCAGAGGAGGGGCTTGTTCCATCTGCTTTGCCCAGGGTGGCCCTTGTGGGAGGGCCCAGCCCGCACCGGGCAGAGGAGCCTCTGGTTGCTCCCTCCACTGGGTGTGTGGTGCCCCCCAGCTCCCAGCTCCTCACTCTCCAGACACCTTCTCTGTCCTCTGTGTCTTCTGACTTGGATGATGAGGAGAAGGGCTGGACTTAATGGAACGAAGCAGAAAGAAAGGGAGCAGATCAAGCAACAGAGTCAAATAATGGGTGTCTCCTCTCTGCCCACACTCCAGTGACAAAAACCAGGCTCCGCTTACCTGGTTGTCCCTGCATGCCACCCAGGCCCCCACCTGCTCCCACACATGCTCCTGTTCACACACATGCTTCTTCTGCACACTCGATTTCCTATTCACACACTTGTGTGACAGACACACTTGACTACACATAAACTCATGTATATTAGAATGTGCTTCTAGCCAAACATTCTTCCCTATAATCACTCATACACCACAAATCCACTTGTTATATGCTTTTATAATTTTAAAATACCCCCAAGAGTCACCCGTATTTACACACATTTAAGTTACACGTGCCTGAGTTCACACATACATATGTAGGAATGGACCAAAACATCTATCCAAGCGTACGTGTATGTGTACTCACATTCCTTCAAGGTATTTTCACACACATTTTTGTTTGCACACTGTGCTCATTTTCTTGCTCTATGCACACAAACTCACACAAATAAGTAAATGCATACACTCCTCCTCCCACGTAATTCTCCATCCACTTCTTGGTCCCTGCCCCGCATGATGACTTCAGCAGATTCCTGAGTTTTGGTCTGGCTCAGGACTAGGGAGCGAGTTCGGGTAGAGATTGCTGTCCCCTTCCAGGAAGAAGCCGGGCCTGGGGAGGTGGAGCCCTCCTCCCTGGCTCTGCTCCCGAAGTGAGATCGGAGCAGCTGCCAGCGGTGATGGTGGGGCTTCTCCCCTCATGCCCTTGAAGCTACTCTGGGAATGTCTAAAGCTGGAAGGTTTTGTAAAGGCTGGCAGTGGGCCTGTGTGGGCTCCTTTAGGCCAGACTGATGGGGTGCGGTGAAGCTAGGAGTTGTCATGGAAACAAGCCTGACCCTTCATCTACCTCTAGGAAGCAGGAGACCCTAGAGGTCCCTATGAGCTCCCCCAAGAGCTCTGGGTTTCTTGTTTGACCAGCTCCACCCTTGCCGCCTCTCTGTCTGGGAGAAACTGAGGCCCATCTAGGGGAAGCTGGGCACTGCCTGACCTTGGCTCTTTGTTCCCTAATTACTATCTGGGCTGCTGACTGCTTCTCTGAGGTTGCCTCTGCCCAAACTGCCCTTAACGAGGCCACTGACCCAAGGGATCAGAGGACTGCTCCCTCTCTAACTTGAGTCCTGGCCTCTCTGGGGGATGCAACTTTGGGCTGCCAGGGGTACCGAATAACCTACAGGCCCCTGCTTGGTAGATTCAGCCTTTGCCCTGTTCAGACCACAGTTGGGCAGTGGTCTAGGGCCCAGGGAGAAGTAAGGTCCATGCCAGGGCTTGGAAGGGGAACCTTGGTGAGCATCAGAGCTCGTTACTGATGTCTGAGCGGTGTTTGACCTGGGACTAAGGGTCAGGAGAGGAACTGAGGACATTGTGTAGGAGAGGGCTTGTGACAGAGAGACTCTGATGCCGCTGTTCTGCTCACAGGTTCCCCTGGAGGCCCTTGGCCAGGCCTGAGCCTCTGCCACCATGGCCATTGTGCAGACCCTCCCAGTGCCACTGGAACCCACTCCTGAGGCCACCACTGCCCCACAAGCTCCAGCCATGGGCAGCGTGAGCAGCCTCATCTCCGGTCGCCCCTGCCCTGGGGGACCGGCTCCTCCCCGCCACCACGGCCCCCCTGGGCCCACCTTCTTCCGCCAGCAAGATGGACTGCTGAGGGGTGGCTATGAGGCACAGGAGCTTCTGTGCCCAGCTGTGCCCCCCAGGAAGACCGTCCCCGGCACCAGCTTCACCTATATCAACGAGGACTTCCGGCCGGAGTCACCCCCCAGTCCAAGCAGTGACATTGAGGATGCCCGAGAGCAGCGGGCACGCAATGCCCATCTCCGTGGCCCCCCGCCAAAGCTCATCCCTGTCTCTGGAAAGCTGGAGAAGGTGAGGATTAGCCCTTCCTTTGGGGCCTGGGTGGAATCAGGATACCCTTGGAGGAGCTGGAATTTGGAGGCCTATTTAAAGGAAAGAGTATGGGCTTCAGATTGACCAGACCTGGGTTCTAACCCCAGCTCCTCCTTATTTTGGCTCCTTAGTATGATCTCAGGGAAGTCAATCTTTCTGAGCCTCAGTTTCTATGTGTGTCAAATGGAGCTAACAGATCAACTCACAGGATTGTGAGAATTAAATTGAATGACATATACATAAAGCGTTTGACCTAGTGCCTGGTGCATAATATGTACTCAATAGATGTTTCCTAAGTTAGTGGGACATTATACAAGTCTGCGTTTAACTTTGAGTAAGGCCTTTGACTATGCCTAGCCTCCACTTCTTCCTGTGACGTGGGGAGGACAGTGGTAGTATTTTGCTCATATGGCTGTTGTAATATTTGGAGACAAACCTTTTAAATTGCTTGACATGAAGCTGACACTCAGCCAGAGGTAGCAGTTGTTATCAAATATGGGGACTGGGAACCCCAGATGGGAGGGCAGGGAGTGTGATAGGGCTTTCAAAGATTTGGCGGCTCATCCCCAGTGTCACATGGCACCTCATTTCAGAACATGGAGAAAATCCTGATCCGCCCAACAGCCTTCAAGCCAGTGCCGCCCAAACCTCGAGGGGCACCATCCCTACCTAGCTTCCTGGGTCCTCGAGCCGCCGGACTGTCTGGGAGCCAGGGTAGTCTAACACAGCTATTTGGGGGCCCGGCCTCCTCCTCCTCTTCCTCCTCCTCCTCGGCTGCCGACAAACCCCTGGCACTGAGTGGCTGGGTCAGCGGCTGCCCATCGGGGACACTGTCCGACTCAGGTCGAAACTCACTGTCCAGCCTGCCCACTTACAGCACCGGGGGTGCCGAACCAGCCACCAGTTCCCCAGGTGGGCACCTGCCCTCCCATGGCCCTGGGCGGGGGGCACTGCCTGGGCCAGCCCGAGGGGCTCCCACTGGGCCCTCCCACTCGGACAGTGGCCGATCTTCCTCCAGCAAAAGCACAGGCTCCCTGGGGGGCCGTGTGGCTGGGGGGCTCTTAGGCAGCGGTCACCGGGCCTCCCCTGACAGCAGCTCCTGTGGGGAGCGCTCCCCACCCCCACCCCCACCCCCTCCGCCCCCATCGGACGAGGCCCTGCTGCACTGTGTCCTGGAAGGAAAGCTCCGTGACCGGGAGGCAGAGCTGCAGCAGCTACGGGACAGTCTGGACGAGAGCGAGGTGACCATGTGCCAGGTGTGGTCAGTGGCAATAATGGGGGGATGGCATATCCAGAGGTGCTGGGTGTCTAAGGAGCTGGGGGGGGTGGAGGTGGGGCTGGAGGCATGTGCTGGGGGGTTGCAGTTTGACCCCGCATCCCCCATCTGTCAGGTTTGGTCTGTAGAGTGGTGAGGATTCCACTGGCACCACATTTACTGCCTTTCAACTTGAGCAAGTTACTTAATCGTACTGAGCCTTAGTTTCCTAGTCTGTAAGTGGAGATCCCTCTAACCTCATGGGGTTCTTACGAGATTTAAGTAAGGCAAAGGGCATAGGTGCTTAGAACAAAGCCTGCTGCCTGCGAAGGGCTGCGGAAGTGCTTGCTATTGGTGTGGTGATGCCTCTCTTATCACACAGGTAGTCATTGCCTCTGTCGCCATCATTATGCTCATTGTTGAATGGAATCTACCCTCCCTGAGCCCAGGCCACCGAACCACCAGGACAGTGGGGTAGCTGGGAGCGTCCAGGGCTCAAGGTCTGGGGAGCTGCCAGGACCCAGGTCTGCCTTCTCACCCTCAGGTATACGACGATCGGCAGCGGCACTGGCAGCGAGAGCGCGAGGCTCTGCGTGAGGATGGCGTGGCGCAGTCACAGCGGGCACAGCGAGCCCAGCAGCTGCTGCAACTGCAGGTTTTCCAGCTGCAGCAGGAGAAGCGGCAGCTGCAGGATGACTTCGCACAGCTGCTGCAGGAACGGGAGCAGCTGGAGCGACGCTGTGCCACCTTCGAGCGGGAGCAGCGGGAGCTTGGGCCCCGGCTGGAGGAGACCAAGTGGGAGGTGGGCCGGGTGGAGGGACAGGGAACAGGGTCCTGCAGAAGTGAGCCCTGCAAAGCGGAGCCCAGCCTCCAGCCCCTCAACCTGCCAGTCCGAGGGTCTCCCCATACCCCCCTCTCTGGGATCAGGGTCCCCCACTGACCTCCCTTTCAGGGTGGGGTCGCATTCCCATTTGCTGCCTTTCAGCCAGTACAAATAAGGATATAGCGCTTGCTGTGTCAGGTGCCATTCTCATGCTATGGCAAATCTGTCATCCAATCCTGCCAGTGGGGAAGATTTTAGATCCCCATTTTAGAGATGAGGGAACTAGGGCCCAGAAAGACTGAAGCCCAAAATCACTCTTAGTGGCAGAGCTGAGATTTGAACCCAGGCAGTGTGACTTCCAAGTCTGTTCTCTTAACGAGACACTTAGAAATGTGGACACGGCCGTCAACGGCTCCCACTTCTGCAAAACCCGCTGCCACCCAGCTCCCAGCGCTCTGCATTGCTTCAGCAGTAACCAGAGGTTCCCACTTTGAAAGAAAAAGATCTGGGTCTAGATTCCACTTTTGCTGCTTATCACTATGAGCTTGGCTGTGTCACTAGGTCCACGTCAGTATAAAATGAGTATAATGAGCCAGCCTCCTCTCCCTGAATGACCAGCATGATGTGAGGGCCTGCGCCTTGGGAAAGCCCTTCTCACCCTCCTCCCTGTCCACCTCCCCTCCCCAGGTGTGCCAGAAGTCGGGCGAGATCTCCCTGCTGAAGCAGCAACTGAAGGAGTCTCAGGCAGAGCTGGTGCAGAAGGGCAGTGAGCTGGTGGCCCTGCGGGTGGCCCTGCGGGAGTCCCGGGCAGCACTACGTGTCAGCGAGGGCCGGGCACGTGGCCTGCAGGAAGCTGCCCGTGCCAGGGAGCTGGAGCTGGAGTCCTGTTCTCAGGAGCTGCAGCGGCACCGCCAGGAGGCTGAGCGACTGCGGGAGAAAGCTGGGCAGTTGGACACCGAGGCAGCCGGGCTCCGGGAACCTCCTGTGCCACCTGCCACCACTGACCCGTTCCTCCTGGCAGAGAGTGATGAGGCCAAGGCGCAGCGGGCAGCAGCTGGGGTGGGGGGCAGCCTACGGGCCCAGGTGGAGCGGCTGCGCGCAGAGTTGCAGCGGGAGCGGCAGCGGGGCGAGGAGCAGAAGGACAGCTTCGAGGGAGAGCGGCTGGCCTGGCAGGCCGAAAAGGAGCAGGTGATCCGCTACCAGAAGCAGCTGCAGCACAACTACATCCAAATGTACCGACGAAACCGACAGCTGGAGCAGGAGCTACAGCAGCTCAGCCTGGAGCTGGAGGCCCGGGAGCTTGCTGACCTGGGCTTGGCTGAGCCGACGCCCTGCATCTGCCTGGAGGAGATCACGGCCACTGAAATTTAGGGACCTTCGCATCCCAGCTCTGCAGGGAGCTCTACCGAAGGGGGGGCTATCATCTCAGTTCATCAAGGGCCCCAAAACCATGCATCCCCTGGGCCTCTGCCAATACCTTGGGGTTCCCCTATGACTTGGGTGAACAAGAGCAGACCCCTTGAAGGCCCCTTATTCACTGTCACTCAGAAGCTCCAACTTGCTCTGCCCATGTCACTCCCCACTGCTGCCACTGTCAGCCGCACTCACCTCCATGCTCACCAGCCCACCCTGTGAGGGCTGGGAAGAGGATGTGGCTCATCTCCACATTCTCCCATCCTAAAGCCAGAGAGCCAGACAGCACCAGCTGTTCCAGATGTGCCTGCCCCTACCCTGCCCGTGTTGGGGGACAGGGCTAAGACTGGGGTCTCTTCCCCAGTTCTCAGCTTGCAGCCTCTCCTGGAGTGAGGGGCTGTAGTCAGACCAAAGGAAGAACTCAGAAACGTCTTGTTTATTTGTGTTTGTGACCAAGTAGCCCCTCCCCACACCCAGGTTTATGGCCTCGTTTTCACTTGTATATTTCTCACACTGTAAATTTCTTGTACAAACCCAAAGAAAAAAATTTAAGAAAATTTTTGTTTTTAAAAAAGGCTGAGTATGCTGGATAAAGATGATGGGAACTTGTTTGAACCCCACCCATTCTTTATTTGCTGGCTGTTCCCCTACCCTCATAGAAGTCTTAGGGGGAGAAAGGAGGGGGGTGAGGACAAATACAGCGAAATGTCTGAGATCCTAGTGGGCCACAACAGGAAATTATCTCTTAAGGTTCGAGAAAATAGCAAAGTCTGTCCCTTGCATCCATGCTGCCCCTTGCACAGGGCACTGCTTGGGGCCAAGGAAGGAGGCAATGACCCCTTGAGGGCCCCAAGAGTCCACACCCCGTGGTGCCTGGGGGATTTCAGGGCATTGGGAGAAAGCACCCGCCACTCCTGATCTCCAGACCAAGCTCCCCTTCCTGTCTTGGGAGCTTGGAGCAGTGAGCACAGGTGACAGACTGCCCAGAAGCACCTTGTCCTTGGACACCAAGTTTAGCTGGACAGGGCAGAGCCTTAGTGACAACAGGGGAGAAAAGACAGTGGGATGGTCTGCACCACCTGTGTGGAACTTCTGGAAAGGGAGGTTCTGGAGTCAGGATGCAGGGGAGGGACTGGGGGCAGGGAGAATCTGGGCTCAGTGGAAGAGTCATGGGCTGAGGGGGAGAGTCAGTACCAGGAGTCTGGATGGTAGGAGCAGGAGCCAGGGTGAAGGTCAGCTGAAGGAGGCTGGCATCAGTGGAAAGAGTCTAAATGTTGGTGTTAAGGGCATCGATGGGCAGGATCTGGCCCTTACTGGGAGGTGCTGGGAACAGAGGGAACTAGAGTAGCATCAGAGGGTCAGGAGGCAGTGGAATGGTCAGCAGGAAAGCGCTGGTCAGTGAAGGCTGAGGAGCCAGAGGGTAAGTACAGTGGGTTGGGCGCAGGGACCCTGACCACAAGCTCCATCGGCTCCCGAGCCTTGTTCCGATAAGCCCGACGGATGGTGTCTACTGCTCGCTGGTGGGTCACCTGCTCCAGGCTCTCTCCATCCACAGCCACAAGCTCAAAGCCAGCCTGGGTGGGGGTAGGAGAATCAGCCCTCCCTCTGGTTAACCCCACCCCACCACCCAACCTCTCACCTCCACCCTCCAGGACACCCCCCCCATCTGGGTGAAGGGGGTGGACAATAGGGCTTTTGTGCCTGGAGCCTTTGGGGGCAGGGTGGGGTGCAGACAATGGCCCTTTGTCCCTTGGGGCCAGGGGTGGAACAGGACGGGCCGCCCTCAGGCCCAGACTGGCATGAGGGGACAGATTTTTTTCCTGGGCTTGCTCATCCTGCATGCCTGACCCCCGTGCTCCCAAGCCTCCCACGACTTGGCCTAAACATGCCTGGGTAGAAGAAGAGCACGTGCCAGCCCCACCCCCTCCAGCTTGGCAACAGGCTGCTCCTCACCCACCTGAAGATCCCCACTGAGGAAGGCAGCCCCCCCGGGGAAGATCTTTTCTATCTTCACCATGGGCTGCACCTTGGACTCAATGCCCCCAGAGATGCTGATGCCTAGTGAGAGAAACTGGTGAGACTACACACCCCTAGAACCCAGGGCTCCCAGGAGAAACCCAGGACCCCTTCCCCAAATCCAGACCCCCAACTCCCAAGCCCTCAGACTCTGTTACTACTCAACCCTCACCTCCTAAATCCTCTAGATCTCCAACCCCTCAAACTGAGCCCCTGACTATACCCCAACACCCAGATTCTTTTCCTAGACCCATGCAGCCTAGTTGTACCCCTACACTAAGCCCACTGACCTTACCCAAGCCCAAAAGGCCTCCCCACCAGCCCCAGTCCCACCTGGACTCACCCAAGGACGGCTTCATCTTGGACAGGGTGACTGTCCGCAGCTCCCCGCTAGGCACCTCGGTGGCTGCCTCCTCCACTGTCCTGCCAGTTCCATTCTCAGAGGGCCCCTGGGTGCCCTCTGCCGTGGCCGCCTGCCCATCGAGAGGTCTGGGCAGCGGGGGCCTGGCCTTCCGAGGTTTGTGGTAGCGCCCGTTGGCCAAGCTGGGCATGGGGATAGGCGCTGGGGATGGGGACCGCCTGCGCCCAGGGGACTTGCCTGGACCCCGGCTGCGGCTGCGGCTGTGGCTGCGGCTCTGGGCCGGGCCCTGGCTCCGGCTCTGACGAGGGGTTTCCCTGGCCAGGGGTTCTGTCAGCAGCCAGTTGGGCCTTGGTGGCCATGGAGCAACGGGCGGCGGCTGGGGAGGGGGTGTACAGGTGCTTCGGCGTGGGGTGAAGGCATCTACTGGCACGTCTTGGAGAGGGGGGATCCCTTTTGGGGGTTGGCTGGGAGCAGAGGCACCCAGGGAGACCTGGAGGCCCTCTAGTCTCTCCCTCAATTCCCCATCACCTTCTTCCTCGGAGAAGCCATTCACAGGCAGCAGGTAGAAGCCCCCACGGCTGTCTGGGGAAGAGGGCCAAGGTCAGGCGAGCCCCTCCCAACTGGCCCAGACCACCTTGCCACACCTCCTTTGTTGGTGTCGGGGGGCAGACCCAGGCTTTGGGAGTGCCGGGCCCTGCTGCCTTGTTCCCGAGCCAGGAGCCAGGTCTGCGTTCTATTGTCATAGTATTTTATTACTTTCAATTGTAATAGTAACAGTTTTATTTCAATGTGTCTAAGAAAAAGATGACTCCCACACCAAACTGGTAATTCCTCAGATTATTGCATAGAATGAGACTAGATTTAAAAAGCGAGTGGGTTTAAAGCCAATTTGGTGAATAATAGCACAGGTGGTGGTGGCAGTGCTCGAAATGGTTTTGGTGGATAAGGGAGCGCAGCTCCGAAGCCACAGCCCCAGCACAGCAGGAGTGGAAGCCACTCTCCCTGCCATGTTCCCGGGGGTGCCCCTCCCCAGCCTCTGGGGCTCTGACTAACCAGGCACAGGGGTGATGAGGTGACGCTTGGGCGGTGTGTCCTGCCGGGCTGGTCGCAAAGCAGGAGGCCATACTGGGCAGAGAGGAGAACAGATCAGAGGCAGGGGACACCGGCCGGGCTCCCTGATGCCCACGCTGAAGGGGCATTCTGCACTCCTCTCCACCGGGAAAGCCACCCTCCTCCCCACCAGTCCTGTCCCTCAGCTGCTGACCTGCCCTGCTCTTGAGAGCCTCAAAAGCCTCCAGTTCGATGGGCATCACCATGCTGTCGAAGCGCCCCAGGTCTGTGGGGGCCACCACGCTCCTGCGGGAGAGGGCAAAGGTGCAGGGTTCAGTTCTGGAGGTGCCAGCAGGGATTTCAGTCCTGGGAAGGTTGGGGGGCCATATCAGGGGCCTCCCTCCTCTCCCCAGCCCTCCCCAATGATCCCCCACACCTGATGTCCCTCAGCAGCAGCAACTTGGTAGGCCGGTCCAGAATGGCCAGCAGGGGCCTCACCAGGTCCTCCACGCCGCCCTCGTGCACGTACTGCAGAGAGGGGCAGCTGAGGGGGGGAGCATGCCTGGGCAGGCAGGGCCCTCCCCGGGGTTAGGAAAGTTTCTCCCTATCACCAGGCTGCCCTGGATGGTCTTATCCTGGTGCCTATGTGGAAGCGGGCGATAATAACAGACTTTCTTCCTTTTTGTCTGACATCCTAGCAAGGCTGCTGTGCTAGCTGCTGCTCTCCGAGCTCCGTGATGCCACCCAACGAGGACACACGAAGAAAGACGTGGCAAGTCGGCCAAGAAAGACAAAACCCCAGTGCACAAATCTGGGGGCAAGGCCAAAATATAGAAGTGGTCCAAAGGCAAAGTTCAGGACTAAGCTCAATAACTTAGTCTTGCTTGGGAGAGCGGCACGTGACAACCTCCGCAAGGAAGTTCCCAACCACAGGTTCGAACCCCCGCTGTTGTATCTGAGACTGAAGACTCGGGGTTCCGCGGCCCTGCAGGAGCTCCTCAGGAAAGAACTTAGCAAACTGGTTTCAAAACACAGAGCTCAAGGAATGGACACCAAAAACAGCAAGGGTGGAGGTGCCCTTGCTTCTGAAGATGCGTGTACAGATTCCACCACCTGGACACATTTTGGGAAATAAAACATTATTTAAAAAGAAATAATAACAACAGACCTGTAACAGCAACGACAATATGGCAGCTCTGGGACGACACTCTCCTAAGGCCTCACGCTTAGCAACCTCCCTGACGTTAACCCTTCCCGTTATGATGGGATGAGGAGTGAGGCTGGAGAGGAGGCCTTGGCCTCTGGCCACACAGACAAGGAAGTGCAAAGAGGGCCTGGAACCTGAGAAATCTGGCTCTTGCTTGCTCTGGTGGCGGAAAAGGATGTACAAGGAGCGGACTCGCCTCCCCACCCCCACTGCCCTGCCAGAAGGAAGGAAGAGAGCCAAAGCTAGGCTGTGGGCCTGCCGCCCCAGCGCGTGTCTGCTTACAGACCTACAAATTGAGCTTTGTTCAGGGATGTTATGGGGACCTTGGGGAAGGGGTGGCTCTCCAGAAGGCCTCTCCAGTCAGTTCCCAGGGGTGCGGAGGCTTTTCTACCAGGCACTGCCCGGATGCCACCAGCCACACCCCACCCACCCTTGCAAACCAACTAACTCAACACTGGCAGCCGCCCTTCTTGGATGGCAAGCGCCCCCTGGCGGTGAGAGACACACACTGATTCAGAGACAGTGCCCTTAGGGGTAGACACAGAGACACAGTGTGCCCTGGTGGGCAGGGAGAGACATTCATAAATAACTGGACATAAACTATAAACTATGTGTGTGGCCCAAAACCACACACAAAGTCACAGGGACTCATACATACACAAACACAATACTCTCCTTTTGTCTGGCAAGAGATACATGTAATTGCATAGAACCAGCCACATATGTGCACGCATTTCAAGTCCACAAACCTGCATTCTGCATGCACCAGGGGCCAGGCCCTGTCCTGGACAATGGGGGCACAACAATGTAGACCCTGTTCCAGATAACAGGAAACTCAGTCTAATGGGAATGAGGGGTAGAATGAGCCATGTACCCCAAATAACCACAAACCACTGGCAATGGGGCATAGGGTGTCTCAGAGGAAGGTGAGATCAGAGTAGGTGTCTCGGAGGTGGTGGCACTGACACTGACTACACTGGAGGAGAGATGCAGTGACAGCATAAAAGCTGGAGCAAAGCATTCCATGGGTGATGGAGAATAACATCAGATGGAGGCTAAACTTGACCACGGGATACAGGAAGGGCCTTCTGTAGGTGTGACTACATCTGTGAGCAGGACCGCCTAGAGCCGTGTAGTTGATAACCTGTATGTGCCTATGTGTGATGGGGGAGGTGATAATGTGGTGATGATGAGAACGCTGAGGTTAGTGGGTTGGGAGTTAAATCAGGGAGGGCCTTGAATGTGAGGACAGAGAACGTGCTCTCTCTTTTGCCAGATAAAGGATTACTGAGGAGGTGTAAAGTGTTCAGAGAGTGGTTACAATGCGTGGTCTGAGGCTGTGAGGAAACCGCTCGGGCGAGAGTGGAGGGAGGCCTGGGTTCTGGAGTCACAAGTTTGAGTCACTAGGGGTGTTTGCTATCACTCTGTCCAGGTCTCCACTCCAGAGAGTCTGATGTCTTGGTGTGCATGGGGCTGCGTCAGGTTTGGCTGGTATGCATAGACCCTCAGGTATTCTGTACAGGGGCACAGTGAGGGGCCCTGCCCTTTGCAGGGTGGGAGGAGCAGAGGGATGAGGCAGAGGGAAACAGACACAGAGCCCCACCTAGTGGCCAGAATCCATAGTCGCAGCTCACAGGAGGCAGACACACTAAGCTCCACTTAGCCCTCAGAATCCTGGCTGATACTTGGCTTAGCACAGAGGCTCTCAGCTGCTCCCCAACATGCGCCCCTATCTGCATCTCTGCTGCAAATGTGGTCTTGGTAAAAGGATGCATGAATTACTGTGCCTCAGTCTTCAAGTGACACACACGTGCACACTCACACACAGATAAGGTCACACAGCTAAATCAACAAAAACACAGGTACCCCCACAGACACATGCATACATCACACGGATATGCAACACAGCCTCACCCTGACGGAGGTGAGGAGGTGTGGGGAGCCACAAATGATTTCTTGAAACTCCTCTGCTTGCGGGTACATTCAGGCTTACAGGCGCTGACACAGATTCATTACACAGAACCCCTGACAGAAAACCTGGGTGTTTCTGAGTCAGAACAACCCTCCTGCACCTTCCCAACATTTAGGCTACAAAGACTCTCTCAAATCTAGCTCCGCCCCACCCTGAGGCCCTCTAGTTCTGTTTGAAGTAGAAGGGAACACAACAACAGGGTAGGAGTTGGGAGAGGCTTGAGGTGTGTGGGAGGACAAAGGCTTACTGACTTGGGTAACAGGGGAGGGGGCCTGGCACAAGGCCCGGCCTGTGGCCTGACCCAGGAGCAGAAGGAAGCATGGAGAGCAGCTGGGCTTAGAGGACAGCAGAGGCAGGTAAATGCAGGGAGTCACGTCTCCCCACTCCTGCCTGACTCCTCCTCAGCTTAAATATCACCTCCTCTGGGTGGCCCTCCCAGACCACACCATCTCATTTGTGCCTCTTGGGTTGTCATATGGTTTTCCCTTCATAGCAGCTTGCATGATTTGTCACTATGTATTAGTGTTTAGGTTCTAATTATTGTGTTAGTGTCTATCTATCTCCCCTTCCTGACTGTGATGGCTGAGTGTGTGTGATTTCTGCTTTTACTGACCACTGGTGTCACAGGGGCTGACCCAGGCACACTGTGACCTGAATGAATGAGGGGTGAGGAGACTGAGAGGTGGCCTTGTGCTGAGTGGGGGCAGGCTCTGGAGGCTCACCCGGGAGCAGTGGCGGGTGACTGCCAGCACCTCATCATCGGTCAGCAGCCGCCGGGCCAGGTCCTGAATAAGGGGCTGACGGCTCTCCCAGGCCTGCACCCGCTCGTCCACACTGGGCAGCTGGCTGGAGGGGCTCCCGGACCTGGCAGAGAGCGGGACCCGGCCCCTCTCCCGGTCTGCAAGGCAGGAGCATAGGGGTATAATGATGGGTCCAGGAGTCATCAGGGGAGGGGCCAGGGGCTTCCCTTGGTGAGCGTCAGACCCCAGGACAGGCCAGCTGAGAGGCCAAGGCATCCCCAACAGAATTCCAGCCCAAATGTTTCTCCTTATGGTTTCCCGCAGCAATCTGCTCCTAAGTGGAGTTCCAACCCAGGCCTCTCAGCCCCCCAACACAGACCCCTCTCTATTCCTTCGTGGAGCACTAGCCCACCATCCTCTAGGCTGCCAAACATGCACTGTCATTCTAGTCTGTTCCCTCGTTAGCGTTCTAGCACAGGGGCCACCATTGTCCCTAAATCTATCTTTGGGAGTCTCAACCCAAGCTCCCCAGTCATGCATCCCAATATCTGTCTGAAACCCTATCTCTCCTACTATGCTTAGTCGAATTCTTTTAGCTGCCCCGGTTATGCACCTCCTTATCTGCCTGAGCTCCCATGCTGAACCCCAGCTAAGTTTAGCCCCTGGGCTGTCCCCAACATGCAACCCATTGGCAGCTTTACTATAAAGCAAGCTTTGGCAAAGGAAGAGATGCACGAATTACCACGTCTCAGTCTCCAGGTGACAAACTTCTGCACGGGCCCCAGTCCCCCTGCTATGAAGAAGAAAGTCTCAGCTGAAGACTCAGGCCCCCGATCTAAAAGCAGGGGCTTGGGCCTCAGGACTGACTGTGTAAATGACTGAATGGAGAGGTCAGGCCGGGAGGGGCAGGGCAGGCGGGCAAGGGGCCAGGTCACGCAGGGCTGGAAGGCCAGGCTCGGGTTAGGACCTCATTTATAGGCAGTGGGGAGCAAGTGAGGGTTTTCCATCAAGAACAGGCGTGGTGTGACCTCTGCTATGGAAGTTCACTTGGAAGCAAATAAATGGGGGCAGAAGCCCAAGGACAAAGCTTAGGATAGCACCTACCTTCAGAGGACAGACAGAGAAAGAGGAACCTTTGAGGAAGACAGAGGAGTGGCGAGAGAGGTGTCGGGACAACCAGGAGAGAGCAGGACCCCGGGGGCTGTGGGAAGAGAGGGTTGAGGCAGGGGCCTGGCCTGCTCTGATTTGAGGCATTATTTCGCACCCATGGGTCTGTCACCTCTGACCTCAAGGAGGGGCAGGGCCTAAGTCCTCATCCTCTGGTTGCTTTTGCCTACCCAACATCCACTCTCCCTTCTGGAAACACCACCCTGATTTCACCTGGGGACCCCTTCTCAGTGCCTGTACTCCAGGTGGGCAATGCCCCGACCTGACCCCCGAACGCATCCCCTCCCTGACACAGTGATTTGCTGGTCAAGTGATTCTAGCAAGCCACGGGTCTGGGGCTTCAGCTGCAAGTTTTTAAGGAGCAGCTCTCTTTCCGCTGTGTTGCTAAGTGACCGTGGCCATCTTAACTCCTAGTAGGCAAAGACTGCGTGACAGTGACGCCAACCAGGAACCAAAAGATGGAGGGGCCGATGTCTGGTGAGACTGTTTACACCTTTACTCCAGCTTAAATCACTAGCTTCACCAACAAGTTCCTTTTAAAGCTAAATTGAGTTTCTGTCACGTGCAGCCCCACAAGCCTTAACTCATCTACTCCCGGTTTCCAAACCTCACCAGAGATGAGGCCCTCTGTGAGGGTCCCAAGGAAATGCCTGGCAGTAGTGAAGCTTGCCTATGCCATCCTGCCTGTGTCCTGTTCTAGAAATTGCCCTGCTCTAGGGTGGTTCTAGAACTGTGTAAACTCTGGCCAGGGAGGCAAAGCCAGTTGCTCTAGGAAAGTGGTACCCTCTTCCCCTCAGCACCAAGAACACGGGGATTGGACCCAAACGCCCTTCCACTCCTTGTTATCAGTGACTCTAGCAGTTTTCCCTTCTGTAAAATGGGTATAACAATGACTACTTTATTTCCAGAACCCCTTCTGTGTACCAGATAGTGTTCTAAGTGATCCACATATACAATACACTGACTCCTCACTATTCCTAAAGCTGTAGGTATTATTGCTTCCATCTACTTACGAGGAAACTGAGGTGCACGGGGTGGGTTCACAGCTAGTAAGAAGCAGTGTGGGGTTTATATTTTACCTCTGCCCTCCTCCCCTGACAGCCAGCACTCACCTTTCTCCATGTCTAGGCAAGGGCGAGGCTTGCTGGGGCTGCCCCTGTCCAGTGTCCAGGCCTCTCTGCTCCCGTCTCCTGTCTGCCGCCCCTGCCGCCCTCCCTTGAAGAAGAGGTTCATCAGGGTCTTGGAACGTTGCAGGGCCCCCTTCTCCCCAGAGGACCCAAACTTCTCCTTCTTCCGCTGCTTCTTCTCCTCTGCAGACACGAGGGAGCACCCAGGGGGCTGGAGGGGTGGGCAGAAGGGAAGGAAGAGGTGCAGGGGTATGGGGAGGGGCAGAGAGAAGGCAAAGGAAGGGATGGACAGGATCTGCAGTGGTATAGGAAGGGGGTATGGGGATGGAGTGGGGGTGCCTCCTCCAATTTTCCACCCATCCCCCACCTCATAGCTACTATGTGAAGAGAATCTGGATGGTGGGATGTGTGTGTAAACAGGCGGAGCACTCCAGGATGCCGGGGCTGAGTTAGGGCTGGTTGGGTTGACAGCAGTTGGCAGGAGCTGGGGCTGGGGCTGAGGGTGGGTTTGGGGCTTGGACCAGTTTAAAATGGAGCACCCAGCAGTGTCTGAGCGTAGTCTAGGGCGGAGGTCGTGGCTGGGCTGGGCTGGAACTGGATCAAGACCAGGGATGAAAGGTGGATTGGGGCCCAGAACAGGGAGTGAGGAAGGTTTGGGGCTGGGGAGCTTTGGAGCCACCGGCCCCCCGACCACGTACCCCACAAGGTCAGGTGGCTCTGAGAGCGTGTGATGGGGGGCCGGGGTCTGCTTAGGGCCAACAGCAGAGCTGTCTTGGGGGATTCCGAGAGCGCAGAGTCCAGGCGGCGGGCAGCCGGGCGTCCGTCGGAGCGGATGGCTGTGTCCCTGAGAATAACTGTAGGCCGCACGCTGCACCAGGTCTCCACGCGGCCCCCCATGTCGGGGTCTGTCTGCATGGCTGTGTCGGCGCGACCCCAGCCTGGGCTCAGGCTGCCGGGCTCCTCAGGGCCCAGACAGACATCTGCGCGGTCGGAG
Source organism: Talpa europaea (assembly GCF_964194135.1). Lineage (NCBI taxonomy): Eukaryota > Metazoa > Chordata > Mammalia > Eulipotyphla > Talpidae > Talpa > Talpa europaea. The sequence continues at coordinate 20,299,393 of NC_140077.1, read as the reverse complement.
AGCAGGGAGCCCGAGCCCTCGGCCGAGCTGTAGGGGGCGCTAGAGGCACACGAAGAGACGCTGGAGCTGCTCTCGGAGGCCGGGCACAGCTGCTGCAGCACCCCGTTGCTCACTGGGGAATGGGGAAGGCAGGCAGTCTCAGGGGTCTGGCCAGATGGCTTCAGGACCCTGCCAGGCTTGCAGACTGCTGCTGGGCTTGGGGGGAGAGGAGGGAGAGGCAGCCACCCCGTATGGGGAACCGTTGCTGAGAGACCTTAGGCAGGTCACTTCTCCATCCACCCCGGACTCCAGACCCCTGGGAACCTGGAAATTCATCTGAAACTTCTCCAAGGGGAATGGGCGCCGGACAGTGTGAAAGTCCTAGGAGACCTTGGACTCCCTGCCCATTTATCCTTCAGGGATTTTGGCCCCACCTGGGGGTGTGCGTCACTTACGTCGGTCCAGCCAACAATACTCAGAAACCATCTCCTTGTAGGCAGGGTACCGGCCGGTCTCCTGGGGAGGGGGGATATGAGGGGATAAGAGGTAGTTATGGGGGCATGGAGGGTGGGAAGGTAGGAGGTAGGGTGATGGAAGGTGGGGATAAGGGGGGTTGGGGGAGTGGGTGAGAAAGAGGGTAAGCATGGGGGTACAATGGGACAGGAGAAACTTTACAACCCTACTACTCTTTGAGTTCATCATGTTCTAGTCACAGGGTTGCTTTATTGCTGAATATGCCAAGTTCTTTTGTACCCCAGGGCCTTTGCACATGCTGTTCCAGCTGCCTGGGTTCTCTTCCTTTAGTCATCTTGTGGCTAACTCCTTCTCCTTCTTCAGGTGTCTCCTTCTCAGAGAGGCCAGATTGGGACCCCCTGGCTAAAAGGGCCTTCCTGAAATAACCCATCACATTTCTCTGTTCATTTCCACAATCTGCAATTATCTAGTTTTTCTGGTCCCAGTAACAGAGATCTTCTCTGTCTTGTTTCCTGTTGTAGCCCCAGAACCTGGTATAGTGGCTGTCATGTAAGAGGTAATCAAAAATATTGGGGGGGCCTCCCCGGTGGTACAGCAGTTGAGCGCTGGGTTGCAAAGCTGCCTGCAGCCTCTGCTGTGCCGGTTCGATCCCCGGCTGCTCCCTGGCTCCGGAGGAGGGTCCCACATGGCGCGCAGACCTCTCCTGCCGCCCGCTGCGCCCCTCAGCAGTGTACTTCGGTCCTTCTGCCTGCTCTGCTCCCCGCTCTGGCTCTGGTGAATTCTCTCACCCTCCCGCGCTTCTGACTGTACCCAGTGCTTGTATAAATAAATAAATAAATAAATCTTTAAAAAAAATATTGGGGGAATGAATGGGGGGGCAGAGTGGGAGAGGAGTTGCCTTTGGGATAGTATGAGAGCAAACAGAGAGATGGGATGCGGTGGAGGGAAGCACAGGCAGAACGGGCGCGGGGAGAGAGGCACCGTATGGTGAGATGGGTGAAGGCCTGGGGAAGAGAAAAGGCAGGATTGGGAACTGGGAGAATGAGGCTTCCCCTCCTCCAGGAGTAGAGTAAGAAGGACCCGATCCTCAGGGAAGTGTGAGACCCACATGAATAATGAATCCAGTGGCCTCCCCTGAAATCCAATCTCTGGCTCCAGCCCAGCCTTCCTTGCCCTGTGCCCTGAGGATGCCCATCACTTGGGCCCTGCCAAAGCCACAGCTTCCACTCCACCCTCCTGGGCAGGACATTTTTTCCTTTCCACCTTAGGTCTCCACAGTCATAAGAAGGGGCACCACCCTAGGCATCGGGGAGGAGGCCTGGAGCCAGTGGGGTAACTGACTGTGGTTCCTGAGTCATTTTACCTTTTTGAGCCTCAGTCTCTTTGTCTACAAAATGGGGAGAGAACAACACCTGCTCTACCTCCCACAGGGCAGAGGAAAAGTCAGAAATGGCAGAGCTACAGGCATAATCCGGTGCGCTAGTGCTCGGGCGAGCCTTCCCCAACTCCCTCAGGGCTGCCCACCTTGACGGTCAACATGATGTGCGTTTGGCCCTTTAGCACCTCCACGGCCTGGCTGTGGCTGATGTCGTCGAACCTGACCCCGTTGGCCGCCAGGACCTGGTCCCCCACCTTGATGCCGTTCTCTTCCGCCAGCCCACCACGGTCCACTCTGGGGTCAGACAGGCAGTGGTATGACAGGCTGCCCGCCGGCCCTGCTGTGCCCTGTTCTGATGCTTCACTGGGGTGCAGAGCTGCCCCACTTCAGCTTCTTGGCCTTCTCCTGGGGACACTCGGCTCCTCCCCAGGTCCCAGCCCTGACCTAGACCCCCATCTAGATGTGTGGATGGCCAGACCTCACTTGCTGACCCCTCCCTGGCCCAGCCCTGGCCTGTTCCCAGCCTGATTCCTGCCCAGCCCAGCCCTCACTTGGAGACATAGATGCCCAGGCCAAACTCCTTGCCCCCGCGGATGTTGAACCCCAGGCAGAAGTCGTCGGAGGTCGTGTAGAGATGCACAATGCGGCGCCGAGCGCCCTCCTCGGAGCTGCTGCGGGAGGGCGTGGAGCCACACTTCTCCACCACCAGCCGCCGGTTCACCACATCCACCCTGGGACGACAGCAAGGGGCCCCTGCCTGCGCCCCAATCCACAGCCATCCCCCCTCCCTGCAGGGGAAAGGAGGGGTGCCTTTGGGGGACTCCCCAACCTGAGATCTTCAGTGGGACAGTGACCTGGCGTGAGGCCCCCTTTGGAATCCTCACGAGGCCCCCGAGGGAGAGGTACCGTGGCTCTCTGGGCTGGCAGTAGGGGGTGGGCAGGGGTGTCACTGGGGTCTGGATAGAAGGGCTGTTAGCGGAGGACTGGGGGACAGACAGGGCTCTTCCCCCACTGCCATGTCAGGTCTTAGGGACCATGTTTCTTGCCAGAGGGCAGGGGGAGCAGAAGCCGTACTAGCCAGGTGCCCCCTGCCCTCAGCCTCGCCTGCCTGGGCTTTGGGTGGTGGTGCTGGGGTGCACAGGGTGGGGTGAGGTCAGGGCCGAAGCAGGCGTTCTCACCACGTGGTCTTCTCCTTGGAGAATTTGATGCCCGGTACACGGCCCATGCGCCTCACCATCATGTGCAGGCGGCTGCTGCCCGTCAGCACCTTCACGGCACTGCCCATGGTGGTGCTCTCCAGGCTCAGCCCGTTCACCTCCGTGATCTTGTCCCCCACGCACAGCCCAGCCTGCTCTGCTCCAGGGAAGAGGGGTGGCTGGCGTGAGCCCCTTGGGAAAAGTCCCTCTGAGTAAGGTTGAGACTCTCCCATCAGACCCGGCCCCCTGGGGTGAAACTAAGCTGCTTCCACCAGATTGGGGATCCCCACTTAGGGTCTCACTAGGGACCTGAAATTAGCCCACTTTGCTCTGAGGGGGGCCCTGTCTCCCTATCAGATCAGGCCCTCCAAAGCTGAGAGCGCTTTCCTTCCATCCTGACAACAGCATCCCAGGCCTCCCCAGGGTGGGGGTCACATCCTAAGCCAGAATGTGGCCACTGGGGGCTGCTCACCTGCACTGCTCCCCTCCTCCACCTTGCTGACGAAGATGCCCAGGCCGTGCTCAGAGCCTCCCCGCACACTGAACCCCAGCCGCCCCGCTGGGCTCTTCTCCACTCGGACCGCATGGATGATGTCGCTCTCGTCACTGTTGGCTGTGGGTAGTGGCCCAGGCATGATTCCCTGCCCATGCTGGGCACAGAGCACCCCTGGGTTTCTCACCTTAGGGTCTGCAAAGACTGGCTTGCTGGACACAGGTACCTAGGGCCCTAAATGTTGGGGGGCGGGGGGTGAGGGTGGGGGTGGTGTACAGCCAATTTCTGAGTGCTCTCAGGTGATTTTGAGACCACAGGCCCAGGAGGGTGTGGGAGCAAGCAGGACAAGACTCCATGCTAGAAGACACTGTTCTCCCCTCAGTGTGTGTGTGTGTGTGTGTCTGGGTTCTTCAGTTTGCAGCAAAAATAAGTATGTTAGCTCCTCTTCAAGTAGTTGAAGAGATATTCTGTGAGAGGCATTAGATGTTTTATCTGTGTTACCCAGAGGGCAGAGCCCAGCCCTCATAATGGAGTTAGATGGAGATAAATTTAGTAAGAGGAAACTTTCTAAAACCTTTAGTTGTCTGACAGTGAAATGAGTTTTCCAGGATAGATAATGAGTCCCCACTATTTGGAGGCATACAAGCTGGGACTTGGTAAATCCCCGTCTGGAACAGTGTGGAAGGATCTCTGAAGCCCCTTCTATTTTTTTTTTTTTTGACTGTGTGATTCTGGAGCTAAGGGCGCTGGTGCTCCTGATTACACCCCAAATGGGTCCATGCTGCCATGTGCCCAGCCCCAGGGTGCCCTCTATGAGCCCCAGGAAAGGCAGGGGAGGGGGCTCCCCAGGAGCTGGAGCTGTCAGGAAGGTTCTCAGGGGACTAAGTTGGGTGGGATAAGGATGAGTGAAGGGGAGTGGAGGACACTGACAAGGAGCGGGAGGAAGCAAAGCTCGGGCGGTGGGTCCTGGAGAAGCCTGTTGGCTAGAGGGGAGTGGTGGTGGGGGGGTTGGAGCCCAGTTGAGGTCAAGGGCAAGGCTTCCTCTAGAGGTGTTTGAAAAGGAGAAATCACACACACACACACACACACACACACACGCACACACGCACACACACACACAAACCTATTTGATCTAAAAGAAATCAGGTGACAGTGCATGACCAGGATGGCTCAGGAAGAAATCCCTGAGGGCAGCCCGAGGCAGGGACAGGAAATCCTGGTGCTTCCTGGCTGGTTCTCTCTGCACAGGTCTCGGCACGTTTTGGCCCAGTCCAGGAACCTGTGGCTCTCCCTCCCCAACCCTCTTTCTCCTCAGTCCCCCCCGCTAGGGCTTCCCCAGGGTCCTGTGCCAGGGATATGTCAAATCTGGGGTTTCTCTACTTCCATTGCTCAGGCCAGGGACAGGAACCTCTCCCTGCAGGCACTTAGCAGCAGCCTCCTCACTATCTCCCCATTTCTGTATTTGCCCCCCTTTATCCATTCTCGACACAGTGGCCTGAGTCATCTTTTATAATAGGTCACACTTTCCCCTGAATAGAAACTTCAACACCTGCTCCTCCTTCTAGAATGAACTCTAGCCACCCCCAATTAGGACCTGAACAGGTGTTCCTCTGCCTACCTTTCTGCCCTCACCACTCACGATCACTGAACTTTGGCTACACTGACCTTCCTGTGCCTTTCACTGGCCAGGGAACACTCTGCCTGTGATACTCTTGCCTGGACCTTTATAAAGCCAGCTCCCATTCCTCGATCCCTTCTGGCCCAGAGCCTGCACACTCAGAGAAATCTTTCTGGGTGAAAGAAGTCCCTTCTACCTCCTGCCAGAAAGTCTCTGTTGGAGCGGTTCTCAAAGTGTGCTCTCCAGAGCAGCGGCGGTGCCTGGAACGTAATGACATGTGGCTTCTCGGCCTTCCCTGCAGGCCCGCTGGATCAGAAGCTCTAGGTAGAGGGCTCAGCAATCTGCCTTTAAACAAGCCTCTCTGTGCCTCCCTGGTGGCGCAGGGATTAAGACACAACCTATGAAGCAATCCGCAGCCACTGCAGCACGAGTTCGATTCCCGGCCGGCCAGAGAGAAACTCACATGGCGGGACAGACCTCTCCTGTCTTGCCCACTGCTCCCCTCAGCAGTGTACTTCGGTCCGTCTGCCTGTTCTGTTTCCCACTCTGTCTCTGGTGAATCCTCTCACCCCCCGCATCTCTGGCCTGTACCCCAATTCTTATATATAAATAAATAAATCTTAAAAAAAAATAAAAAAATAAACAAGCCTCTCCACCTGCAGCGGTTCTGATGTATCTTAAAGTTTGAGAACCACCTATCATATCATCCACAATAGTATCTTTGAGATTCTTACCAAACTTTCTCATTCTTTGCTTATTTGCATGTTATTCACTTTCTGTCTTCTTCCCCCCTACGGTAAACAACCACAGTGGGGACCTGGTGACTCCTTACCACCTGCCTGTCCCCAGTAGGGTGCACGGTGCTTGGTATTTGCTATTCTTTGACTAAAAGAAAGGAAAAGTGGGTGGATGAATGAATGAATGAATAAATGAATGAATAAATAAATGAATAAATGAATATAGGGCTGATTTGGATTAAAGATAATCCAGTTACTCTGGGACCAGTTGAGTTTGAGGAGCTGGTGGAAGCTTGGGGGTGCTGTGCATGTCTTCCCACGTGGGTGTTCTTCCCATGGCATCTCCCTTTTCCATTACTTTATACCCCTGGGATGGTTGAAGAACATGGGGGAGGGGCTCCAAGCTGCTCCAGTTAGGAGATGTTTGTGCTCAGGCAGCGCTCAGAGCACAGGGGTAGGGCGCCCCCCCAAACCGTGAGAGCAGTGCCCAGACCTCACAATGTTTGGAGAGGTTGCTCCCCTAGCTGCACTGAGGTACTGGTGCCGTAGGGACAGAGGGAGAGAGAAATCTGGGAACTTCTGGGAGAGGATCCTCAGGGCCGGTGTACGTAACCCTGTGTCATGGCTGGGCACGCGCGTGTGTGGGGTGTGGGCGGGAGTAAAGCACAGCTCTTTTTAGTAAAATGGGATTGACAAGGGCCGTGCTTCAGGCCCTCAACTCTCCCCTGCACGTCACCTAGCTCCTCTGGGGACTCCATGCCCAGGATGACAATGGCGACCTCAGCAATGCCCTACTGTTCCCCCAAGGTGAGGCCAATATGGTGGGTGAGGTGGGGTAAGCACCCGGAACTGCTGCAGGAAAGCCTCCTCCCTTGCCCCAGCCGGGGGAGGGAAGCAGGTGCCCTGCGAGCAGGCACTAAGAAGTCCAGCCTGGGGTCTAGCCAGGGAAGCTCTGTGGCGGGGGAGGGGGGAGGGCAAGAGGCTGGAGATATTTATCTGGTCCTTCCTGTGCACACAAAGCTCAGGCCCAGGGGACCGTTCCTCCCCTGGCGTTCAAGCTCCTACCTTGCTCACCAGCTCTTTGTCGCTTCACATCTGTCACTGCAGCCAAGCTTTCTCCTCAGTGCCCGCCCTGCTGTCCTCCTTTTCACTCCAGTTCTTGTCTGTGATGCCTGCCCCCACCGCTCTCCCACACACAAATTACTCTAGTGCTCCGTTTCTAGCCTGCTATGTCGCACATTTCTGGAAGTTGACGGCTGGGTGTTTTTCCTCTCTGGGTCTCCTGCAGGACCTAACCAGGCTGAGAAGAAATTCGCACGCAACGAAACAGCGTTAAGTAACTACATCAGCTTAGCTCTCCTTCTCCTTCAGGCCTCAGCCCTGTGGCTTCCTCCCTGACCCTCCACCCTCCTCCTCTCCTCCTCTCCAGAACACTGACGGCTCTACCTTCCTTCCTTTCCACCTGAGGTTTTTCCTTCTGACTGGCCACTGGGCACTGACTCCTCACAGTCCAGCACAGAGCTGATCACACAGTGGGCGGGTTGATGGGGGATGTCCTTCTCCATCCTGTATCCCCTAAAGGATACACAAATGGGTTGAGAGAAAGGAAGGGTCCATGGGAGGAAGAAGTCAGCTTAACACCATGCCTTGCTCACAGGGGGGCTAGCACAACACACACACACACACACACACACACACACACACACACCCCTTTCCCTGCACCATGCCCCTGGAGCCCTAAAGGACTGGCCTGGAGAAGTGAAAAGGATAGATGAAGAAGGGTGAATGGATTTCCAGAGGGTTCCGCATGCCCCTAAGATTCTCATCTCTGGAGTTCCCCCACCCAACTTGGTCCTGCCTCCTCCACCTGAGTGCCTGCAGTCCTCTACCCCCACCCTCAGCTTCCAGGCCCCCACCTTCAATGGGGGAGTTGATGAGGATGACTCGGCCCATGGGCGATGAAGCTCGAATTCCGCGGGGGGGTCCATTCAGCAGCCGCTGCTGCTTTCTCAGCAGGTATCGCGTTGCGGAGCCAGAGTCGATGCCCAGGTGGCCTCGGGAGGAGAGGGAGCTCAGAGAGCTGGAGCTCAGGTCCCCCAGGCCCAGAGGGTCGGAGCCCACTGTGAAGCTCTGCGCCATGGTGGCTGAACTGGGGCAGTGCCCTAAGGGTCCAGAAGGAACCTGCTAGCCCTCTGGTGGAGAGTGTCGCGGGCTCTGGCCTCCATGAGCCTGCTCCGCAGGACTGGGGTCTCAGTGAACTGGAGTCTCCCACCTCGCTGCTCTGAGGAGTGTGTGCTCCAGGCCTGCTCGGGAGAGCTCAGTTTGGGGGAGGGGTGTCCAGGCAGCGCCTGCTGTTCCCCAGAATTCCCTGTCCTCCCCCAGCTTTGGGATTCAGCCCCCCATGCCTCAGGCCCCTCACGTCTCCCACCCCCCTCAAGGAACTGCCCAGTTCAGCCACCATCATGGACTTCTGGAGCTATTTGCTCAAGGGGGTGGACGCCTCTCCTTGCCCTCTCATGCCTTCTCTCAGCTGAGTCATCAGTTCTGAGAGGACCAGAGGGTGGAGATGGGGTTATTGCAGGCCCTGGGGCTTCAAGCAGTGCGAGAGAAAATGTGGTCGGAACAATTCACTGCACTCTGCAACTGGATAGGGAGCCAGCCACCCCTGCTGCCCCCTCTTGGCCTCAAGGTCAGAGCTTCAGAGTCTGGACAGCTGCAAACTAAGGGACCCAGAGATTTCCTGGTCCCCAACAGATCCCCAGGCTCAGGGTAGCAGTCGTCTTCCTGTCCTCTCCCAGATTTGGGGGCAGGACCTCCCTGCTGGAGCCCCACAGCATCCCGCAAAAACCCGGGACAAGTCCCCCAGAGCAACTATGGCATCCAAAACGCAGCACCGCACCGCCGGCTGGATCCTCCCGGCCCCCCACCTCCCCGGTCCGGCCCCCCTCACCTGCTTGCGTGGAGGGCTGCTGGCCTTGCCTGCCCGCGGGCGGGCGCGAGCGACTGCCGCAGACTGGGGAGCCCCGCCCGGATCCGCCGAGGCTGCAGGAATAGGGCTGGCCCGCGCAGCCCCGGATTCCCGTTGGCTAGGAGGGCTGCCTGTCACTCCCTCCGCCACCTTGGGAGCCCAGAACAGTCGTTTGTCACCTGGGCTGCGGGCCGCTGGGTTCTATCAGCTCCAGTTCGAGTTCTGCCGCCACACCCCGCTCCCCGAACCTAGGGTTTGGGTCTCAGTTGGCCCGATTCCCAGAACCGTGGCTTCTCCCGGCCAACCCAGCGACCCGGGGTCCTGGAATTGCCACCTGTCCGCAGTCATGCCGAGGCTCAGTGAGGGAAGGCCACCTGGGCAGGAGGGCAGGAGCCCGGGCCCGCGCCTTGCTGTGGGGAGGGAGGCGAGCACTTTCCGTGCGGCGGCTGAGTTGTGGGTGTGTGTGCAGAGTGTGGCCTTCTTCCCAGGCGCCCTCCTAGGTCAGCGCGTCTCTCCGGGCACTCGGTCCTGGAGAGGACCCGCGGCCGGGGAGCTGGCCCCGGGGCACTACGGGGAGGAAGAATTCTTCTCATCCACTTGCTGGATGCGGACAGGTCCCTTGAGCTTCTGCCCCTCCACCCCGGGGCCCGAGGTTAATGTCCGCGGTGCGGGAGCAAGCATTGGGGGTGTAAGGAGGTGCGGACCCAGGGGAGCGAGAGGCCACGGAGGGCGTCGGGAGGGGCTGTGGAGGAGGAAAGGGTTGGGGACACAGCACGGGCACGGGAGGATCGGGGTGTGAATGTCAAGGTGAGGGGGTGTGAATGTCAAGGTGCTTAACGGGAACTGGGGTAGGAGCCAGGGGGCCAAGTAGGCAGAGGTCATTGCCAAGGCAGCCAAGTAAACAGCCAGGCGGTAACCCGAGTCCCTCCGGGCGCATCATCAGAAAACGGGTCCTTCACGCCGCCTGCCTGGGGCGCAGCCTCGCCCCGCGCGCCGGGACCCCTGGCGCGGAGGCCGGGCGCCCGCGAGGTCAGCCGGGGCGCGGCCGGCAAAGGGCGCGGCCGCCGCGCCTCCCCTGCGCTCTGGCCGCGGCTGGGGCCACGACCGATGCCCGAGCGCGGGTTGGCCCGGCGGGCAGCCTGGGGCGCTAGCTCGGGGCCGGGGGCGGCGCCCCGAAGAGCTCCCACCGCCCCCAGGCTCCGCCAATCCTCGCGCTCGCCGGGCGGACGCGCCCCGGGAGGCCCCGCCCCCGGCTGGGGCGCGTCACGCGTGACGCCGCGCGAGGGCGGCCGGGCGGGGGCGCGGCTGGCGGGAGGCGGGGCTCACGGCTGCCGAGGCCCGGAGCCCGCGAGCCCAGGAGCCCGGAGCCCGCGAGCCCAGGGAGACGTGAGTGCCGGCGCCCCGCGGCCGGGCGGGCGGGGGCGGGGGTGTGAGGACCGGGAGCCGGGAGGGAGGCCCGCCTGGGCGCGCGCTCTCCGCCCGGGAGTCCCGCGTCTCCGGCCCCGGGAGGGTCGCAGGGAGGGTGGGTGGGGCCGTGTCGAGGTGGGGCTCCGTGTGGTCTCGCGTTCCAGCGTCTGCACGCGATGGGTGTGGGGAGGTGTGTGTGCAAGTCATGGTCTTTATGGACCAGTGTGTGCAGGGTGTGTCACCTTGTTTGTGTGTCTATGTAGGGCGTGAATGATGGTGTCTTTGCTTTTGGGATGTGTGTGTGTGTGTGTGAGTGAGAGAGAGAGAGAGAGAGAGAGGGAGAGAGAGAGAGAGAGAGAAGGGTGTGTCTGCCTGTGAGGGAGGAAGTGTGGTTGGAGAAGATTAGTCACTGTAGGATTTTGCCCACTGCAGCCAGATGGCTGCTCCAGGCCTTCCTCTCTTCCCGGTGGAGGGGGCCATCTACTGAATCCTGCTCCTTTCTGGAGACAGGTGACTTGGGGGGAGAGGTGGAGAGGTGTGTGTGCCAACCCTGCCCAGCTGGGGAACAGGAGAGCCTCAGGCTGTTCCGTGTGGGTCTGGGAAGATGTGTCTAGAGAGGGCACTTGTGCATGCACACGCGCACACACAGAGCTGGCATCAGACCCCTATTTGAGATCTGGCATGGATAAGTGCAGGGGTGGCCAATGAGCCCTGGCTCCCCTCCAGTCAAGGACTGGGGTGTAGGGTAACTGACTCCCTTTCCAAACAGGCTGGGGCCAAAACCTGTCAGGAATGTGGATGTGCAAGGCATGTAGTGTACATTTTCTGTGCTTACAGAGCACAAGAGTGACTGCACGAGGGTTAGGTGCTGCTCACACATCAACCACACACATGTAAATCCTCACTGGTGAAAGTGCACCAGGCCAGAGGGAAAAGAGATCTGTTTTCCTGGTGCTGTTCTCCCCTCCCCCTCCTCTAGAGCTGCAGGTCCCTGGGCTGGACATTGCCTAGAAAACAGCTCCTCCCCATACCCTTGCCTACCTATCTGGAGTCACCTTGAGCTCTAGAAGGGCTTGGCGATAGGCCTGGGGACCAGGATAGGTCCATCAGAGCTTCCCCAAGTGGAGGCCTTGGACCACTTTTCTTGGAATCCTCTGACCCTGGTCCCTGCTCTGCAGAAAATGGGTGAATTGCCCTTAGATATCAACATCCAGGAACCTCGCTGGGACCAAAGCACTTTCCTGGGCAGAGCCCGGCACTTCTTCACTGTGACTGACCCCCGAAATCTGCTGCTGTCTGGGGCACAGTTGGAAGCTTCCCGAAGCATCGTGCAGAACTACAGGTGACCCCCTGCCCCATCTGACCCCATTCTCCAAGGTCTCATTCCCTGCCATTAAAACAGTACCTTTTCCTCCTTCCTCCCCAAGCTTGAGAGTGACCCTGTCCTACTCCATAGGTCCCTCACTCCCTGGCCTTGTCTGCTGGAATCACAGATGACTCTGGCACAGAACTTTAACCCAAAGGACTTTAGGGTGTTTGGGTTGTGAAGGTGGTATCAGCTGTTACGGGCAAGGGCTGTTCGGTGCTTCACAAACCCTCTAGAAGGACCTCATCCTCTGCTGGGCCATCCTTTGCAAGGATAGAGGCCCAGGGAGGTAGGAGGGCATTCCTTCTGTCTCCAGGAAGAAAAATCCTTGCAAGACCCAGCCATTTTTGATCCATTGGAAATCACTGTTACTCATAACCCAGCACTTGGGCAGAAATAAAAGGGGGTGCCCCTTTGTGTTGGTGGAAGAGAATAGAAATAGGAGTCCCTGCTTCTGGGAAGCTTTGACTTTCCCCCACAGACAAGGAGCTCCTTTATTCTAAAATCGGGGGCCAAAGTTCCTGATCCTCTGCCCAGACTTCCCCTGAGCTGGGTGTGCAGGGCTGAGGGGTGTGAGTGGATCTGTCCCTCGAATTGCCTTTCTGCTCCCTGCCTGCAGGGCTGGTGTGGTGACCCCAGGGCTCACCGAAGACCAGCTGTGGAGGGCCAAGTATGTGTACGACTCTGCCTTCCATCCGGACACGGGAGAGAAGTTGGTCCTGATTGGCCGCATGTCAGCCCAGGTGCCCATGAACATGACCATCACTGGCTGCATGCTCACCTTCTACAGGCAGGTCCCGCCCCATGGTCATTCTGTCTGAGCTGGAGCATGGCTTGATGACCAGTGTCTCCTCTCGCGGTCAGTCTGGGCAGAAAATAGTGGGTGGGGAGAGCTTTTGTTAGCATCCCTTCTGTTCCTCAGAACTCAGATGGTGGGTGTGTTTGTGCAGGGGCGGGACATCATGTAGGGGGCACCACAGCAGCTTCTAGGGCCATAAGCTGGGCCTCTCCTGAGGCTTGGAGAATAGTTTGGGGTTTATTGTCAGGCTCCGATGGATGAGGAACACTGCAGAGGGGCCAGAAGTAAGTGTCTCTGTTTCCCCAGGAAGACCCCCACCGTGGTGTTCTGGCAGTGGGTGAATCAGTCCTTCAACGCCATCGTGAACTACTCCAACCGCAGTGGTGATGCTCCCATCACTGTGGGGTGAGCCCTGATCCCCAAGAAGAGCTGCAGGCTCGGACTCTTCTCCCCACCCACCACTGCTCCCTCCTGTTCCTGGAGAGCCCTCCCCATTTCCTTGGCCTGACTTCCAGCATAGGCTCTGGAGGGCCCACTTCTCTTCCTGGGGAGGGATTGGAGCCTCCAGACAAATCTGCAGTGGAGCGGGGAGGGGTGATTCTCCACAATGAGGCCACCCTCCCACGCCTCCTGACTGAGGATGCAGCATGTCTGGAGGAACAGGCCACGTGCTGGACTGTTCACCTCCCCCCTCTGTCCTCCCACAGGCAGCTGGGAACAGCATATGTGAGCGCCACCACTGGCGCTGTGGCCACAGCACTGGGACTCAAATCCCTCACCAAGGTGATGAGCCCATTCACTTTTATTCACCTCCTTCTTTCCCACCTCCCCTCCACCCAACCTGATGCTCCCCTGTCTCTCCCCAGAGTTCCGTGTTCCTCAGGAACACTAAATGACTTCTTTGCTCCCCCAGCACCTGCCCGCCCTGGTTGGCAGGTTTGTGCCTTTTGCAGCTGTGGCAGCTGCCAACTGCATCAATATCCCCCTGATGAGGCAGCGGTGAGTGGCCTCGACTCCTGTGCATGATGACCAGTGTCTCCTCACACTGGCATGCGTACCAGTATGCCTGTGCACATACCCTCCACCAGGCAGATGAGCCTGAAGCGGGCGCGGACGCTGGGCCCAGTCTCAGTCAGACCCTGGGACCCCGGGGTGGAGAACCAGCTTTTGAATCTGGGGTTTCTGCTGGGACCCCAGGGATAGAACATTGCAGGTGGGATTTTGGGCTCGCGATCTGACACCCAGCCCCTTTCCAGGGAGTTGCAGGTGGGCATCCCAGTAACTGATGAGGAGGGGAAGCGACTGGGACACTCCGTGACTGCAGCCAAGCAAGGAATCTTCCAGGTGGTGATATCAAGAATCTGCATGGCGATTCCTGCCATGGGTGAGGCAGGGGTGACCAGTGGGGCACGGGAGGCTCTATGAGGAGGGGGGTCATTCTTCAGAGGTTTTGAGGACTCTGGGGGAAGTGGAAGTTGTGAAGGGGGGTCCCTTCACACAGTTGGTGACTGTTCACCAACTCCCTCCCTCCCTGCTCTCTTTCCCCTCAGCCATTCCCCCCGTGATCATGGACACCCTGGAGAAGAAAGCCTTCCTGAAGGTACGCTGCTCTCACCACACCTGTCCTGGAAGTGGTGGTGGCTGGGAGCAGAAGTGACTGGTTAGGCTCCCAGCCCTCACTCCAGCCTGGCTTGAGTCTAAGACTTGCTACCCGATTGCCCTACCCCTGCGCTGCTTCTATCTGTCTTTGTTTATCAGGAGTGAATGGGGTGAAGGAACACTGGGGGAGAGGAGGAGGTGGTGAGGGTAGGAAGGAAATGCATTTTGTCTTGAAGGAAACTGGTGTCACTCCACAGGCCTCTGACACACACAGGGTTGGACTCTTAGTCACGCTTGCTATCACACTCACGCTGTCATCACTACAGTGAGACGCACACACAGGTGCCCACACACATGGACGAGACAGGGAAGCAAGGCACAAGCATGCCAGCCCTGGCTCATTCATTGAACCTTTATCTGCCAGTGCTTATGGAGCACCAGCATGCTTACTGGGGGAGGTGAGCATGGGTGAGCTGGGGCTTCCTGAAGAAAGCAGCTCCTGGAGGAAGTGAGGGAGGAAGAAGGAACAAGCAGTGGCCTGGGCCCCAATTCTGAGAGGTGACGGGATGCGAGAGGGGGATCTGGTTAAGTGAGGGTGGGGACCTGGAGGGAAGGATCCCAAACCTGTTATGGGTTTGGGAGAAAGAAAAGGGCAACATGTAGGAGGCTCAGGGGCAGGGCTGATGGGAGAGGGCCTTGGTGGGTGACGTGGGGTAGAGGTTGGGACCTGTAGGGCACACGTGCCTCTTCATTGTCTCTGTCTCCCCACAGCGCCACCCCTGGCTGGGGGCACCCCTGCAGGTGGGACTGGTGGGCTTCTGGTAAGTGCAGGGAGTTTGCTAAGGTGTGCAAGGGGCCCCTTTCTGCCGCGCACAGGGTGGCAGCTTGCTGTTTCTCAGGTGTTTACGCACAACATTCGTTATACATTCAGCTGGTACAGGCCCTGGACACCAGGACTGCCCGCTGTGTATAGTAGGGGGTGGTCCCTGTCCTTGAAGGTCAAGAATCTAGTTGAAGGGGCTCCAATATTCATCTGTAAGAGGAAACCATGGAAATAGACCCGGAATTAGGAATTAGGCACATCTGTCTCCCAGTTCTGCCAGCTGCCTGGGAGCTCTGGGCCGCTGCCCCCAAGGCCTTTTCCCAGTCAGGACTTAATGTCAGTGCTAACTTTCACTCATCTCCATCCCTAGGGGCTGTCTCCTAAGATGGGCTGGGGTGTGGCAGGGGGAACACCCTGAGGTCAAAGCTTCACACACCTTTCCTATATTCTCCCCTCAGCCTGGTATTTGCCACCCCCCTGTGCTGTGCCCTGTTCCCTCAGAGAAGGTAAGTGCTGCCTCTGGGCGCACTGGACAGGGCTCCCCATTTTTGGAACCAGCTGACCTAAAGGTCCTAAAGGTCAGCATGTTCCCAGAGGAGGCCTGGCAGGCACTCAGCTTATCCTGGGGAGGGGCAGCTGGGGAAGTGGCATGGCTGGGCCTTCTGGCAGTGGAAGGATAAGATTCTTCAGCCTGAGAGGAGGGTCTCTTAGCCTGGGGTGGGGGCTGGGGTCAGGGGACACAATGTGCCTGCGTTCTTCTCTTGCAGCTCCATACACGTGAGCCGGCTGGAGCCAGAGCTAAGAGCTCGGATCTGTGAGGAAAACTCCAGCATCGAAGTGGTTTACTACAACAAGGGGCTTTGAGGGAGGTCAGCACCCACCCCCTTACCCACCCCCTTGGGCTACTGCTTTAATGGAGCCTTGCCATCCCTACCACTTGCCCATCTGCTGGGTACTGGGCAGAGACTTAGGGGACAGCAGCCATTGAGACCAACAATTACTAAGCTGGAGAGGTGCCCCTCTAAGCCTTTTTCTTTTTGTTTCTGGGTTCAAAGGGTAGGGTCACCTTTCTCCTCGCTTGTGTGTCTACATGTACACATGTGTGATAGATATATGTATATACCTGCTGTCTGGAAACTAGAGACAGATGTGCTGTCCTGTCCTGGGGTGTCCTCATATCTGGCTTCCCCTCTTGGCTTCCTGCCACCCACCAGCCAGCCAGGTCACAGGACCTCCTTCTACCAGCCAAGTCATTTCCTTCTGTGCACAGAAGGAGCCCCAGGCTCTCCAGAAAAAACTGAGGTACACTTGTAGGTCACACTGGGCTGAATCCTTCAGATTTCTGATTCCTGGCTCCCAAAGCTGACTTGGAACTGGGGTGGCGGGGGAATACGGGATGAGGGAGGCAGGGGGCTGATGCATCCTTCAGTGCCATCGCCCATCCTGGAATAGATCATTCTACCAGAACAAACGAGGGTCAGTTTCCTGCACCATGCTGGCCATCTCCCCACCCCACCCCACCCCACAGTGTGCATCTTCAAGCACAATTTTATGGGGTCTTGGTCTTCTCTGACATCATAACTTCAAATCTAAGCCTACACTCCACCCCCCTCCCAAAAGCCACGAAGGCAGAACAAGCATTCCCCTTTCAGGCTCCCACCACCCTCTTACGGGGAACACAGCTGTGGGAATGGTGCTTAAGCTCCAAGGTATCCAGGTTGGTGTCACTAGGACAACTTCAAAAGCAACTAGGCCCCAACTGTAAAATCTTAAGACAGGGAATTGTGTGTTACATTGATCTATGTGAGACACTCAGCAGAACTCCAGCCTGAGCTCCTTCTCTTTCTTGAGGTTTGGCTCTGTCGCTACCCCCGCTTCCACCCCCAAGAGGAGGAAAGGCCCGGGCATCAATGGCTGGTCCAAACAGGAGGTGGGCTTGGGGATGGCGCATGTGGTGGCAAACTCCTCAATGCAGAGTTGGATGTTGGCTCCAGCTCCTATGACTTGGACTGAAGCAGGAAGTGGGCTAGATGAAGGCCCAAATGGGACCCTATGAGAACACTCCTGCCAACCAACTGCCACCAGTGATAAAAGCTATGATGCCGTTGTTACTCAATAAACTGCAAACCTGTGTGCTTCTTAGCCTCACCTGACTTCTGGTCCTGAGTGCCTAGGAGGAGCCTCAGGTGTCTGGCTTTCCCTTCTCTGTCCTTCCTCCTCTTCTGTAGGGAGCCTCTGCGCCAGCAGAGGGCGCTCTAAGATTAGAAAAATCAGTCCATAAGCCCCCTGAGTATGAGAAGTAGAGGGGGCTATAGATCCCTCCACCTTGCATTCCCTTAAGCCAGTGGAGTCTTGGCTTCATTTCATTTTTGTTGTTGTTTTTGGTGCTGGTGGTTATAAAACTTTTATTACTTTTAACAATGTATGTACATTCCTGGCCCCAGGAACTGCTGTCTGCACTGCTGAAGGAAGCTGGTACCCAGGTGGGAACAGGGACCAAATTAGCAGGACTTCTGTGCATGTCAACTCCTTTTCATTTCCTTTTTCACTGGGGAAATAGATCACACATCTACACACCAGTTCAGGCTCTCGAGACTTCTTGGGTCCCTTCAAGCATTTGGCATGGCGGGGATGTGTGTGTATATTTTGTCTTCAGGGAAACCTCTGGAGAGAGGAGGACTAGAGGGCTAAGGCCTGCTCAGTTCATCAGTGACCAACACACCCTCCACGCCCCTCCATGCCCCCACTGACACAACACAGGAACAAGCACGGCAGGGACCTCTTGCCAGTTAGCACCCGCCACCCATCCAAGGGCCCAATACCTACATTTCCTCCCTAGTTATGTAACCCCTTTTAGTTTCTGGGGGGAAATGAGGCCAAATTTCATGCCTATGTACAGCTGGTGAGAGCTACTATTAAATATTTTATTTTTTAAATTTTTTTTACTATTAAATATTTTATAGTTGCCTCTCTTATGCTGAGACTTGATTTTAGAGTCAAAAAAATAAACATAAATGACCTATAATAAAATCCATTCCCTACTCCCTGTTGGGAAACACCTCCCATCTCCCTTTTCTCAGCCCAAAGCTCTCACTGTAGGTGTTGGGGAGACATATTTAGGGCTGGATAGTTTCAAAGCAGCCTTAAGTGAACATGCCACCTTGGCGTGGGCTCACTCATAAACTAGAACTCACTTGGGTAGGCAGTGGGGGTGACACTAACTTCTGTTCATTGAGTCCTACTCTGCGTGCCAAGCTTAGTAAGCCAAGTGCTGCTCTAAGTCCATCTCTTTAGATTTTCACAAACACCCTGGAAGGCTTAAAGACATTAGGAAAGCTGCCCACAGAGACACATCAGGAGGTGATGGAGTGGGATTCAAGCCATGACTCTGAAGTCACCATGCTATGCTTTTTACTTACCTGCCAGTCTCCCACCAAGCTTGAGGTCATTTTCTTAGTTCCTCAAACATTCCAGGGCATCTCCTCCTGGGGTCCAGTTGGTTTACAGCTCGGAAAAAGTGACAGCCACTGAGGAGTTTCCAGGCTTATAGAAGGAGTACAAGCAGAGATTCCCATTCTTGATTAAATACAGGATGACATTTTCAGTTCTATCCTGTTCTGCCAATCTGGGCCAGCATCTCCCACTAAGTCCACTGGAGTCCTGGGTCAACTCCTGAAGCCTCTTTCTACAGTGACAGCTTTGACCTTGTTTAGAGGCCTTGAACTTTTACTGGAAAAATCTATGTAAGATAAAACCATTTAGGGAGTGAGGTATGGGAATCTCTGTAGAACAAGATCATTTAGAATGTTTTGTAATAGAATTATCTGTGTTCTGCAGATAACACTAAACCATGACAGAGAAGATGGGCCAGGGAGCCAGCGGGCCAGTTAAGAAGGAAAACTTGGCTGCCATTTTTTAAAAACAGGTTTTTCTGTTTAATTTTTTTTTATTATTTATGCATACAAGACTGGGGTACAGGCCCGGGGGGAGGGCATGCTGTTTGAGAGGATTCACCAGAGTGGGGAGCAGAACAGGCGGATTAACCGAAATACACTGCTGAGAGAAGCCAGGGTGACAGTAGAGGTCTGCTGCGCCATGTGGGTTACCTCTTTGGCCAGGGATCCAACTCATGCTGCAGTAGCTGCGGATTACTTCATAGTGCTGACATTTAACTCCTTGGGCCACTAGGTAGGCCCCTTTGCTGCCATTTTTTCCTTCCTAATTCCATGCCAGCTTCTCAAAGCAATTAAATTAAATTAAATTAAAGCTTTAGGCTAACTTCATCGGCTCCCTAGGGGCAAATCCCAGCCAGGTTCGTTTTCCAAACTCTCTCCACATACTTGGAATTTTCCTTGGGAGTCAGCGTTTGGGCAGAGGTAGCACTTTTCTCACTGGGCTCAGACTCCAGAGATCTCCTCTGGAAGCCTTCACCCTTTGTTATTGCCTTTGCCCCGCCTTCTCCCCCTGACCTGGCCTCATCTGCTCCAGAGCACTCGCCTTAACCATTACCAAAAAAGACGACAAATCGCCCTCTCTCCTATATCCGCCTTTTAAGGATAAAATGGCTTGTGTCTGGAGCCCTGGCTTAGCCTGGCCTTAGGGAGCGTGCAAGTAGCTTTTCTAGCCGGGTCATTGGGATTAATAAGGCCGGCATCCTAAGGGCTGGTGGTTAGACACAGTTTCAGGTCCGACCTTGTAGGCTCTCGTCAGTCAGACTAACCTGGCCCCGCCGGATCCGGAGCCTTCCAAGTCAGAGCCACGCTCGGTTTCCTGGCGGTCAAACTTACCAGACACAAATCAGCCCTGTGCGGGGGGGCTTGTCAATCTTAGGTAAGCCACGCCTCCATATAGATCTCAGCCAATCAGAACCAGAATTCGGTCCTGTGCCCCCTGTCAGTCAAAGCTAAACTCGGCCCCGCCTCTTTCCCGTTTCCCAGGCAACGGCTTAAAGCGCCTCAAGGCAGGCGTGCAGTTCCCCCCGCCCCTGCCCACACACGCCCGCCACCACCACCCCCCGCCCTGCTCCAGAACCTGGAACCTAAGTCTCAAATTCGCTTCCTGGATGACTTCGGTTCTGGACCGCTAAATCGGCCAACAGCCCCCCCGGCCCTTTCCAGTCACGGAGCCCTCGAGCACCCCAACGCCTGCCCTTTGACTTCCTGCCCGAAATCTGCGAGGCTTTGAAGGAATCTCGCGGGGTCCCTGCCCCTAGGTCCCAAATCCCTACTTATTCGAAGTCTCGGAGGCTGCTGGCGCCGCAGCCCCCCCCCCCGCACCCCCCCATCT
The DNA here is from genome assembly GCF_964194135.1 of Talpa europaea. NCBI lineage: Eukaryota > Metazoa > Chordata > Mammalia > Eulipotyphla > Talpidae > Talpa > Talpa europaea. The sequence goes on along the minus strand of NC_140077.1, from coordinate 20,279,270 downwards.
CGCTCTCTGGCCTCGCACCCCGCACTTCAAGAAGCCTCCCCTGAGTGTGGCGCGGCGCCTGGCGCTGAGTGGGAGCGGCCTGTGAGTGATCAGTGCGTCTTTCCATCTGCCTGGACGCAGTCTGTGCCCTGCAGGCATTTAATTTAGGCGCCATTCCATGTCCCCTTTTCTGTCAGTCTCCCCGCACGTTGTGTAACAGGGTGGTCCCCAGGAAAGGGGGAGGTTCCCTGCCCCACCCAAGGGAGGGTGGAGCTCAGCAGGAAGAGGAGAAGCTGAAGAAGAGACTGAGGAAGGAAGCAGGATGGAGCCAGGAGACCTGGAGGAGGCGCGTGGAACCTAGAGACACGTGAAGAAACTGCACTTGTCTTTTGGTCGTGGACGGGGTGACACAGATGTGGGTGAGACCCGTGGGGAGGTGACCATGGCAGCTTTTATCTTGATGTTGATTTTGCTCTTTTCCTTCCGGGCTTGTCTGGTTGTTTCTGGCCCTTTTCTGTGGGTCCCCACTGGAAGGTGCTTTAGACTTGTGGCAGGTTTTGGGGCCTTGCTCTGGGCCAGTCCCATTTGGATGGACTTTTACCCACGAGGGGACGGGTAACTTTGGGTGCTTCATTTAGAAACTAGACTCTGCCTTACCTGTATTGTTTCCAAGTTTTATTAAAGTTCCTTCCCTTAAAGTCTCCTATGTTTTCTGTTGATGCGGCGGATGGCAGAACCCATTTAGAATAGGCAGGTTTGCGGGGTTTGGGCTGCCCCTCTCCCTGTCCTATAACAGTTGCAGTAATCTTGGATCCTGATGCCGGGGCAACCTTTCGCTAGAAATTGTGGAGGAATCTGCATGAGTTGGATCATTCACCTAAAGGGGCTTCCTGTGCTTCTTTTCTCTTCCCTCTCGCCGGCAGCCACAGCTTCAGGCCGCAACTTCTTCAGTTTCCTCTTTCCAGTCCTCTCAGACCTGCGAGTTTTTGCAACTGAATAACTAGCGAGGGAAAGTGGGTGGGACCCTGCCTGACTTGTGTTACACACACAACCCGATCTCCCACGCCCCACCCCCCACCCCCATTACATACAGTAGGAAAATAACCAGGGCCTGTAACAAGCAACTGAAAGCTCCTTCAGAGCAAAGTGTTTGCTTGTGGAGTAAGAGTTTGCTATGTTAACCTATAAATTAACCAATTAGCCTTCTATGTCCTTTTCTTCCTGGCAGAAGACTTTCACTCTCCTATCACCAGCAAGTCCTCAATCATTGACAACTCATTTCCCAGAAGCAGCACTTTGGTTTGGGTTTATTTATTTATTTTTTAAAAAGAATTATTTATCTATACAAGCACTGGGTACAGTCAGAAGCATGGGAGGGTGAGAGAATTCACCAGAGCCAGAGCCGGGAGCAGAACAGGCAGACTGCCGAAATACACTGCTGAGGGGAGCAGCAGGCAGCAGGAGAGGTCTGCTGCACCATGTGGGACCCTTGCTGGCAGTCGGGGATTGAACCAGCGCTGCAGAGGCTGCGGGCAGCTTCGCAACCCAGCGCTCAACCTCTGCACCACCAGGAGAGGCCCTGGTTTGGGTTTTAATTGAAGTTAATTTGTGGAACAAAGAATGATTGTGGCTTACTTGGGTAAGTAGGGGAAGGATTAAGTAGGGGGATGTACTAGAAGGATTCTGTGGTAAATTTCAGCATCAGAAATGAAACTAACCAAGCAGGTTTGCAAAGGGCAGGAAGCTGGACAGCTCTGGGGCCTCAGCAGCTGCGGTTTATTGGCACTGCCACTAAGGTAACAGCTTTAGCCATCTCCACTCTAATCTCTACATTCAAGTTTCAGAAATTAGTACAGCTTAGCTCAGTTGTCTACCCTGATGGTGACCAGGGGTCAAGGTCAAGTTACAAGTACATTGGACATCAGGTTATACCTCTGTGGTTGGGGAGGTTCTCAAAGAATGGCAGTTATGTGAACAGTTATGTGAGGAAAACACCCAGATGGCATTTACCACATGAAGAAATTATTATTGGTCCTACACAGATGATTCTCTCAAGTTTAAGTGAACCCCCCCCCCAGGCAAGCATCCTATTTTCAGTTTTTTTCATTATAACAAAAAAACCACAATTAAAAATTTATCATTGTAACCACTTTAAGTAGCTGGTTCAACAGTGTTCAGCACAAAACAGACTTCCACAAATGTTTCATCTCACAATCTGAATCTCTAAACCCATTAAACAACTCACTTTTCACTTTTTATACCCAGAGCACTTGTAATAGTACTCTGTACGTGTTGGCTGAATCTGAAAGTGACCTAAGCACCATTCATATGTTGTTCCTGGTTAAGGTCACTGATACAGTGCTTCTTGATTTGCCTTACAACTCAACAAAAATGTGACACACACACACACATACACACGACTCACAGCTTTAGAGATGTTTAGCTTCGAGGATAGAGGAGCATGTCCTTCTAGGAAGGCATGTCAGTATCTTAAGGACGGTGTTGCTTGAAAAGTTCCTTAAGAAGTGTGTAGCTTGTCCCTCGATACAGCTCCACAGGTGATAGCCAGTAAGAGAAGGAGCTCAGCCCTCCCTCTTCTGTCTCTCTAGGAACTGCAGGTGCAGGGGAGTGAATCAGAGAATGTCTCACATGTCATCAGAAGCCAATTCTATTGTCTGTCTGCTTCCCCACACAGGCCTTTTCTCTTTGACGGTGAGTTTCCTAGGTGCTGACTTATCCTCCACCTCTGCAGCTTCTTGGGGCTGGCATCATTTAAGGCATGCTGGAAAAGAAACATCTTCACCTTATTTTTGTCCAGAGTGGTCCCCCACAGTAGAGTTGTTGGGTCTCTGGTGGTATAGTTTCGTTTTCATGATGTCCTTTCTAGGGCACAAGGCACCGTGGGGTGAGGGTGGTGCCTGGGAAGCAGTGGCGTGAGATCACGCTTCACCTTACAACATACCTGGGAGCATTGCTTTTCATGGCACTCAAGCTTTTTGCTGATTCTTGTTCATCCTGCTAGACTTGTTGGTCACTGCTGGTGATTTTCTAGCAGGGCCCCATTTCTGCAAGCTGAATTCCCATACCTGGCCCTCCAGGCTGGCAGACTCCCCCGCTTATAGTTAACTCCCAAGTTGTGGACAAGATTCAAGGTCTTTCTTTTTTTTAAGATTTATTTTTCTTTATTTATGCATACAAAAATTGGGGTATAGGCCAGAGGTGCAGGGCATGAGAGGATTCACCAGAGATAGTGTGGGGAGCAGGACAGATGTATCTACTGAAATACTTTGCTAAGGAGAACAGTGGGCGAGACAGGAGAGGTCTGCTGCACTATGTGTGCTAGCTCCCTGGCCAGGGATCGAACTCATGCTGCAGTGGCTGGCAATAGCTTGATAGCACCGACTTTAACCCCTGTGCCACCAGGGAGGCCCAAGTACTTTTTTTTTTTTATCAAATAAAATGACCTCTATTCAATAGTTCCATACATTACAAGTTCACTAAGGGGGTTTGTTGCTTAAAGAAAACAGGTAAATTTGGAAACTTACTGTTTCCAAATTATCACCCAAGGCACCCCAGAGTGGCGCAATGAACTCAAAGGACAGTTGCAGAACATTTAAAGCTTTTGAGGGACACCCAGCAATAACTAGACATCTGTGGAGCACTGCACAAACTGCTAGCTAGCGGTAGTTCAGTTTCAAAATTAGATTGTGCTGCATTGCCTTCAATCATGTCTTTGCATAACCGTAACATTTTTTTATGGTTGTTTGACAAAAAGCAAGAAACTACACAACAATCAATGTGGAACAGGAAATGAAGGTGGCTGTATCCAAGCTGATTCCAAGTTTTGACAAGTTATGCAGAGCCCAACAGGTACAGACATTCCATTAGTAAGATTTTTAAAAAATTTTTAAAATTTATTTATGCATACAAGAACTGGGGTGCAGGCCAGAGGTATGGGGGGTGAGAGGACTCACCAGAGAGAGAGAGAGAGTGGGGAACAGAACAGGCAGATTGACTGAAATACACTGCTGAGGGGAGCAGCAGGTGAGTCAGGAGAGGTCTCCTGTGCCATGTGGGTAGCTCCCTGGCCGGGGATCAAACTCATGCTGCAGTGGCTGCGGATATCTTCACAGGTTGCATCTTAACCCCTTGCGCCACCAGGGAGGGCCTCCATTAGTAAGTTATCAGGGTTGAAAATGACATAAAAATATTCCTTTTACTTCCAAATGCGTGTATTCATTTTCAAACAGAATACAGATAGTTATTAAGTTGTTTGAATTTAAGTGCTTAAAGGGAACTGTTAGATATTTTTTTGACCTAGGGTACCAAGAAAAATTACTGAAAAACTAAGGGTATCTTCATGAATGCAGACAGTGTGGGAACCCCTGTCCTAAATGAATGGGGAAATGACGGAATGAGAGACTATCACTTGGTTGTATTTGGGCCTCAGATCTCCCCTCTATACACTTGCCGGGTGCTATGCCTTCGAAAGAAATTTTCTCTTATTGAATTCCTAATAATTCCTTCTGGGAAGTTCTAACCTAGTTTCAGTGATCTGGGCTGTTCACAATGTGATCAGAGGGTGGTAGCGAGTCCCTAGGGACAGGGATGGAGGTGGTAATGTGGAAGCCAGGACTGCCTAGGTCAGGCCAGATCAGAAGATCAGAAGCAAGGGAAAGAAAGGAGGCTGAAGCCAGTGGGGCCGCTCCTTGCGTGGCTCTGTAGGGCATCTGGCCGGCCTGCGCTCGGTAGCCTGGTTTCCTTGGTAAACTCATCCCGAGACCTGGCCCCACACTGCGCCCCCTGTGGGTCTACAGACGCGCGGGAGAGGCTAGTTCCCTGCCACTGCCAACCCCGGGGGTGTTGGGTTCCCCCACTCCCGGAAGGGAGGGGGTGGGCGCCGTTGGGGCCCCGCGCAGGTTTACCCGTCCCCCTCCTTCCCTGCGCGCATCCTCACTTGACTGGCGGGCGCCTTCCCGGCGCGAGGACGGCAGGATCCGCGGGTCCCTAGCTCCCCGGCTCATACATTAAAGATGCGGAGGCGCCGGGACAGCGGTGCCACAAACATGAAGACAAATTTTTAATCCTGAGCCAGAAGATGTCGGGAGATGGGGGGTGCGGGAGAAAAATGAATTAGGTTTTTATTATGTGTTTTATTATGCTGTAATTGAACAGGATTAGGTGAGAATACAATATATTTCTGATGCGGCGAAGGGGGTTTCGGGGGAGGGAGAGAGGCTGACAACGAGAAAACAGCGAAGCCGGCAGATTAGTCCGGGTTCCCAGACGCGGTGGGTCCCAGGGGAGGGCAGAGGAGCGGCGCTGCCTGGGCTGGGTGGGCCCAACCCCGCTCCCCTCCCCCACCCGCAGGCGGTTTGGGTCAGCAGGGGGTGGAGGGGGGGCGCGAGGTGGGCGGCCTGCGGAACGGCTGGGTTAGCCACAGGTCCCGCCACCATGGGCTGGAGGAGAGGACAGACTTGAGAGCTGGAGGTCTGGAAGCTCACAGGCCCGCTCCAGAAGGGAAACTGAGTCACGGAGGGAGCAGGGACGTCGCTGTGAAAAGACAGGACTCTCTGGGGTCATGGGGTGCCCGAGGCCCGCTAATTCACCCTTGCTTCTAACATCTCCCCGCCCACCTAGGCACAGGCCTCGTGGATCAGCAAGGAGTGGGAGCGCCCGCTGTGGGACTGCCTTAATACTGCAGGTGACAATGAGCTCTCAGACCCGCGTTATTCCCCCACATCCCGCATAACTCCTGTCCCCTCCGAAAAGACGGTCATCCCCGCAGGTCTAGCCCGGTACCAACCCCCTTCTTCCAGGAACGAACTCCTAAGAGGCCTCCTCAGGTAAAGGGCGTCCAGGTGAGCCCCCCCCCACCGGCTGGACTGCCGGCGTGGGGGGCGGGGAGCGAATCTCCCGCTCACCCCAGCACCGAACCGCTCCCTCCCCCGAGCTCGCCTCACCGTGCGCCCCAACCAGGGCAGCTTCATTAAGGGCAGCCGCCAGCTCCCCGGCTCACCTGCTGTAGCGCCCCTTGCGCTCCACCGGGGCCCCGCTCCTGGCGGTGATGAAGAGGCCCATTAGCTGCTTCTACCTTTAGGGCGGACTGGGCTGCTCTCCCCACCTCCCAATTAGGACATTAGAAACCGTCAACCAAGATTAATAGTTGCCCGGCTCCGGGGCAGGGAGATGAGCCCAGATACGTTGCAGCGGAGGCTCGCTCTGCGCGGGCCAAGCGGTGCAGGTCGGGCCCACCGCCTGCCGCCTCTGTTCCTCCCTGGCCTTTCCCCGCTTGCCTCTCCAGCGCACCTGAGGCTCTCAGGTGAGCCCAGCATTGGGGTCCGCAGTGTCAGAGTCCAGAACCCTATTTTTTGCTGGGTCCCTGACCTGGGTGTGTTCCAAGGCTGGGCCTTGGTGTATGGGGGGAGGAAGGTGCTCCCTGCCAGGGACTCCACCCGCTTTCCTCCTGGCTGGGCAGAAGCACTTCTCTCATTTTAGTGTGGCCTGACCCTGGCTTTCTTCCATGTGCTCCTTGACCCTCTCTCCCCCAAGTCAATTCCTGTGCCTATTCTAGCTCATTGCTTCCTGTCCTATTTTCCAGTCTAGGGGCTATGTTTGTTCTTTTACCTTTATTTGTGGGATTACTTCATTGAAGTCTGTCTCACTTACTGGACTCTAGGCTCCAGTGTGAAGAGACCATTGGTTTGCACACCACAGGCTCTGGCACATCTTCAGTGTTTGTGTGCTGAGTGAATGAGTGGGCAACAGACTTGTTCCCTGTTTTTACTGAAACATCTGCTTCTTGTGCAAGTTCTCCCTGCCCCCTTCTGAAACACCATCTTAACACCTGTACTCTTCCTTCTTTTTCATATCATAATTGTAACTTATTATTTCTGAGATTATCAGTTCAGCATCTTCTCCCTTTTGAGGCCTTGATCTCCTGCAGGGCAGGCAGGAGCTGGGTACACATCTGTACCCCCAATGCTTGCAGGCTGGGAGCTCAGTTCTTCAGTCAACAGAACATTCAGGAGCCTTAGAACTCTTCCAACTCCATTGTTTTGAGGACTCTGTGCCCTGGAGAAGCAAAGTGATTTGCCTGAGGTCACAAAGCTAGCTAAAAGGAAACCAGGGTGAAAACAACTTCTCTCGACCCCTTGGTTTTTCTCCAGAGGTCACATCTTCTGGGACCCGGAGGACTTGAGGACCGCCTTTTGAATTCTGAGTTTCCTAAGCTTTGGGTTGTCTGTGGGGTGGTCCCAGGTGGTTCTTCCTTTGACAGTGGGGGTGAGCCAGCACGAAGCCTTTCCGCCTGCCTCCAGGATCAGGTGTTTGGGGCTCAGGGATGCCCAGTACTCAGTCAACAAGGGCAGATTCTTTCCATTAAGTGTCAAGTCAAGATGCTTTTCCTTGGATGTAAATAAAACTAGGGGAAGCTGTCCTTTTCAGCCTTGCGGGATGTGAACTGTCTCTAGTCTCTCACTCCCCAATTTTCCCCTCCCTTCTCCCAGCATCAGAGGCAAATAGCGATTTGGGGGCAGAAAATGAAGCGAGCTAAAGAGGAAATGCTAAGAGAGTGGGGGCCTGAGCTCTTCTTCCACCTCATCACACCCTCTAGAACCCACTTATTCTATAGGGGGAGGAGCGCACTGGGTTTGGGGATGAGGGCAAGATCGATGTTTCACTGGGTTTTGATGACCGCAGGCTTTCACCTTGCAGATAATGGGGTGAGCGGCGGTAAACTCTCACCGACAGAGCGGGCTCCCCCGGCCTTAATGAGATAATCAATACTTGTTCTCGGCTTAATTTCCATCTAATTGCTCTTTAACGACGCCGGATAATGGGCCGCCTCCTGTGAGGAGAGAGCTGGCTGGGAATCCGACCCGTCTCGGACTCCCGCCCCCCTCCCCCGGGCGGGGTGCCCTCGCGCAGGTGGAATGGGGGCGCACCCCGCTGCCAGGCGGGAGCTCCCTCCACCCGCCTCCTCGCCGGGAGCCACCACCTGCCTGCGGCGTTCTCGGGCCCCACAGGGGGCGCTCCCGGCCTCGCATACGGGATCCCAGCCAAGCAGCCGGCTTCTGGGCTCGGGGCCACCCACCTGACTGGGCCCAACTGCGAGGCGCCCTGGCCCCCTGACCGCGCCGCCTCCTCCCCGCTGCTGCCGGGCCAGACAAATCTCAGCTTAGCCCCTGGCCGAGGCAAAGAGCCCTGCACGATCCCCTTCCCCCTTTCTCACCGCGAGGAACCGCGCAGGACGCAGGACGGGGCATAGGGCCTGAGGTAACATTTCTCCTGTGAGGGAGCTGAGCTGCCTCCTGATAGGCCCCTGGCTGGTCACCACAGACCACTCAGGCAGGGAAGGGACAGGGGCAAGAACGAAGAAGGCAGGGTGGGACCCCTAGGCCCCAAGGTTCAGAGGCTTACTGCCACCCAAGGCCCTCCCTGCCAGGCCCCCAGCTCCTGCCAACACCAGCCGCTCAGGTATTAGCCACCTACCAGTCTCAGCACCAGGAGCAGCTGGAGTTTTCCCCAAGGCCTCTGAAATGCCCTGGCCTCACAGGGGACTGACCTGCCTTCCCGCTGCCACCTGCCCCCAGGCCCAGTGCATCTCCCTTGTCTCCTCTGGAGGCCAGCTCCCAAGCACTTTGGCCTCTGGTGCCCAGATGCTGTGACCAATAACGTTCCCATCACTACCCCCTCCCGCTGGTCTGCATTCTAGGCACACACTCACCTGCGCTTCTACAGCTTGGCTCTGAATATGGGGTCTTTAGATTTATAAAACACCAGCTGCAGTTCTGGCTGCAGCTTCACTGAAGTTATCCTGGCAAGATACAGAGGCAGGGGAGGGCTGCCTTGGGCGGAGGCAGCTCACCTGCAAGACTTACTGCTGTTGCTTCGTGGTTAGTGTGGCAGCCTTACCTGCTGGTCTGAAGCTCAGTTTTCTCATTTAAAAAACATGGTAATAATAATTTAAAAAAATAATAAGGTAACAATCCTTACAAAGCTTTGTAAAGTCTGAAACAAACTAACAGATGTAAATTGCTTGCCATAGTGCCTGGCACACTGTAGTAAACGTTTTGGTAAGTGGTGGCTGATGTCATTGGATGTTAGAGCTGAAGGAACCTTCTTGTTCAAGGATCATAAACTCAAAGGCTACAGGCGCCGTCAGAAATCTTAACTGTGGGAAGTAGGCCTGGTCATCACTGTGGTGAACTGGTCAAGGCCAGCCCCTCCTAAAACAGCAACTAGGGAGCATCTTCAATGGTTCCTGAATAAACCAGATGCCCCTCCCCAACTTCAAAAAAAAAACAAACAAAAAACAATAAGCAGCACCAGCAGCTTATGTATTAGCTGACTTCCTTACCTGATTTTTTACCTCCTGCCTCTCTCAGTACTAGTAGATAGCTGGGGATTTCCTCCAAGACCTCTCTGAACACCTGGGCCTCATGATTCTGACCCCCAGATTCTGAAATTTCATATAAGATTTCTCAATATTTAAATATTGCCAAGTAAGCAGAAAACTTTTGAACACTGCCAAATACAACATATCTAAAGGCTGAGTTCATCCTCATTTCTCAGAAGAAACTGAAGTTCAGATGGTCTCAATGGCTGGCAAAGCTGCTGTAAGCCTGTATTCTAAGTTAAAACAAGAACTTCTAGGGGGCCCTTGCTAGACTATGGGGTCTCCTTGGCCACCGCCCACGGCAGATGCCAGCTTTGCAGGCTGGAGTAAGTGTTTGGCAGCTTCTGAGCACACACACAAGACCTGGGTCTACATGGGAGCCTTCTCTTTGGGAAGAACCCAAATTCTTGTAAAATGTTGCAGAAGGCAGTGGGACAGCAAGTGAAGTCCCAGGACCCCAGAGATCTCAGCTCCTAATTTAAAGCACCTATTTCTACACATTTCTTGAGCTCAATTTGAGTGTGGTTTCATAAATTCCCCACTTAGGTTCCTCCCCATCAGGGGATGGAGCCAGCAGGTATGCCTAGCTCTCCTGCTTGGCACCCTCTGCTACCTCTCTTCCTGTCCTCTCCCTAGGGAGAATTCATGCTGAGCCTCATGTTTGTTCTGTTAGTACTGAGTTGCCCACACTGACCAGAGATGGCACTTCTCTGCTCAGCACTATATTTGCATATTTGGATGCTCTCTGGGGGGCAAGCAGTCTCTGTGTGGTTTGGCTGCCTGGAGACCAAGTCATTCCTGGCTGATGAGCAGTCCTCCTTATTTTCCATCAGCCCTTGGAAAACAGCCCACTTTTTCCTTGGAGTTCTGAGCATATATTTACCAGATTCTTCCTTGGTTTCATGGAAACAGCCAGGTTAGGGGAGTGCTGGATATTACCCTATTGTCTAGCTCCCCAAATAAGCCACAGTGCTAAACTCTGTTATGTCATAAGAACAAAGGTTGAAAGTGGCTTGTGAGCAAGGGCAGTGCCATGAATGTTTCAGTCTTGATGGGGTTTTCAGGCAGATGGCTTCCTTTACAGGGGTTATCAAAGCAGACCCTGAAACAAGTAGCTTATCTGGGACATTGTCTCCAAAAACACGGTGAGGGAAAAGAGAAAAGAGGGAAGTGAGGGAAAGCAAATAAAGGTGCATGAATGAGTGGGTTATCGCTGAAGGTGATCAGAACTCAATTCCACTGTAGCACTTCTGCAAGGAGGGACAAAATTTTTCCACTGAAAGGAAAGGAAGCAGGGAGATTTGTCTTCCAATTTCTGTCCTCTTTGGAGACGGGGCTTGCTCCTGAGTTAACTGTGACATTTTTCAGCTTGCTTACCTAACTGAGCTCACTTTTGGGGCCAGAGGGTTCCCTTAGGCAGATAGCACTGTGAGATGTACAGAAACTATTTGCAGGTAACCTCTGGCTACAGCCAAGGGTAAATGGGTGGGCCACTGGCTGCATCTAAGATAGGGATAGACTTAAGCTCCAGGCTGGCCAGGTGTCGGCCGTAAGATTAATTTTGTTGATCACATCACCCAAGTCAATCAAATATTTCCCTGAGATTTGATACATTGATGCTTTTTCTGGGATCCATAAATGTGATACAGGCTGGAACTGTTCATGAATTTTTTCCCCTGGCTTCTTGGAAAAAAAAATATCAGAAGTGGACAAATCAGTCTGGATATTGGGTCATCCCTCAGTAGCCATACGGTTTCAGGAACCCCACAGATCCCAAAATCTGAGGATGCCCAAGTCCCTAGCATGAAATGGCATAGAATTTAGATTTCACCTGTGCACACCCTTCCATATACTTTAAACCATTTCTAGATTGCTTGTAAAACCAAATACACTGTAAATGCTATATAAATAGTTGTTATACTGTATTGTTTAGGAAATACAAGAGAAAAAGTCTGTATCTGTTCACTATAGACATAACCAGCAGCTGTCTGGTACACATTTTTATTGGAAGTTGATAAATCTGTGGATGCACAACCCACAGATACAGAGGGTTGACTGTATTGGCGTGATGTTCAAGGAAGAGGTCTGGACCAAACTTAGTAGTTTGGAAATCCTTTGAACAATATATAAAATAAAAATAGAAGGAACAAAAAGCCATATAGAGGGGTCAACAGAAAGTTATCCATTAGCCTCATCTGCAGAAAACTGTCTTCAAGTAAAAAGTGGAGGTAAAGCAGGACTTAAGAGCAACCACTTTGGAGAACGTGACTTGTCATCACCAGATCCTTCCTTGTGTGTGTGCCATAATAGAAAGCGAACTTCATTCAGTGACCCTGGGACTCCATCCATACCTACAGAGGCCCCAACAGGTAGACATGTTGTCAAGGGTTATAGATTTTACTAGTTTCTCCCTTGACACGGACTTTGGCCATTCTTTTCATACTCCAGAAGCCCCATTTACTCACCTCAGGTTTGTTAAACAAACCTGTACATGATAAAAATTTCAGTTAAGCACATAGACACACACATATGAATAACATGTAAAAATCTGAATAAAGGCCATTGTTCTGTTAATAGCATTATAGCAATGTCAATGTCCTGATTTTTATAATTATCCTATGGTGATGGACAATGCTATCATTGAGACAGGATGGGTAACAGGCACATAGAAACTTTCTGAGCTACTTTTGCAATCACTGCAAAAAACTTCAAAATAAAAGTTTTAAGTAAATCAGATGGAAGAAATCCTTTCAGGACCAGCCATCTATTTAAGCTCTAAAACGTTTACTTAATAGTTAAAATTAAGAAGGCTGACAAAACCAAGTGCTGGCAAGGATATGGCACAATAGGAATTCTCATAAACTTCTGGGACTGTGTAAATTCATAGTCACTTTGGAAAGATGACTTGGTAATATCTACTGATGTTGAATGCATGCATACCACATAAAGCAGCAATCCTATTCCTAAATGTATTCACATGTTTATAAAAGTCAAAACCATAAAAACTAAATACAGAGCAGGAAGTGGTTATCTGGGAGGAAAGGAGGGACTAATGTCTGGGAGAAAGTATGAGTGGGCTTCTGCAGATGTTAGCAATCTTCTCTTCTTGACCTGGATGATCACGGTGAGTATTCATTTTGTAATAATAGAGCTATATATCTGAAAAGTGTACTATTCTGCTTGCCTGTTATACTTCAAAAGAAAAACAGGGCCTCCCTGATGGTGCAAGGGGTTAAGATGCAGCCTATGAAGCTATCCACAGCCACTGCAGCATGAGTTCTATCCCCAGCTGGCCAGGGAGCTACCCACATGGCGTAGCAGACCTCTCCTGACTCACCCGCTGCTCCCCTTAGCATCGTATTTCAGTCAATCCACCTGTTCTGTTCCCCACTCTGTCTCTGGTGATCCTCTCACTCCCCACACCTCCAGCCTGTACCCCAGTTCTTGTATGCACAAATAAATAAATCTTAAAAAAGAAAGAGAACAAGAAATGTAGAATCTACATAAGTCTAGCAATATAAAAAGATGACCAATTATCAGGTTGGATGGGGCTACAGTTTCCGTCTCAAAGGTGGATGGAAAACTGATGGGGGGGTTGGGGGAGGAGAAAGAAGGAAGGGAAAAAGTGTGAAGGAAGGAATTGCCTCCTAAGATATAAGAAAAAATTTTGCCTGACTTCTTTCTGCCTGTCCTAAAGCTTGTTCAACTTGTCTTATCGTCTGGGTATTCTAGAGAGCTAGTCTCCCAGGTATTCCAGTTTTCCATTGGTAACATTATTTATAGCTGATTTACAATGCATATCTTCCCACCAGGCTATACCACCTTTTTGTATTTATCTCAACATCCTAAATTATCTATAGAAAGTCTACTATTTTATTATGAAAAATAATTTTACAAAATAAATGCATAATGAGCATTATATTCAATCTTTTGCCTCATTAAAAGTTCTCTAAGGATGTTGATGACATATTTACACAGTTGTGATCAATATCCAGTACACTTTTTTTTTTTTTAAGATTTATTTATTTACACAAGCACTGGGTACAGTCAGAAGCGCGGGAGGGTGAGAGAATTCACCAGAGCCAGAGCGGGGAGCAGAACAGGCAGACGGACGAAGTACACTGCTGAGGGGAGCAGCAGGCGTGTCAGGAGAGGTCTGCAAGCCATGTGGGAACCTCGCAGGTGAGCCGGGGATCGAACTGGTGCTGCAGAGGCTGCAGGCAGCTTTGCAGCCCAGCACTCAACCGCTGTGCCAGCGGGAAGGCCCAATATCCAGTATACTTTTATTTTCACTTATCTTTACGTTCACATATTTTCATTTTGTCATAGTAGGTAGCTACAAGACATTCCATCTTAATTATCTATATTGAACCTTTTGGATTTAATTGATTCTAAAGTTCACAGGAAGCATAATTCCTCTGTATCCATCTCTGAAACTTCTGCTTCTTCAAAGTTACATCAGTTGTGTCAAAACAGGGTTCATGAAGTGGCCGGTTACAATATGTGGCTCCCAAATAATTTCTTTCCAAGTTACATACATTGACTTTTAATGCCTTGTTTCGTATTATGTTCTTGATTTGTATAGGACCCATTTTGTTGTCATTATATTTCAATTATTTCATGGCTCAGTGTCTGAAAGAAAGTGAAAATCTGATCATCTGTGAACTACAGGCTAGAATTCACAGTGGAAAGCAAAATACATTCTATGCCTCGTTCTTTTTTTCAGTACAATTACAGGAAAGGATACAGAGGGTAAAGAAGTAGGCCCACCTTTCTTCAAATTTTGACTTCACCTTCTTCCTGTGAATCTAGTCTCCCTCAAGCAAAGGCAAGGATACTGCCCCTGGCTTCCCCTCCTAGTGGTTCTCGCATCATCTGGATTAGATTCCTTTTTCCTGTCGTCCAGCAGTTTTGCCTTGCCGGTTCAAACCTAGACTCAACATTTTAAAAGTATGGTAATGCAAATTTTTGGTATTTCTTTACTATTTATGTTGCAAATAGATGTGATTGTGATTTGGAGCCTTAATAGTGTCGGATGATGAGATCTAGCAACGCGTCTAGACTTTCAAATAGCGCCTTATGCAATTCCCTCCTAAAAGTAATAAAAGCCTTTTTTAATAGATGACGCAATTCCTGGAACGAAATCTCTATTTAATAAAACAGACCTGTAAAAGTCAACATCTTTGGTGCCAATTGCACGCACGGTCACATTCTCGTTACCAAACGCAAGCCCACCAGAGGGCGCTCGTTCCAAGTCTATCCAGCTCTCTCCATCAGCGCCTCAAAATCCAAGTTAAACTTGACTTTCACATTCAGTTAAGTCTTTCACATTTAATCCACAAATATTTACTGAGAATTTACTGTGCCGCCAGGCGCAGGGCTGGTTCACAAGATACAGTAGGAGTTAGGCACGATTCCTACTAGCAGACGCTTAAAAGCATAGCAAAGACTGAAAGCAAACAGCCGGCTACCCCTAAAGTGGGTAAGTGAAGAGTTTCTAGGTCGGTGGCGTTTGCTGTTTAAACACTGGCTCCAGGCCCTTGAAGCCGGAAACATTTCATTAAGAGCTCCCGGGCTGTTTCCTTTCCGTTGCCCAGCAACGCTCTCTGCCCTCAAGGTATTTTGTAAATTAGAGCAGAGCCCTCTCCTCAGGGGGCTCCAGTGTTCAGTCCCTCAATTGAAAGTTCTCACCTCCTAGCCCCCCCCCGCCCCCTTTCTCCTTCCCCCCGGGTCTTCCAGTGGTTTTCTGAGGGTTCACTAAAGTCCTCGGTACACAAACCCCCCACGGACACCGACAAGGAACCACCCCGACCCAGCGTCAGGGCTGGCCCCGCCCACCGGGCCCGCCCACCCTCTTTCCGGTTTAAAACCCGCGGGCTTTCCCTGTCCGGGCCCCGCGACTTCCGGTTGTGTTCTCGCGACAGCCGGGCGGGCCGCGGGAAGTTCGCTCCGCGGCCCTCGTCGGAGCGTGAGGCCCGGTCGGGGGCCCCCTGGCCGGGGCGACAGTACGCAGCCGGGGGGCGCCTCAGCGAAGGGCTTGGCCAGGGGCGCGCCTTCCCGGGGCTGCAGTGCCCACGCGGCGCGGAGCCCGAGGCCCCGCCCTGGGCACCCGGCTGTGGGCAGGCGCGGCCGGCGCCCGAGGTCCTTCCGGGCCGGGTCTGACTAGGCGCCGCCTCGTCCGGGGCCGCGAGGCGCGGGTGCCGCCCCTTCCAATCTGGGCTGCGGGCGGCTGCTGTAAACCGCCGCGGGCAGGCGGGGCGGGGCGGGGCCTGGCAGACCCCCGGCTGGGCGGGCGGGCGAGCCTCCGGGACTGCGCCCCTCCCGCTCCCAGCTCAGAGTGCCACGGTGGCGCGGGTGGCGGCCGCGAGACCGGATTCTTCTGGCCCTGCCAGCCTCGCAGGCCGTAACCTGTAATCCAGCCCCGAGCGTCGCCTGCTGGGGAGGGCCCGGCCCGCCTCTCCCGCCACAGCTAGTCCTGGACCTCTAATCTCCTCCTGCGCGTCTGCGGGCTGACTCACCTGCCGGATGTGGGCCGGGGGGAGGAGGCCTCATGTGGGGAGACAGATGCGAGCGCCGGGTCTCTGGTTGGCGCCTTGATGGGGAGGCTGGATGGACAGACCCGCAGTAGCCCCCAGGAGCCGGCCCTGGGCTGCGGGGAGACGACAGGGGCCGGCCCTGCCCTCCAGGAGCGCGGTCTGGCCAGAGCTCGTCCCGCCTCCGCACCGCGCAGCTGCCTTAGCCCACCCCAGGGGCCATAAAGTCAGATGGGACAAGGCTTAGCTGTGGCACCAACTCGGCTTCCCAGACACCCCACCAGCTTCCTCCCCCACGCCGCCAGCCCCAGCCCCCAGTGGTTCTCGCACCCCTCCCCTCTCCCAGCTTGGGTGTCCGATTACGGCTCCTTTGCTCTCACTGTGACTTTGGTCCAGGCTTGGGGGAAGTGGCCCGGGAGGGTCTGCAACGGCTGCGTAAAATTGGCAGGCTCAGAACTAGGGGGAGGGTGTGTGTATGTGCGACGTTGAGGGGCGGGGAGAGGGGGCGGTGGAGCTGTTGTGTGAGTCCAAGACCGTGGGCTCTCTGAGAGAGCCTTAAGCCCGAGCAGAGGTGGCGGGGGCTCAGCCCACTGTTCACTGCTTTCTTTCCACGGCCTCATTTTGCGAACTGGAGTCACACTGCTCGAAAGGGCTTAGCCCGCGACACTAGGTGAGCATCCTGGGCCCCAGGACATCACGCTGTTTCCCTACCCAACCCTATCAACAACTCCTGCTTCTGGAGCCACTTACTCCCATCCACCTCTAGGGCAGGAAGCATCAGAGTTGGGTGACCTGGTGGTGTGTGTGCGTGCGCGTTTGTATGTGTGCATGTGTTTCTTGAGTTTTATAACTTTTTCCTCTCACCTCTCCCTGACTCTCAAGAATAGCCAAACAGTTGCCACCCAGCATAATGGATGATCTCTAGAAGGTCAGGATACTTTGAGCTGAGGGTTTGCTTGACTTCAGGGTAGCAGGGAAGGGGGTGGTGCTAGGGTCAAGCTTTGGTGCAGGGAACTGTGAGGTTGCTTCTGACCTGACCTGGCTTCCCTCCCTGGCAGGGTGCCACGAACCCGCTGATGCCCCAGTGCTCACAAGGCTTCCAGCTAACTATGCCACTGCCGCCTGCCGCTGCCTTGGCACTGCTGCTGCTGATGGTGCAGACGCGGACGCGCGCGCTCGAGTCCTCGGGCCCAGAGTACCTGCGGCGCGGCTGGCTGCGGCTGCTGGCGGAGGGCGAGGGCTGCGCTACCTGCCGGCAGGAAGAGTGCGCCGTGCCGCTGGGCTGCCTGGCCGGCCGGGTGCGCGATGCGTGTGGCTGCTGTTGGGAATGCGCCAACCTTGAGGGCCAGCTCTGCGACCTGGACCCCAGCGCCCACTTCTACGGGCTTTGCGGCGAGCAGCTGGAGTGCCGGTTGGACGCAGGCGGCGACCTGAGCCGCGGAGAGGTGCCCGAGCCGCTGTGCGTCTGCCGCTCGCAGCGTCCTCTCTGCGGGTCGGACGGCCGCACCTATGCGCAGATCTGCCGCCTGCAGGAGGCGGCTAGCGCTCGGCCCGACGCCAACCTCACGGTGGCACACCCAGGGCCCTGCGAATCGGGTACGCACGGCCCGAGGCCCCTTTCCCCGGCGCTTGGGGTTCGAGACGCTGATCCCTGAGCCCCAACAACGTTGGTTTTTGGCCAGCTGTGAAAGAGAGGCATAGGAGGCCTGAGTCCAAAATAGGCATCCGCTCTGGCTGGTCCAAATAAGTCTGAAGGTGTGGGTGTCGCTGGCCGCCTGTGTCCAGCTGGCAGCGACCAACCCTCCGAGGGATCAGGCACAATGCCAACAGTTGGCCTCAAAATTGAGAGAGTGAAGAGACTCTCAGACTTTGCCCAGACCGCAGGAGCCCAGGCAGGGAGACTTGGGTTCCTGTGAGTTGCAGTCGGGTTTCATTTGGGCAGATTCACAAGCTGTTAACCCAGTCTCCCCACCTCCAGGCTTCTCTCCCCCTTTCTGGTCTAAGGGATTAGTGAAGGAGGGGGTGCTTCTAGCTGCTCTCCCCATCCCAGGGGGCTGAGAGCCATTCAAGCCTCAAGTTTCCTTTGGCAACTTTACCAGCCTTCACTTCCTGAGCCCCTTTGAGGAGGTCTGGCTTGGCTGGGGCTGCTGGGAAAACAAAGGCCCTGTGGGGGTCCCATCACTTTCCCCCACTCCTCCAGGCTTTCTGCTGGCTGCCCAGGTCCAGTTTCAGGTATTTGGCCTGTGGATACCTGCAGGGGAGGGATGGGACAAGGGTACCTCTTAGGGCCTTTGGGACTGGACCTGGTATAAAAGGAGGAGAAAAGGAGGGAGGGGCTAGTTACAAGCACAGCAGGATAGGGGCCCAGAGGGTGGGATGAGGACAGGGGAGCAGTCAGGGACAGTGGCTACCAAACCGGAATGCCATTCAGTGTGCCTGTTTGCGCCCCCTGTCTGCTTGTACTTCTCCATCTCTGCGTTTGTGCCCTTATGTGTGCCTGAACCAATATTTGTATGAACCTGTGTGTACATGTGTCATGCTGTGTCCACGAATGTGTGTTTACCTCAGCATGTATTGTGTTCCCTCCCAAACATGATCACAGTGGTTCCTGTAAGGGGTCCTTGTTGGGCTGCATGTGCCACGTTGTTCTCAGGCCTCCCACCTCTGCCCCCAGAGCCCCAGATTGTGTCGCACCCATATGACATTTGGAATGTGACGGGGCAGGATGTGATCTTTGGCTGTGAGGTGTTTGCTTATCCGATGGCTTCCATCGAGTGGAGGAAGGACGGCTTGGACATTCAGCTGCCAGGGGATGACCCCCACATCTCTGTGCAGGTAGGGGAAGGGAGCGGAGCCTCCCCAAGGCAGCCCAGGGTCCCCCTAGAAAGGCCCTGCTGATTCCTCCTCTGTCTCCAGTTTAGGGGTGGACCCCAGAGGTTTGAAGTGACCGGCTGGCTGCAGATCCAGGCTGTGCGTCCCAGCGATGAGGGCACCTACCGCTGCCTCGCCCGCAATGCCCTGGGTCAGGTCGAGGCCCCAGCTAGCCTAACAGTGCTCACACCAGGTAAGGGGGAGCCCTGAACTTGGGGGCTGGTGGTGGGTTTGGGCCACAGGCAAGCAGGGCTTTCCCAAAGACAGGGACACATGCACACTGACGCTTTCTTGCTCGTTTTCTCTCCTTTGCCCATGTGTGTTTGCAGAACAGTTGAACTCCACAGGCATCCCCCAGCTGCCATCCGGGCACCTGGTTCCTGGCGAGGAGGCTGAGAGTGAAGAGGGCGAGGATTACTACTAGATCTGGAGCCCTGGCCCATGGGGTGGGTGAGTGGGGATAACGTTCATCCCTGCTTTTGAAAAGACCTGGAAAGGGGGACTGGGCCCCTCCATGGATTGTTTCAATGCCCTTAGTGCAGGGAATTGTGAAGGGAGACAAAAGTTGAAGGGAGGGTAATGAGATAAGCAGAGACTAGGGGAGGTGGGATGTGAAGGGGCCCACGAAGGAGATGCCCTCACTGGGGGAGTCTCCAGAGACCAACCAGGTAGAAGGGAACAACAGATACTGGTGGTTCCTAGTGGGAGTTCCTCTCCCTGCCCGCGCCCCCCCCCCCCCACTCCAGGGACTGGAGCAGACACAAAGGTGCAGATACCAGACCCTCCACTTCCTCCTGGCGGGCCTCCCTGCAGCCCTGTTTAGCCAGTTTTCCTAGCTGCCCTTGCCTGCACCTCCTGTGGTTATTTTCCAAATCCCCAAATCTTTGTCTCACCTCAGCTTATCATCCCTCAAAACTAACTTCCTAGAAATTTCCTGCTCTCCTAAGTCCCACTTGCCTTTACTGACCACAAGTATGCTTTGCTGTTCCCACCTGCTGTCCAGGAGAGCACGGTGGAAGATGGTTTAGTTCAGTGCAGGAAGATGGGTCATGATCTCCATGGGGCTAGCACCATATTTTATACCAACCACACTATGTAGGAGAGTGCCTGGCATAGAACTGTGCACAGTAGATACTCAATAAAGATTTACGAATAGACAGAGACACCCAGACGCACCACAGGTTCATATAGACATGCACACGGGAACTGCATTTCTTTGGGAGGCTTCCCATGGTAGTCGGACTGTGACTTCGGAAGTTGTAGGTCCTGCTCTCTAAGTTCACGCCTGCTAGCCATACTGGAGGAGGCTTGCGCCGGGGCCTACTCTGTCCTCTAGAGAGGAAGGCTGGAAGCATCTGGTGGAGGCAGGGTGTCCTCCCAGACTGGTCCACAGGGGCAGGCCTAGAGATAGAATAGCCCTGCTGCGCTGTTCATCCCTTGGCTCCCCTCCCCAGGCAGAGTAGGAGCTAGTCTATGGGGATGGAACCCCAGTGTAAGAACAAGCTGGATGAGGGAGGAGGAAGGTTCGGCTACATGTTTGGGCTGCACCCTGAAACCAACCATTTTCCGGCTGAACCCAGACAAAGTCATGGTAAGCCTGTTACCTGCCTGCACTGTGACGTGTCCTACCTGGTCCCTCACAGATCTGCACTCTTTTGCTCCCCAAATCCCTCTCCACACTCTCCTAACCTAGCTCTGGGACACTGGACTAGGTAATTGATTGAAGGAGAAAAGGAAATCTTTAGTCCACAAGCGTAGACCCCAAGAATGGGTGCCAAGGGCATCCTACCCACTTGGGCTCCAGCTGGAGACCCGAGTGCACCGCCCCGGCAGCAGGGAACACAGTAGGCTCTGAAGCCTGAGCAGCTTGTTCTCTGGGGCCTATCAGAGGAACCTGGCCTCTAGGGAAGGGTGGGGTCGGGAACCCAAACCTGAGGGCGTAGCAGAATCACAAGGTTGCTGAAGAGTGCAGCAGCTGATGGCTGGGTCCTGGCTGGAGACCGGCGGCCCCAGCAGATGCACTTGACCACTCAGGGGGATTGGATACTTGGGGCGATCTCCGAGTCGACCGCGGAAGCGAGTGGGGATGTGGTGGGGCGAGGGACACGCGCAGTTCGGCCTCCGGACCTGAAGGAGGTCTGTTCCTGGCGGAAAGAGGGGCCGCGCTCTGGGTGCTTCGGTAGCCTGGGAATCCACCCCAGGCTTGTTCTGGGGAGTGGACTCCCGCCCAACTGGGCTCAGAGGCGCCCCCTGGCGGGCCAATGTCTTCTCGCCCACCTGCAGAGCCGAGCGGCACCAAATCCGAGTGGGTCACATGCGCCCCCGGGAACCTGTATTCTTTGATCGCTTTTGCAGACTTTGTGGGATGCTCGGGTACAGCCTCCCCATAACCTCAGATTTCCCCTCCGCGGCCTTGCCGGTTCAGGGCCCGCAGCTTGGAATAGGAGGACCCCCTGCTGCTCCCTCCCCCGGCCCCCCCCCTCGGCTCCCGCCGACGGCTTTAATAACGTCGCTGGAAAGTGACACGCGATTTATTATTAAAGTAATGCGGGGACGGGAAAGGTTTAATAAACGCGCTGAGATGCCGAGGATTATTCACCGCAAATAAATGAGAGCGCGGGCGGCGTTTTAATAAATAATTTCCCGCCGCTCCCGGGGGAGGAGCGGGGAGGGGGGAGCGGGCGAGCCCCGGCGGCGCCTCCCGCGCTGCCCCGCCCCGCCCGCGTTCCCGTCCTGGGCTGCTCTCCTCCCGCGGGGGCTCCAGGGACTGGCGAGGACAGGCCCCGCCGCTCTTCCTTCTCCCAGCCTCCGGGGCTTTGCCGTGGCTTAAGATAAGCCAGTGCCCGTCCCTCTCGTTAGGAACCCGAGACCCGGAGTCGAGACCCGACCCGGGCCTGAAGGGTTAACCGGCACCAGCCTCTCCCAAATCGAGGGTACCAGGTACTGGGACCCAGACATTCTTCTCCCAGCTTTTGACTGACCCGGACTCGGCGTCCCGCGCCCCTCCATGGGGGGAAGGGTGTGGGGAGCCCGCCAAAACGGGGCGTGAGTACAGGTGTGTGGGTCCCGCCTGTGTGCAAATGACCTTGAATCCCTCCTGGAGGCGTCCCGCGGGATGGGGCCCCTGCGTCTGGCAGCTCCTTACTACGGAGCCTCTGACGAAGGGTCTGAGCCCACGGAGTCAGGATGAGGCCCGGTCCTGGCAGGCGGTGAACGGTGTGGATTTGAGAACTAAGCGGACCTGGAACCCCCAAAGGAAACTCCACCTTTTTCGTCAGAGGCCTGTGGGTCGGAGAGGGTGAACCCAGTTTTGGAGAAAGCCGAGATTGCAGACTTTTAGATCAAGGGCATGCTGACGACGATGTGGGTGGGGATGGGCAGGGGAAACACATGGGGTACACCTGGATCGCAAGTTTTGTGCCATGTCGGAAGGAGGCGACATCTCTGGCGGCACCTCTGGCAACACTTGGGAGCACAGGCAGTGTCAGAGGAGCGCCATCTGGTGGGTATTTCTGGTTGTGACAGTCAGGCCTGGGGCAGGGACCTTGAGACTAAATTTGAGGAAAAAGGTACTTTGATTTGTAGTCATGTATGCATGTGAACATGCACATGAAGGTGTAGTGTGTATGATGTCTGTGTGATAGCTGTAATGTGTATAGCATTCATAGTAGTTATCTGCATGCACATGCACTTTCACGCACAGCACGTGAGGTGTATGTAGAATGTACACATGGACACCATAACATGTTGTGTGTGGATTGTTTAGATGCATGCACATTCATATGGCTAATTGTGCAGGTTCATGTGTGTTTGTACTCATGAGCACTGCTTCCATGGAAGCATTGCTCTACTGTGTGGAGCTGCATGTATACATTTTTTTGTAAGGATATGCCCCACTGTGTGCCAGTCCTCCAAGAGATGTTTCTCATGTCCAGCTCTTACAGGGGCTGGGATCCCTCACAGGAAAAAACATCATCCCTGCCCTCGTGGAACTTACTTCCTGTTCTAAGGTGTGCCTTTGAATGTGTGTTTCCTTATATTAATTCTCTGTGTGTTTACAGCATATGTGCACTGTATGTGCAACTCTGCGTGTGCGTGAGGGGTAGACAGGCTTAAATACTATGGTGGACTTGGAGAAAACCCCTTTTTTTTTTTTTTTGCTTAAAAACTCGATTCCTATCATCTGGGGCTCCTCTATTCTAAGAGGGTGAATGAGGACAGAGGGAAAGCAGCTGGCAACAGTCCAATGTCTCAGGGTCTATTTTGTTGCCCCCTCAGTCCTCTGAATGACTAGACTCTTCGGAGTGAACAGCCACAGAAGTTCACTTACGGCAATGACACACTAGTGAGAATCAAGGCTCACCTTGTAGCTCAGTCAACGCACCTGAAGAGGTGGGATGATGGTGGGGAATAGTGGGCCCGGTGTCTGGGAGACTGGAGTGAACAGGTTCTCTGAGGGCAGTGATGAGGCCATTAGAGCTTGGGAGGACCATGTCTGATGGGACATGATGGTGTAGTCATGGGAGCTCTGGGATCACCTGTACATAATGGGGTTGGTTTGAGGATTCCTTGGGGTAGAATGGGCTGCTGGGTAAGATTGGGGCCTGCAGGGAGTAATGAGGTTGGGATCTGGGATGGAGTTGGGGAGCAGGTGCAGAGAGAGGCTCTGGTGGTGCAGCCACACTCCTGAGTGTCACCTGGAAGCCAGCTCAGGAGGAATCATCACTCCCTTACTCCATGCTGGGGCCCCACGTGTTGTCTGGGCCTTTCTCTGCTCAAGCTGGGCACTGGATATGTGGGGGGAGAAAAGAGCAGCAGCTCCAGGGTTTGGCCTGGCTTTGGTGACTCACTGTTGGGTGAGGTGAGACAGAGATCTCAACACCACTGTCCCATGAAGCCTCATCCCAGCCACTTGGGGCATTGCCAGCCCAGCTGCCATTACCAGCTTCCATTTGGGCTCAGCCCAAGGAGTTCAGCAAGGGTGGGGCCTAGGCCTGGAAAAGGTCACAGAACTCACACACACTCTCTCCTGTGACTGAGCTGGTGAAGGTATTCTGAGGCACTTCTATCTTCCTTCCCCCCTGTGCTAGATGTTTTCCAGATGCGGTGAAGGCCAGTGCCTGCAGGTACCATTCTCACTCTAAGTCTGTGCCAACCCCCCCAGACCTGTCTCCTACCTCATGCTCCTGTACCAGACCACTTCACCCTAGCACTAAGCTTTCTGTTTTCTCATTGTCTCTTCACCATCTTTTCTTCCCAGAGATCTTGAGATCTTAGACCCTGGCAGTGGGGGAGGCCTGAAGACACAGGCTGCTTCTCGACCTGGATTGATTGATTGATTGATTGACTGACTGATTGATTTATAAAGATTTATATTATTTTTATGCATACAAGAGCTGGGGTATAGACCAGAGGTGTGGCAGGGTGAGAGGATTCACCAGAGACAGGGTGGGGAACAGAACAGGCAGACTGACCAAAATACACTGCTGAGGGGCGCAGCGGGCATGCGCCATGTGGGTTGCTCCCTGGCTGGCCGGGGATTGAACTTATGCTGCAGTGGCTGCAGTTAGCTTCATAGGTTGCATCTTAAACCCTTGCACAACCAGGGAGGCCCTGGATTTATTTTTGACATGTTCTCTGTCATCTGGGTGATGGGAGGCCCTCTGAATAGGGTGAACAGTTATGAAGATCAATTTTGGTGACAAATATTGCCCTACAATCAAGTCTCACCCTGTCCTCTTGATGGGGAGGACCTTGAGAGGTAGGATGGACTTGAGGGTATGGAAATAGAGTCTGAAGTTGTCTGGGAGAAAAGAGAGTCTCATGAGAAGCGATGGGGGTCTCACAGGAGGAGAGTGGGGACTCAATGGATAATTGCTTCCTGCCTCCCACTCCCTACACCTAATCCAGGTCACTGGAATGGAGCAGAAGACCCTGCAGTTCTCCCCACAAGACTCAGCAGGCCCTGCAGGGACCCAGCTTCTAATTCCAGCTTCCAAGCTCCCCTGCCCCCACCTCTGTGTGGTATCATAAGAAGTTAAAATTCTGGGGCTACTAGTGGGAGGATTTCTGGGGCCAGCAGTCTCTGAAGGGTAATGATGTGTCTTTGAGGAAAGGAAGGGGGTTCTAATATCAAGGAGACACCAGCAAGGGAACATGAGATTTTGCAGTACAGATTTGAATCTGTTTTACTGCTTTTTATTTTTTTTAAGATTTATTTATTTATGCATACAAGAACTGGGGTGTAGGCCAGAGGTGTGGGGGGTGAGAGGATTCACCAGAGACAGAGCAGGGAACAGAACAAGCAGATTGACTGAAATACACTGCTGAGGGGAGCGGTGGGCGAGACAGGAAAGGTCTACTGCGCCATGTGGGTAGCTCCCTGGCCAGCTGGAGATCGAACTTGTGCTTCAGTGGCTGTGGATAGTTTTATAGATTGTGTCTTAACCCCTTGCACCACCAGGGAGGCCCTGTTTCACTGCTTTTTAAATGCATATCCTGGGCAGGTTTCTTTGCGTCCCTTCTTCTGTGTTCTCCTTTGCAAAGTAGTGACAACACTTACTCTTATGTGGGGTCTTGGTAAGATCAGCGGTCTTGTAAGTTATGTGTCTGGGACACAATAGTTTGTCAGGTTTACCTTGCTAGTCTGGTAAGGTGCATGGAGCTGGGGCCGGGTACCTAGTGCTGAACTTCCTGCTTCAGTGTTAGAGGATGGGGTAATTGCAGTCTTGACGCCTGCCTGGAGGAGGCCTTCGGAATGGGGTCTTAGGGGGAGGCAAAGGGCTGAAGCAAGGTGGAGCTGGGTTTCTAGAGAGCTTGGCAGTTTTCACCCTCACCCCCAGCCCTCCTCAGGGAGCCCTTGTCAGAACCCAGAGCTCTAGCTCTGGGCTTGCAGGGAGGGGCATCCCCCAAACTCACCTCCATCCATCTCTTTTATCTGGGCTGCTGAAGGGCTGGAGCTCCAATGGGGCCTCTGATGGGGAACAGATACAGACCAGGCGGAAGCCGCCGGAACTGTGCTGAGCTGGAGCTAAGGACCAGGCCAGGGGGTCAGTGAAGACAGATAAAGCTCAGAGCAGCTGGGGACTCAGGGGACCTGTGGGGAGGGGCAACAGGGGCTGAAGGCAGGCCGTGTCCTGGGAGGAGGCAAGGGCCGGAAGCTTCTGATGGGGACCAGTGTCCATCAAGGACTTCAAATGGCCAGGCGAGGCCTTAATGACTTTGGGAGGAGGAACAGGCCAGAGCCCCCCCCCCCCCAGATGTGGCTGCAGGAGAAAGACCAGGGTAGACTGGGATGAGGGTAGGTACCAGGGAGAACTGGAGACTGAGAACAGGGGATCCCCAATGTCTAGGCCAGAGGTAAGGCTTCTGGGGGCTGCCTTACCTTTTAAGGAAGAGCTGGGAAAAGGGTTGGTAAGCGATTCTGCGATTTTAGTTCCTGTTTTAATTAACTTTGAAGGGCTTGGGGCCTCCCTGAACGCCAGGGAGAGGAGCAGAGCAAACGTTTGTTTTCCTCTTTTCCCTTTTAAAGACAATTTTATTAAATCACTTTGTTTTCATTCTGGCTTGAACATGGGGCATTTAAATAGAAAAGTAATTATTTTACCTCGTTTGTTGGAGAGAGGAGTCAGGAAAGGGAGGGATGCCAGTGAGAAGAGAGTGGCAGCTGCAGGCTGGCACAAGCGCACACACACGTGGCTGCTCACACATGCACACGCACACATGTGCATGCACACAGTGCTCATATGCACACGCACACCCTGCTCCCCCCACATGCATGCATATACTGCCCACACATGCACACTCACTATGCACATATGGTCATCAGATGTGTGTCCCACACACTCATGCACACACAGGCAAAATCATGCTCACCCTCACGTCAGCATACCTGGCATATCCACAGAAGGACACACCTGGCCACACCTTCCCAGGGTAGGTGCCTGGTCCTTTCGAGCACATATCCCCTCTCTTCTGAGGGCTCCTTGGTCACAGCTGGCCCCACAGGCAAAAGCTTGCTCTCAGCTCCTGAGACTCCAAATCTACCTCTCTTTGAGGCTGCTCCACGAGCCCCTTGTCCTGTCCCCGTAGTGTTCTTGGACTGATTGCTTGTGACCTTGACTCCACAGCCCCTGGCCCAAAGTCACTCCTGCCTCCCTCCTGTTACCTACCCCAGGTTGGTGGAGCCAACAGGTCTTGCAGGCTCACTCCACTCTGGCCTGGACCCAGGTGTTATCTCTGGCCTCTGCAGCTCCCCCTGCCCCACCCCCACCATGTAGGTTGGCATCTGAGGGGTTAAAACTTAGTAGCATGCCCCCCTCACTCCCACCCCTGGCTGGTACATGAGGGCCGGGTTCGCAGAGCCGTACCTGTACTTTGTCTTCATCTGTCACCCCTTCTGACAGTCAGATACATCTTGTGGGGGGGCGTGGGGGGGTGGGGGAGCAATAATTAACCTCTCCCGTCTCATCCCCCAAATGCTTGCAGCCTTGGCTGCAGTTGCAGCAGGGGCTGCGGGAGAGAAAGGAGAGGGAGGGAGGGAGGAGGAGGAGAAGGGGAAGGGGAGAGGCGAAGGGAGAAGCGGGAGAGGAGGAGAGAGAAGGGAGCAGGGAAGGCCCTGACATTTTTATTGTCCCTCCGACCTCTTCTCCAGCCCCCTTTCTCTCTCCCTGGGCATGGCGGGGAGATGGGAAGGGTGGTGGGGGGGGCTGGGGGGGAGCTGAGTGCTCTCACAGACCATCCCTTGCCCTTCTAGCTGAGGAGTTCTGGCCCCTCTTAAAGCGCTGGGTGCAGATTTGGGGAAACAGTGGCGTGAGGAGGGAGATCCTTCTCTGCTGGCGCAGGTCTGGGGGGGCTGTCGGGCGGTGCAGGGATGCAGGACAGCGTGCTTGTGTCTCACATTAATGACAAATAATTAGATGTTTGCCTTAAGGACTAATTTTTCTTCCAGTGAAAACAGAGGGGAGATCTTGTGTCATTTATGGAGAATGCAAGTGAGCGCAAAGGGACTGGCTCAAAAGTCTCCAAGTTTGGGGGACACTTATAAAAAAAGTAAAGGAACTCCTGCGGGGGGTGACTGCAATCAGAGCTTGGAGGAGAAGATAAATTTTGGGGGGACCAGGTGATTGGATGAGACACATGGGGCTCAGGGTGGGCAGCCAAGGAAAGAAATCTGGGGGTGGAGCGGCCCCCGCCAGAGTGCCTCTCTGGCCAGGTGTGCCAGGAAGGAGGAGGGAAGCGGCCGGGATGGCACAGAGAAGTGTTGCTGTCCCTGCTGGGGCTGCTGTGGGTGCAGAGAGACAGGGCCCTGCCTGTTCCCCCCACACCCCCGCCCCAGAAGTCTGAAGCCAAGAGATTCTAGCTTCTTCCATCTCTTTGAGAAGTTGTTAGTCAGATCTGTCATCTGCAGTGTCTCAGAAACAGGACCTTTTCCCTAAGGTCTCTGTCAGCGCCATGGACACAGCACTGTCCTTGCGACAGGATCCGTGATGCTCAGCCTGGCTCTGCCCCTAGTAGCAAGCTGCAGACGCTGATGTCCTGGAATCTTCTAAGACGGAGGAACCTTCCCAGGCTCAGCTGTGCCCCCCCCCCTTACAGACACTGCAACCCCCACCCCTGAGCAACATATCAACATACACACAGCCCTAAAGGTGCGCCCTTCCTCCCCCTGCCTCTTCCTCCTCCTTCTTCCTCTCTCTCTCTCTCTCTCTCTCTCTGTCTACACACACACACACACACACACACACACACACACACACACACACACACACGGCCTCCTTGCCCCGTGTACTGTGCATCCCTGGACTCCCAATCATCTATAAAATGTGCTGTGGTTGAGAAGGAGTCTGGGGCCAGGGCACCCAACAGAAGAGCTGACTATGTATTTCTGATAAAAGAAGAAGAAAACAGCCTCCCGGAGCTGGCCAGGCAGAAAGTTAGCACTGTAAGGGGCTTGCCACATGGAGAGAGGGGGCTTTGGGAAAGGGAAGGCAGCCTTGGCGAGGCTGGAGAGAAAGAACAAGAAGTCACAGCTCCGCTGCAGGGGACTCGGGGCTGAGAGTGAGGAGTGAAGTGTGCTGACAACCTTGTCAGGAAATCACCTCTAAGCGTCCCACACCCTGGTCTGTCAGGCTCCATCTCCCCAAGGGAGGAGCCCCTGTGAGTCAGGGCTGCTGCCTGTCCCCTTGATCCCCTCCTCCCTCCCACACCCCCCTCCAGACACACAGCCCTGCAACAAAAGGGAGAATTATTATTTCCTGGCTATTATTTTCTTCACCTGGAGAAGTGCTTTTTGGCATGTTCGCAGCATCGGGGGAGAGGACAGAGCAGGAAGGAGTCAGGCTGGCCCGGCTGCCACCCCCTGGGTCGGCCCGGGTCACCCAGAGCCGTGTGCGCCTGGGGCCGAGCTGGCCTCCTGGGCGAGGGTGGCCCTGGAGGAAGAACTGTTTTTCTCTTACAGCATGGGCCTGGGAGCAGCACTGCCGCCTTTCTTCTCTGGCCCTGCCTCTTCTTCCTTGCTCCCCCTTCTGTGGAAATAGGTCTCAAGCTTCAGCCCCAACCCTGGTTTCTCCCACCCCCAGAACTTCACCTGCAAAATCTAACTCCTTAGTCTGTCTTTTAATAACCCATCTTATTGCTCTTCACTTTAAAAGTGTAGTAAATATATGGTTATAGAAATTTCAGTTTCCAACAATTTAAAATAACAATTTGGCATGTATTCTTCCAGGTCTTTCAACACACACACACACACACACACACACACACACACACACACACACACACACACTAGGTTTTAAGACAATTGTTACTTAGATTTATCATGACATGCTATTGTTTCACTATCCTTTTCACTTAAAAAATATCAGGGATACTTTCCAGATCGGTACATAAAAATGTACATAATATGTATAGACCTATTGCACACACACTCCACAGCCAACTCCCTACTGATGGGCCTTTGTATTGTTTCCGAGGTTTTGCTCTTGCAAACAATGCCACAGGGAGCCTCCTTCCACATGTCATTTTGCACCAGAGTCTTCCTGAGATTCAAATTTCTAAGCTGGGTCAAAAGATGCCCTGTATAGCTGACTTGGATTTCTCGTTCAGGCTTGAAACCGTTTCAAGCAAGCACCTTCAGACACTTAGAAGAGGGTGGCCTGCTGGTTATTTCCAAGTGAATGTTTCCTCACAGTTCAAATTCAACAAGTCTAACACCAAGCTCATCATTCCTTCCTGCCGCTCTGCCCCGCAGGCCCTTGCTCTGGTAAGCATCACCCTCTATCTGCTGTCCCCCAGCCACACCTTGGGTTATCTTTGCTCAAAGTGTCTATGTGTCCAGCTCTGCTTGGCATTGGCCAGTATATGTCTGCCGTGCTGGTGGAATGACTGAGAGTAAGTACTCCTTTCATGCTCAGAAGGCTTTTAGATTGGACAGTAAATTATATGATCACACTATTACTTCATCCCTGATTCCTGCTCAATCTATCACCGAGTCTCTCCAGCACTCCTGTGATCCTTCCCTCTGTTCCTTTCTCATGCCTAGTTCTGAATTCCATCATCATGCTGGAATGACAACAGGCTTCTGATTCGCTTCCCCGCTCTGCTTCTCTCCTCCTTCACCTACCCATCCGCTCTACTGCAGTCTCGTCATCTTAGGCCTCTACTTTCTTCTTATCACTCTCTTCTCCTCCATTGCCTATGAGGCTGGGTCCACCTAAGATCCACTGTAGCACCATCTTCAACAGCACACATTTCCCTACCCTCTGGTCAGGAACCCGTATCGCCTTCTCTGAAGAAGAGAGAGTAATCAGTTGCTGGAGAAATTCCTCTGTGACCCCCAAATCTATGTGAGATGGCCTGGCATGAGAAAGACAAATGAATAACTTATGAAGAGAAAATATTCCTTGTGATCTGAATGAAGCCTGTGGGTGGCTCAGTGTATCTCTGAATTCAGATCCGGGAGTACACATGGAGACTGGCCCACTTGGGCAACACTCCATGTACCCCATGCTGTCTCTCTCTGCTCACCTGCTTTGTCCTTGGGCCACAGACATTCCAACCAGTTTTCCCTCCATCACTTGTTCCAGGGATGGAGACTTCAGGAGCATGTCTTTCGGTTGGGTGGTCTCTCATGGGGTCCTCTCCAGCGGCTGCCTGCCCGCTGCATCCATGCCAACTCTGCACATGGCCATGTATGATCAGAGATCGCAAGGCTACCCAGTCCTTGAGTGAGAGGACATTGGCAGCATAGTGTGCATTAGGTACATGTGTTGTGGCATGAGAGACCATACTCAAGCCACACCTCAGGGGACTACTCTAGGCAATCTTCTGGGATGGTCCGGCCAGAACCCCCTTTTCTCCTCTACCATACTGATCCCCACCTGCCTGCGTCTCTGGGACAAACCTCTGGAGCTCTTCACCAAACCTAGGGGCACCTGCAGGCTCTCCACTCTCTTCCCTGGCATCCCCTCCCCTCACTCAGATGTTGCCAAATGGATGGTGAGCTTAGATGGGTCCTGGTGGCCAAACTCCAAACAGAGGGGGAGGCATCCTGGCCCCCTGCCAGCTTTCCTTCCATGGTAATTTGGCAGGAAAACACCAGCTGCATATATCTGCACATCTGTTTATGCCTCTGGCTTGTTATTTATTCTCTGTCTTTCATGGGCAGCGGAGCCAGAGCACACCTCAACTCTCCCCAAGTTAGATTAACCAGCAAAGAAGGCTGGGACACTCAGTCACTACAATCGCTGATGTTCATTGAAGGGTATGCCTTCTGTGGCAGCTGCTGCCGCTCTGCATAGAGACAAAAAGGAGAGGAGTGAAGGGATGGGAGGGGGGAGGGAAATGGGGGTGGGAGGAGAGAGAGGGGAGGGGAGGGCTGTGCAGTTAGAGCCAGTGACTTGCCCGGAGCACTTCAACCAGGCAGGCTGGCCACAGGCCCCGGTGGAGATGGAGAGGGCCGGCCAGCGCGTCTTTCAAACAGCCACGCTGCCCTCCTTCCTGTTAGAGCAGACTTCAGCGTGTGTGCGTTCTTATACGGTGTGTGGGGAGTCAGTCGTGGGTATAAGACTTTTTGACAGCGGTTAGGTAGGATAGGCTTCTTGAGGTGCTTCAGTGACTTCTTTTTTTAAGATTTATTTATGCATACAAGAGCTGGGGTACAGGCCGGAGGTGCGGGGGTGAGAGGATTCACCAGAGACAGTGGGGAGCAGAACAGACAGACTGACTGAAATACACTGCTGAGGGGAGCAGTGGGCGAGCCAGGAGAGGTCTGCTGCGCCATGTGGGTTGCTCCCTGGCTGGCCGGGATTGAACTCATGCTGCAGAGGCTGCCGACAGCTTCATGGGTTAGTTCTTAACCCCTTGTGCCACCAAGGAGGCCCTTCAATAACTTTTCTTGAGGGAGTCTCGGGGTGAATACCTGGTGGTAAAGAAACAGAAGTGAGAAAGATAAAGAAGTGACAGAGGGAAAAAAGGAGGAGAAGAAAGTAAAGGTGGGAGAAGAGGAAGTCGAGGAGAAGGAAAAGGGAAGAGAGGGTGTTAGAGAATGGAGAAGCTCGTGGGGCAGGGAAGAGGGGTGAGTGGAGGGGTCTAGGAGTTCAGAGATGCGGGAGATGGCAAAGGTGCTATCCTTGGTCCTGACCGACAAAAGCCCCAGATTAGCCCAGAGTCCCTATCCTGGATGAGGCTTCAGACTCCCTGAACTTCCCTTTGAAGGCAACCAGATGATTTTGGAGTAAGGACAAAGAACTGGAGCTGCATATAGTGAGAACTGAATCCACAGGTTTGATTTTACCCACTCGCACCCCATCTCTCCCGCTTTTCCTCGAGCGCCTTGTCTAGTCAGCAGGGGACGGATGGGTGCGGGCCCAGAGAACCCTGTGCAGGACTCCTGAGCTTGTGGTGCAGGCACCTGGGCCCTGGGGGGGGGGGGGGCCTTCACCTGATTGGGAAAAAGTGGAGATGTGGTAGGGTGGGGCACGTGCCCTGGTCAGATTAAAAACAGTTAGATCCTGCCCAAACTCTCAACAGACGTGTTGCTTTCACATTCCCTCTTCCTCCTTTGAAGAACTCAAATACCAACATCATTTTGCCCTCCTTCAAATAATTATATGTAACGAGCTGTTCACAGGCAGGACTTGCACAGATGGGGGCTTAATCAGCTCGAGTCTAAGCACACAGGCGCTCCAGCCTAATCCAATTCCTATCAGTTCACAAGGGGAAATATTCATCAGACAGAGATTACAGTGGGGCCAAAACTCTGAATGGGTTCTAAGGAGCTGTCAGTGGAGCAGTAGCTGTACCAGCAGGGACAGGAGGTCAGATCGTGTCAAAGGTGCCTGGAAGCCCTGGCTCTGCGCTGAGACTCCTGGTCCTACCAGGCTAATTCATCCCTCCCTCCCTCCCCCCTTCCCGCCTTCCCTCCCCTATTCCTTCCCTCCTTCCCTCCCTCCCTCCCTCTCTCCTCCCCTCCCTCTCTTCCAGGAATTACTGTTTACAGAACTTGGGAGCGTCTGTTCAGATGGAAGATACACGACTAGGCCTCTCTTAGGGAGCCTCCACTCTCAAAGGGGCGAGACAAGGTCTCCACCCTCTAGACGGTTCTCGGAAGGGTGCTAACTTACAAGTGATCAGCCGTCTTTGTCCCAGAGTCTGTCGAGGCAAGAAATTTCCTCTTCATGAAAGGAGCATGATTTCCTAGCAGCAAATCAGAAGCAGAAGTTGGGAATAGAAAATAGAGTATAGGGTGTAGGCCGAGGGACTTTGCCTTGGGAGGCTGGGCCAGGGGAAGCAAGAGAGGAGGTCACGGACCTCTCTGAATGCTGGCTTCTCCCAAGTGACCTTCGCCTCCTTGTATTGGGACTCTTGACTAGTTCCCTGCAGCCCTGTCCATATCTCCACGTGAAGTTTGGGACACTTGTTTCTTATCACTTCTGGCTTTCCTGATGCCCCCCTCTGCCGGCCATTTATCTTGTTCTCCCTGGTAATGGTGGTGGGGTGGAGTTTGCCAAGGTGGCACACAGCTCATCCCAGGATGTGTCTGCTCTAAGGGCAAGGCATTTACAGGGGTAGACATTGGTCCAAGGCATGTAGCGTTTCCTGTCATCTCCAAACCTAAACGTGGTCAGTGGGCTGCAGAGAGCTGGCCTCCTGCCAGGCCTGTCTCCTCTGCCCAGCTCCTCTGCTCTCCGGCTCACCTGGCCTGGAACAGAAGTGTGGGGGAGAACATGGAACATGGGGCCCAGTCTCCTGTAGGGGTGAGGGAGACTCATTCTTGGCTCAGTGCCTTTCACTACCAGCTCCACCTGCCCTCCTCCTCTTCTCACATCCCACCCAGCATGCAGCTTCCCCAGGAACCCTCAACTCTGATATTCTGCCAGAACATGCTTTCCTAGGGATCCAGTTGAAAGACTTTGGACCTGCAGAGGAGGATCCAGAGGGATGAGGTCTGGATATTCCTCAAAGGAGACGTTACGAGCGCCCAGAAGCACATGGGTGCTGCTGCTCTCAGGTGCATGTCCTTAGGAAGGAATCGAAGGGCGTCAGGAGGAACCTGGCCAGAGAGCTGGAGCTGCCAGAAGGGACAAGACCTGCATAAGAAATGGGAAATCAGCTGAACCACGGGGAGATTTGAGGGTCATCAGGTGTGGGGATCCATAAATACCTTCCCACTTGGGCACAGGTATCACCTACCCGGGAGTTGGAACCTGGAGCCAAGTCCTGCTGATGAATGGAAAAGGGATTTAAATCCTTCGAAAGTTACTATCGAATCTTTGACCAGCCACTGTTTTATATTAGAATCCAGCTTCCTCATCTCTAAAAATAGGGGTGTCTATCAGGCTTGGAACCCAGGACAGAGATTTATTGCAAGGAATTAGTTGATGGGATGGTGGAGGTTGGCACCCTGGGTTCTTGATGCTCCAACCCCTTCCTAAGGAGGTGGGCTTGAGAGGGGCAGAGCCTATAGACATATGTGTATGTGTGCAGTATACATGTATTATATATGTGTGTATTATGTAGCATATGTGTATGTATATTTCAAGGAATGGCTTATGCAATTGCAAGTGTTGACAAAGCAAGTGCAAAATCCATGATGAGGTGCTCGGGAAGGAATGATCAGAAACCAGCTGGGCCCCCTGGGTACTGGCGAAGCTGTGGTCCATGGGCAGTCAGGAAGGGCTGCACTCTCTCTAGCTCTCTCTATGGAGGGGAGAGCAACAGTAGGTCCATCTGCTATCTGCACTTTCCATCATCAGGAAATGCTCAGTTCCTTTTAAGGGCTCACCTGACTGGTCAGACCGGAGGATAATCTCTCTAACTCAAAGTCAACTGATGGGGACTTTAATTACATCTTCAAAACTTTCTGCAGGACCTCGGTTACTATTTGCTTGAAAAACTGGAAGATGTGTGTTTGCGGCAGAGTGACTGCTGGCCCCTCTTCGTTCTCACAGCTGCTGATCCTGGTCCACACGTCACACAGCGTCACACGGCGGAAATGATTTTCCTGATGGTTGACTGTTAAATACTCTTTGGGAAAGTTCCCTCCATCCAGGAATCTCTCAGTGTAGATCTGACTAACCCACCTAAAAGGAAGTTAAACAGCAAAGAGCACGAACTCCTCTTTTCTTAACAAAGAGAGGCTAGGGAGGCGCCATCCTTAGTGGTCCCCGCTAGGAAGCAAGAGTGCCCCCTGAGGTTTGTGGAGGACCTGAGGATCAAGCCGTGCTCTGAGGCTGTCCCACCCTGGCTGTTGGGGACACCAGAGCCAGGGCCATAGCAGCAGGTGATGGGAATGCCCTCAGTGACCAGTGGGGCTTCAGCAGGTAATTACCCGATAGAAGCTGGGAACTGACAGGGTAATTATTAGCTTCTAATTGCAGGGCAAACCCAGGCCGAGATCCTCTTCTCCCAAGCAGAGGGCATTACTATTTGCATAGCAATTAATTACTTTGGGAGCTACTGAATTTAATTACCCACTAGTCCGCAGGAGCCAATAATTAAATTACTCTCAGAAACAGGGTATTTATTTCCCAGTTAGGCTGAGCAGGTAGCTCCCACCTTGGAGAGTGAGCCTGGGTGGTGACCCCTGAACCAACGGCTGGCCCCCCACCTGAGCACGCACGGAGAGGCAACCTCGGTGGCCCAGGAGGAAGGGGCTGCACTGTGATGCAGACAGTCGCCAGCACACACAGAGGCCAGCCCGACGGGCACACGGGCACAGGCGCGCTCAGCCCGGGTGGGTCCTCAGACAGGAGGCAGCCCGTGGAGCCAGGTGCGCTGGCCCGTGTGGCGCCGCCTGTCAGGTAGGCAGTGAGAAGGGCAAAGGGAACAAACAGGACATCTGGGCTCGTTTTGCCACTGTGGTTTTGCCTAACCTGTGTCAAAGCATAAAGATGTGTTTTCGGTGCCCTGGACTCTGGCCAGCAGACTGTGATTCTGAGCCCACCTGGCCCTGGCATGTCTTTTCATCCGGGGTCCTCTAGGGATGTGAGGGGGATGGTGGGGTTTGGGCGGGGTGCAGAACAGAGTGGGGGGTAGGGAGGGGCCAAGGAGTGCCTATTGAGACATCACTTGATAATAATAAAAAGAATTCTGAAAGTTTACTGTCCCTACGTCAAGATGGCCACGTCCAGGGTCATATGTTCCTGAGACGGGAGTTCATAGAAGACCCTGAAGTTGGGGCATTCGGTATCTTCCAAGCAGAAAGCGGCCCTTGGCGCAGAGCTTTTGAGATCCAGCCCTGTACTCCTCCCTCCTCCTGGAGAACAGGTGGGGCTGGGGCTGTGAAATGAGCAGAGCTGAGAGGGGGAAGCCCCAAGGGCGTGTCTGGGTCAGCTTGTCCAGCGGCAGGGATCCGGCCCCCGGGCCTGTGATAGCCGGGAGTTTGGGTAGTGCCGGCCTGTCACCCGCACCTGCACCTCCCTTGCTTTCCCCTGAACCCGCCCCGCCCCTGTCTCTACCTCTGCATCGCCTGGCTGTGCCAGGGAGCGTGGGCACTGCGGGTTTTCCCCCACTCTGGAAGGTGCGGGGCGAGGTATCTGGCTCTGGTGCTGGGATTCCAACTTTAGGGCAGACTTGCTGTCCAAAGGTAGATGGCCCAGTCCCCTGGGCTGCTGGCTTGGTCTCTGGGCGCAGTCCCCTCTGAGGCAGGGCGGAAGGAGTGGCGCTCACTTGCCTTCTTCTTCACCTCCTTCATCTTAGGCAAGGCCTCAGGCAGCCCCAGTGGGTCCTGGTTCCCCTGCCCTGTTAGCTTCCCCCCCCCCTTTCCCCCAGGTGACATCGCGGAGCCCTGCTGTGTGCAGGTGCAGAGCCAGGCCACCTCTCTGCCTGCAGCCTCTGGGTGAGTTCTCCTGACCCCTGGAGGCCCCGCCCAAAGTCTAGAGCCCAGCCCCGTCCTGACCCTTCTGGCTGGGCCTCAGGGCCTCCCCAGGTGGGACCCCCAAAGGCGCTGGTAATGAAGTTCCCTCTGACTCTGTTCAGGGTGGCCACCACCCCAGGAAAGGAGCAGCGGCCAGCCCTTGGCCCAGTTGCTGACAGCAGCGATCCATCTCCATCACAGTAATGGCGTCCCCATTAATCGGCCATAAACTAATAAAGCAAGCACTTTCCACCCCTCACCCCCTCCCCAACTTCATTAAGTCTTTAGTACATTAATATGTCTTACTTAGTGTCAGCTAAGCCTCTTTCTCCATTTGGGGTGGAGCATGGTGGGGTGGGCGCCTTGCCCGGTGGGTGGGTGAACACGACCCCTCCCCGGGCCCGGGCAGAGGGGTTGCTGACTCAGGGCCACCCACTCCCTCCTCCTCCATCCACTGCCCCTTGAGGGGCCTGAGTCAGAGACGGGGAGCAGGAGGTCTGGCAAACCAACCACTGCCTGAGAAGTGGGGAGGAAGAGGAGGAAAAGGAAGGCCAGGGATGGACTGAGGAGGAAGGGGGGCTGGCGGGAAGGAGGAGGAGACAGGATGGGGGAGGAGTTGTACACCTCCAAATTAAATTTGTGATTCA
This sequence comes from Talpa europaea, assembly GCF_964194135.1. Lineage (NCBI taxonomy): Eukaryota > Metazoa > Chordata > Mammalia > Eulipotyphla > Talpidae > Talpa > Talpa europaea. The sequence goes on along the minus strand of NC_140077.1, from coordinate 20,241,482 downwards.
GGCATCAGATGGGCCGACAGCCAGAGATTAATTCGACTGATCGAGTTATAAAGAGCGGGAGGCCTGGGTAATCAATCTTGCAGCTGTCAGGCCGACAGGCAGGAGTATTAACCTGGCGAGACGGCACATATCGCGGACTTTTTCATTTCATTCACCCCAACCACGTCCCTGACCACCTCTGGCCCATCTCTCCGAATAATAATAATTGGAGCTGTTAACGATGACAGAGACAGGGTGAGGGGCCTTCTCAGCCGGCGCTCCCACACGCCCATCGGTTTGACCACGGCCAAAAAGCAAAGCAAGAAACAGTTCTTGGGCCTCTGAGAAGTGGGGAAATTGAGGCAGGAGGCTGACAAGACCTTCAGACAGGCCAGCTGAAGGGCTAGGAAGATATTTGAGATAAAGGCCATTGTCGTAGATCCCGCTCATGTCCCGGGACAAGAGTTGTTCTCCACCCCACCACCCCACCACCCAACACACACACACACACACACACACACACACACACACACACACACACACACCTGACTCAGGTTCAGTGCTTTCAGCTCTGGCCAAAGAAGCTGGGACCCAGGAGCTCAGACTGCCCGGCTCCACTTCTTCCCACCCTGGTTACAAAGCTAAGCTGGGGTGGGGGTGGGGCCTGGCACAGGCCCCTGGGCTGTGGCAGTGGCTCTTCATGGCAAGCCATGTCCTCTCCTGACAGTGTCAGTTCACACCTGGGGTGGGGTGGGGGTCTCCCTGCAGAGACTTGTGGAAACATCATCCCTTGGGCAGAGAAGGGGCGGGGGTAGGGGTTTTGCCTTGAAGTTGACACCTCTCTCAGCTCCAGCTAATTTTCACATCCTTCAAACTCTGCTATCTCTTTTTCCTTGCTCCAGGGAAAGGAAGGGGGAAGAAGGAACTCTGTGTGTGTGTGTGTGTGTGTGTGTGTGTATGGGGGGGGGGCATCTACAAAGATGTGCCAGAGAGCACCTTTAGGGCTTGCTGTGAGTGAACCAGAACTGAGTCAACCCTCTGAAGTCATCACACCGCCTGAGCTACAGGTGGCGGAGGCCTTGCACGGTAAGAAGCAGGCCCAGGGCTAGTGGGGGCAGCTGTGCGCCTAGAGCCCTAGCGGTGGTGTCTATTCGTGGTGATGTTGTGGCTACTGCTCCAGGCACCACCCATCCCTGCAGACGACAGTACAGCAACTCTCATTTATTGTGCTTAAGGATCTTCAAGCACTTGCAAAGTATTTTATGTGTGCTATAACTTTAATGGTCATGAAAACCCCTACGAAGCAGGTTCTAGTTGCAATCCCATTTTATAGATGAAAAATTAAGATTCAGAGAGGTGGGGAGACATGCGTAAGTTTGAATAGCCAGGAAAGAGGAAGTCAACCTTCTTCCCCTATCCAGAGTCCCAGCCCAGGCTAAATTTCCCCCAAGGGCCCTGGATTTCACTGCCCTTCCTCCTGGCCCATCCCCATCAAGGCTCCCCAGATGCTCCCTGTAGTTCCCTGTTGGCTGATTCTGGATGTCTCCAGCTATGAACCCTCTGGACGGGAGGGCGGGGAGGGTGGTGCTACTGTTTGTTCAGAGGGTGGGGGGTTGGGCTGGGTGTCAGAGAACACTCATCCAGGGCAAGGGAAGAGTAGGGGCCCCACCTGGGGAGGCTCCCAGTGCCCTGCCCTGGAGTAACCCCCGGGATAGGATTTGCCCCTTCCCCAGGCCCCATGGCCTCTTGGGAAAGAAGAGGGTGCTGCCTCCCCGCATCACCGCCCTTCCCAGAAATGGCACCACTGAGGGATGCCATGCTGGGTGTGTGCTGCTGGGGGGAAGGGTGGGTCCCGCCTTGGACGGGTCTCCAGAGAAAGCTTTCCCTCTCACCTCCTGACCCCAGCTGAGGCTGCGCCCAGGGGGTTGGGAAATGGGCCTGACTGGGGCGGCAGGAGCTGGAGGCTGGAGCCAGGCCAGCCCCTCTCCCAGGCTCCCTGAGACCCATTTCAAGTGGCTGCTTCCAGGCTGGGCTAGCCCAGGGGAGGGGGAGCGGGAATAGGGAGCCTGTTTCCAAGCAAAGGTTCAAGGGTCTCCCTTCCTGAGCCCCTGCCCCTTCGCTCAGGGCAGCCACTGATTCCACCCTGTCAATCTCAGGGTTTCCTCCTCACAGTTTCTCCAGAGCCAAGGCCTGGTGGAGACCTAAGTCCCTGGAGGCTCTGTGTGCCATCCCTACCCATCCTGAGGTGGTTCTCGGGTTTGGAGTAAGGAGGGCAGAGATGGTCGCCAAACACTGGGGGAACAGGGTCCCCAAGCCCTAAGGTTTTGATCACTGGGACAGCTGGGAATCCAGTGGTGCGGTTGTTCTCCACAGCCCTCAGCTCTCACCAGCCTTCTCGTTCATTTATTCATCTGTTCATTTATGCCCGGTCCTGGAATGGGGCCCGGGATCTAGGAATTCGGGGCCTCTGTGGCATAGGGACAGGATGTTCCCTGGCTCTGGTTCTCTCTCACCTCCATGCAGGTTACTGTGGGACCACACCCCTGGAGCTGTCTTCTTGGGGTCACCATGGAGACCCCTCAGGCTTCCCCAGGCCGCAGTCCCCCATCTGAAGGTAGCACGAGTTTTCTCCATGATTGCTGCTGCTCCTGCCTTCAGATGGGGAAGGTGGGCTGCGAGGAGGAATCGAAGAGATTTGTTTAAGGCAAATCATTGAATATCTGTTTCCAAAACTGGCTGTCTCTCGGTGCCTCAGTTTCCTCATCTATAAAATGGAAGAGATACATGTGGGGATCCCAAGTAAGGCAGTAGAGGAGGCCTCTGTCTGGCATATTGTGGGTGCTTAACAAATATTTGAAACCATCAGCCAAATCAGGGGTAGAATCTGCTTCAGGGAACTCTCCTTCCTCACATTCACCCTTCCCCTCACCTTCAGGCCCCTCTTCCCTTGCTCAGTGACAAGCCCACAGGCCTTCCAGTTGGACATCCCCACGCTGAAGAACCCTTTGACAGGCTGGAAGGATGTCTGTGTCCTGGACAGGGTTATGCTCATGGGACGTGTGTGTGCGTGTGTGTGTGTGTTTCCAAATCCCTGTTTCAAGAAAGGAGTTGTTTGGACATCAGCCAGGCTGTGTCAGAGAGTTTGTGTGTGTGTGTGTGTGTGCGCGCGTGCGCACACTCAATGGCTGGCATCAATGACTTGCTGATTAAACTCTGTCTTTGCACACTCAGCTCTGGTCCCTGGGAAGCTCCAGGCCTGCGGTGGTGCCCAATGGGCCCAAGGGGCCAGAATCAGCCCCTGGAAGATGGATTTCCCTGTCCCCTCGGCCCCCATCCAGCAGGGGAAGGGGAAGGCTGCTTCATTATGTTTAATGGGATTATTGGGGGGGACAGAAGTCACGGGGCATTAGCTGCTAATTGGGTCCGTAATAAAGTTAATAAAGCTCTTATGGTCTTTGCCATTAAGTGTAATTAAGGGGGTGCTCTGTGGTGGGGGGGCATGTTGGCTGGGAATGGGTACTAAACTCTCACTGGTGAGAAGGAGCCAGAACAGGAGCAGGTGATGGGGAAGCTGGCAGCCATGCCAAGGCCCAGAGCAGCACTTCTTTCTGGAGCCTACCCTGGCTGGGCTTGCCAGCAGGTCCTCTGGGGCCTGCAGGGGTGAGGTGGACAGGAGGAGAGGAGTTCACTATGTACAGTACATAGGAGTCTGGGGGAAACTGTTAACCATTGCTCGGATGTCTACACCCTTGAAGGGATTCAGAACATGGAGGAAATGGCATCACCAAGGAGAGATGGCATGGACAAGCTAAGAGCCTTGGAGCATGACTCTGGCTTGGTTTGCTGTGTGACCTTGGGGAAGTTACATAACCTCTCTCAGCCTTCATTTCCCCCTTCTGTAACACGAGGATAAAGATAGTGTGGTCATGCTGGTTCCAGAAACTGTTGTGTTCGTAGGAAACTAGAGGAATGGCTGTGTTGTTCTTTTTACAAACTTATTTATTTTACTTTTTAACTATACAAATGCTTAAAGTCTTGTTGTTCATATAGAAGCATATAAAGTGAACCCTTCCATTTCATTTTCCTTGACATCAATTTGGTGTTTAGTTTTCCAGAGTTTTGGTGACACATTACTGACATATATATATATAGATATATATATAGAGAGAGAGATTAATATATATCATCTTTTATAAATGGAATGATTTTCAAAGGATATTTTTGTATTCTGCAATATGCTTTTTTCCTTACATTTGTCATGTAATGTTTCCATACCTGTGCATGCAGATCTACTCTTTTTGTATATTCAGTATTTTATACTTTCATTTGCTTGGATATAGCATCATTTATTTAAATAATTGCCTGTCTATGCGTACTTAAGTTGTTTCCAGTTTATGGCATTTAAACAATAGATCACCCTTGCTTTATATTTGTGTACCTATGTATTTGCTATAAGCTAGATTTCTGGAAATTGAATAGCTGGACCCCAGAGTATGTGCGTTTTACTTATATTTGTATGTTCAATAAATTTGTTTACTTTCATCAGGTAAAATATATGCAAAGTAAAACAAAAACCAAAAAGTACCAAAAAAAGAGTATAAAAGTAAAAATGTCTCCTTCGTACTCCTGCCCTGAGTTCCTCTTCTCTCATGGGCCACTGCTGTTACTTCTTGAGAGCTTGTTTGGAGGTTCTAGCAGGGGAGCGCAGCTACTCGTATACCCTCGACTGAAGACCGGTCTGTCTCTATTCGGGGAAGGCCGTCCTCTTCGACCGAGCGCGCAGCTTCGGGAGGGACGCACATGGAGCGGTGAGGGAGGAAGGGGACACCTGCCTAGCCAGCCAGATCAGCCGAATCAACCCTGGCGATCAATGGGGTGACAGATGTCGCAGCCAGATCGCCCTCACATCCTCTGCTGTTACTTCTTGAAAAATTCTTAAAACATATTTTTGAAGACATATGAATGCTTGTTGACACCTTTCCCTTTCCCGCCTCCTGCCAATGAGGGCATATGTTATTCTGTTCTGCATCTTACCCAACTCTATCTTGAAGACGATTCCCAATGGGAATGTGTAGATTGTTCTTTTGAATGGCTATATAGTATTCCATTCGATGACTGCGAGGTCATTATTTAGCTAGTCCTCTAGGTAGATACCCAGAATGCTTAGAGTCTTTAGCTCTCACAATGCTACAATAATTGGTTTTGACATCTGCAGACAAATTCCTAGAAGTGAAATTGTTGAGTCAAATGATGTATCCATTGAAAAATTTTGAAAACTGTTGTCAGATTGCCCACTGAGATGATTGCACCAAACACCCTCATTCCCAAGCCAGTGTAGATGTTGCTGCTACAGCCACCTCAGTTGTTCATGGGCATACATGGTGTGTGCGTCTGTGTGTAGCTCCTGGGGTCAGGGAGTCCCAAGGAGAGGATGCTTTTCCTGGGAGAGGCCAGGCAGGCGGGGAAAGGCACCAGCCCTCCCCTTGGGCCTGAGAAAGCCACTGGGTAAACATAGTTGTCACAGGAGAGGAAGAGTTACAGTTGGGGTCAGGGGTTAATGCGGATGGAGCTACCGTACATGCTGCACAGAGCAAACAAAACAAGTTGGGGGAAAGGAGGGGTTGGCGCTGGAGGGGGTGGGGGGTGCCAGCCAGCTTGTACTTGGCTCTTCCCAGGGCAGCTGCTTGTCATGGGCACAAGTTCTGGGCTGCTAAGGATCTTGTGGCCAGTTACGAGCTCTGAGGCCATGGGGCCACTCTCCCCTTTTGTAAGACTGACTCAGCCCAGAGCTGGCCGGGTGGGCCCCCCAGGTGGCCCTGCCCACTTCCAGGGCCCCTCCACTGGGTAATCCTCCTGGAGCCCCGTCTGGGAGGCTTTATGAGGTATTAGAGGTGAGCCAGGCGGCGGGCCCTGGAGCCAGGCATAGCTTTTAGAGCATTCCTGGGCATTAGGCTCTCTGTTCCAGCCTGGCCTTGCCCTCACCTCATGGAGCCCCAGGGCCTTCTCTGCTTCATCCCCTCCTGGCCTAATTACAGGTGTCCATGTCGGGGTCAGCAGTGGGGTTAATTTGGGGCTTGTCCCGGGGCGGCTAGGGCTCATTAATGGAGTCCCAAAGAGTCCAGGCATGAGCCAGGCAAACAGGGGATTAGGGGCCAAGGAGGACTGTTGTCGGGGATGACCGGGCTGTGAGTGAGCTAGAGGTGGGCGTCAGCTTCCAGTGTGTGTTCACACGGAGACACAACAGGTGTTCAGACACGCAGATGCACATAGGCACGGACCCAGACGCTCACCGGAGACTGGCGGAGGCAGACACATGAATTTCATACCCACACAGGCTCACACACAGAGACACACACCATTATGACCCAGAACTGCTTTCCTGGAAGCTGAGGCAGGTGGGAGGGTGGGGGCTCGAAGGAGATGAACCAGAAACGCGCTCACCAGAAACTCTGTCCTGCGCCTGCCAGCCTCCTCTGGTGCCCCATCCCACCCCCACAGGGGTGACGAAGTTCCCTTCTCCATTTCTTTCAGCACCTCCTCCCACCCCAGGACTGGAATTCTGAAGCATTGGCCTGTGGGTAGAAAGACTTAGAGCAGGCTCCCAGCCAGGCTGGGGGAGGGAGAGGCGCTCTTCCTCCATATCCCCCAGTCCCCGCAACTGTCAGCCCCGCTGCCCAAAGAAACCCGCACCCACCCTGTGCCTGTGAAGACCCTTGGGTTCTGAGGGGAGGCTCAGCCACCCTGCCCTGAGGTCGCTGCAGAAAAGGAGGAGGCAGAGGAAGGAGATGTGAGTAGCTGAGGCTGGGAGGGGCCCAGCAGGGGGAAATCGCTTAACCCCAAAGCCTCCACCACTGTCTTAGGAGCCTTCGGCACTGATGGGGGCCAGCTGGAGCTGGCTGTCAAGGAGAGGCCCAAGTGTGGGAATGGGGTGGGGGTCGTCCCAGGGCTTCCTGGGTCAGCTGGGAGGAGGGTACTGGAGCCTTCTTCCCAGCCCACCCCCTGCCACCGTCCCTCCCTAAGAATTGGACACAAGGCCTGGCTCCCTGGCTCTGGGGCTGACAGGGAATTTTTTCCAATATGAACCATCCCCCGCCCCCAAAATGGCTGACTGATACCACTCCACTCAGAGCAGGGGCAAGTAGGGGGGCTCCGATACCCAACATTTGACTCTGAAACAGTTATATTTTCCCAAGGATGCTTTCTACCTCTGTGCTTCCTTCACAGGACACCCCCTTGACTAGTATTTAGAGGTGACGCCAGGGGCACAGTGACTCCCATGACAGAAAATAGCCACTTCTCCACCCCACTAACTAAACTTTCTCATCAGTAAAGGTGCCCACAGGACTAGGCTGCCACCTGTTGTCACCTCAGTCTTCATCCCAAGCATCAGCCATTTCCTCCCTAAGCTCCTGCCTCCCCCATGCCATCTTCAGGACCCCCCACATACTCTGGGCCCATAATTGAATATAAAGGCCCAGAAGCCAGTGCAAACAGCAGCATTAATCACCAGCAACCTGGCAGCCTCCTGCCATAGATCTTTCTCACACGTAAAATAGCTCATGTTAATCATTGCTGCTGATTTATTGTCTTCTCCGCCTTGTACATAAATTATTCACCATTGCCGGGCTACGCAGAGGAAGCCCATAATGAGGCCTTCCATCCTCTGTCTCCGAGGTTCTGAGGTGGGTCCTCAGACCTCCGGGTCCACATGGTGGCTTGATGGGCTGTGGGTGTTCACTGGTGTGGCCCAGGCCTGGAGCCCCAGTCGGGGTTTCAGGGGATGACTGGGAGAGGGGACCCCACTCAGGTCCCGCTCCTGGCGGGAGCACATGCAGGGACTCTTCAGCTCCCAGAAACAGTACTTTGGCCTTGGGGACCCCTGCAGAAGGGGGCAGAAGGAGGACAGCTGGGTGACCGCTGGGCTTCCTAAGGCTGGGGATCTTGGGTGGAGCAAAGGAAGCCCCTACCTGGAGGTTCCTGAGCAACTCCTGAGAGCCTCCACCGCCAACCAAGCCCACTCTGCGGACTTGCCGACCAGAAGCAGGATGTGGGCATATCCATGGGGCTGGGAGACCTGCCTCCCCCAGGGCCGGTCCGGTCTGGTGGGGCCTCTGCAGCTCCCGCTAGACCTCTGAGAAGACCACGGTCTCAGGAGGTGGGGACAGTACTTATGGCAATGTCCACCAGAGGGCAGACCTAAAACTCAGGATGGCAGCTCCGGAGGAAGGAGGCAGCGTTGGGGTGAGGGAATGCCTCTACAAAGGTGGGCCTGGCTGAGGAGAGTGCTGGGGAACAGATGGAGTTGGGAGGGTCTGGCTCAGGGAGAGAGCCTTTAAACTTAGAGGGCCTAAAGGACAGGGCCATGGTGACATCTTGAAATGGGATCATTCTCAGGGGAAGAGTTGGGGCCCCAGGAGGAGAAGGTTGGCAGTGGGGCCCAATTCGGGGAGGATGCAGTCAGTCCAGACTTCACTGGCCTTGACCCTTCTCCCCTGAAAGGCAGCCAGCCTGTCAAGGCACTCCCTCCCAGGCTCAAGTTCATCGCTTTCCTGTCCCTCTCTCTTGGCTGTAAGACCCTCAGAAGCAGCCAAGACAGGAACTACTGGTGTCATATGGTCAGTGCGGTCCAGCAAAGGGCAACTCTCGGCATCTGGAGCCCTCTCTGCTCCTGCAAACGGATGGTTCAGATGCAAGCCTGTGAGCTGTTGGGCCCAGGCCACCCAAGGGCCCCTGTCCCCCTACAGATCCATGCCTGCCTCCCGCCCCCATGTTGAGTGGTGAGATGCCTAGAGGCACAAATGGGTCCTAAGATTCAAGAGATCTGTAACTCCAACAGTGAGGACACTTCTCAGAGCTCCTCAGCCCTCACACAAAACATGAGGGTATGATCTTGTGCCATCCACTGAGATGGGCAAACTCTGCAGTGGGATGCGTGCACAGCAGGCATGGCATTGCACTGCCACCTAGCTAAGGAGCTGCTTTCACCAGCGATGCAGGGCCCTGGCCCTTTAAATACCCTGGACCCTGAGGGTGGAGCTTGGAGGAACTGCCAGGCCTCCTTTAACCCGGGCTGCCTCTACTGGAGTCCAAGGAAAACAAACCTGGCCCCAGTGTTCTGGCTGGAAACCCCTTCCCCAAGCTCTCTGCAGGTATGAGTTGGTATCATGCCTCTTCTGGCTCCAGGACGTTTGTGTCCTGCTGGAACTCAGCCCCAGGCAGGGCCCTTTCTCTTGCTCAGACTCCTTGAAGTCAAGGTCAAGTTATCCCCATCAGTAAAGACCAGGGCTTCTCCAGTGTGACTCCGGGTCTGAGGACCTACTGAGCTGCAGGCTGTGGGGATGGGGTTCAGGGAGATGAATTGCTACCAGGTGTCCTTCAGTCTGCACCAAAGACTTCCTTGAAGCCAAGGGAAAGCCCTGTTAGACCTGAAACTTCCTGAGAGCAGCTGAAGACCAGACAGGGTGGGTGGGGAGGTTTTCATGTTGGCATCAGAGTGCTAACTTCCTGCAGCAACTGCCCTTGAAGTGGGCACTTTCAGACAACCTCGCTGTCCTTCTGCCTGGTCCTCTCCCTTCCCCTCCGACCCTTCCATACCCAGTTTGCCTGGCTTCCCTGGACCTCCTGTCTTCATGTCTGTCTTCACGTCGATTCCAGGGCTGCTCCAGCCCAGCTTGTTTATCCTTGAGGAGGTCCGAGTGGGGGTTTCAACCCCAATTATGCTCTGCCCAGTCAGCACATATACCAAAACAAATGTCCTGGGCGTCAGAGATGGGGACGGCTCAGACAGGCTGGTGCCTAGGGGGCTGATAAAGGGGGATCCGCTTGGGCTTGGAGGTGATGAGAGCTGCTCCTAGTGATGGGGCCCTGGGGAGCAGGTCATTGGCCTAGTCGGCTAGGCCCAGGCCACCAGAGTCTCCGAATCCGAACTTCTCCCAACCCCCCACCATTTCCAGCTTCCCTGTGGTCTCATCTAACAGAGGCTGTGATGGGGGTGGGGCACTTGGGAAAGCCTTGCCTCTCCCCAATCACTGGCCAAGTCCTACCTCAGACCCTAACAGACACAGCTGATCTTGACTCCTCAACCCAGCTGGCTCATGGGGACCTTCTTCTCCCCTCTCAGGTGGCCAATGTCTTTCTGGAAGGAAAGAAATATCAGGGATTCCAGCCCCAGCTTTGCTTGACTCTGCCTATGACTTGGGGTCCTGTGCCTCAGTTTCCATCTCAAGATCAATTAGCATAAAACACTTTCCAGTCTGACTATAATGAGGGAGAAAAATGCCTGCCCTCCCAGCCTCCCTGGGGTGGCTGGAGAAGGCAGTAACTTTCTCAGGTAGCAGTGGGGAGCAGGATATGGTGCCTATTTGGGGCACTGGTGACAGGGATGAGGAGAACAGGGCAGCACTGTGGATGGGTGGGCTCTGATTCTTATCTAGAACTTCAGAGGGATGGGGTAAAGGCATCCAAGACTGGAGAAGGGCCCCCAGCTTCCATCTGCCTCTGTGGCAGGGCAGGAAATGCCCTCTGAAGTCATGCTCAGCAGCCCCCAGTGTGCACCCCCCACCTGGAAGAATCCCCCTCATTCACTTCTGCCCTTTCTGACTTCTCACCCCAATACCTGCCTTTACCCCCACCCTGGCTCTTCTGCCCTGCCCTGGGAAGGCCACCTCTGCCCATCTGCGCCCTGGCTGATCTCTCCAATAGGCCACACCTAAGAACATTTTTAAAAATAATGGTAACAGGACTGGGTCTCCCTGGTGGCGCAGCAGTTGAGCGCTGGGTTGTGAAGCTGCCCGCAGCCTCTGCAGCGCTGGTTCGATCCCGGGCTGTTCCCCAGCCACAGCAGGAGGGTTCCACATGGCGCGCAGACCTCTCCTGCCGCCCGCTGCTCCCCTCAGCAGTGTACTTCGGTCCTTCTGCCTGCTCTGCTCCCCGCTCTGACACTGGTGAATTCTCTCACCCTCCGGCGCTTCTGACTGTACCCAGTGCTTGTATAAATAAATAAATAAATAAATAAATAAATAAATAAATAAATAAATAAATAAATCTTTAAAAGAAATGGTAACAGGATAACAAAAACCAGCCCCAGTTATGAACACTTTCCATGTGTTGTGCCAGATGCTTTTGCAATTTGATCTTCCTATCAGTCCTGAGGGTGGGGGAGGGGGAGTGTAACAGTCCCGCCCTACAGATGAGGAAGCCTGAAACTTAAGGACGTTCAGTAAACTGTCCAAAGTCACACCAATAGGAAGTGGTAGAACTGGATTTAAACCCAGTTAGGCCTGACTTTGCACCAGGCTCAGGATGACAGTGGGTTTCTATTCTGATCTCTCTTGCTCCTTCGATCCTGGCTGCTGCCCAAACACAGGCAACCTCTGTCCCAGGGCTGCAGCCCTAATGTGGCAGGTGGAGGGATGAAAGGTAGGGCCAGGCATCTGCCTCCCCTCACTTTCAGTGAGGTCAAGGTTAAGAGACTTGACCTCTGGAAAGAAGGGAGAGCCACGGGGGCTTAAGAGGGTGAGTGTGGGTGCACTTGGCCTGAGCACCTCTTCTGGAGACCAGGTTGTGTGTGTCTGTGACTGTGGAGATGTGTGTCCATGATGATGAGTGTGTGCAGCGTGACCCCAGGGTGGCAGTGTGAGGTGCAGGTCTCTCAAAGAGTGAGTGTGGTTTGGCAAGCATGCTAGTGCAACCAGGGTGTGGGTGCTTCAAGAGTGAATATGTGCTTGGGGAGAGCACAGACATGAGAGGGAAGGCAGTCACTGTGCATCTCAGAGGGGGAGTCCCCAGAATGTCCGGAGTCTGCTCTCTGTTCAATTAACCAGCTGTGTGGCTGTGGACGTGTCTGTTTCCATACCTAAAAATGGGGAGAAGGCCCTCTTGTGGGGTCACCATGAGGGGCAGAGGCAGTTGTGCCACAGAGAGCACTTTGTAGTCTGTTCATATCCCCCCAGGTTCCGAGCCTGAGAGGAATGGCACCCCAGAGCTGCAACCCACCCAGGAAGGCTCTGGGTCCTTGCGTGCCAGAGGACTGGTTAGGGGCAAGCAGAGGGCCTCTTTCCAGGTCCCCTCTGACCTTCTGTAGCCCACTCCCCTCCAAGCCTTCAGGCTTCTATGTCCCTGGTACTTTCGTTCTCAGCCCCCCAAGCTACTGAGGTGATTCTGGTGCCACCAGTCCACACACCTGCCTTTGGAACCCATGGTCGGGGTTCTCAACCCCCGCTGAACACAGGAATCACCTGGAGATGATTTGAACAATCCTGATGCCTAGACTTCCTCTCGGACTGGAAGCTCCAGGCCTTACTAGTCTTCAAGTTCCCCCAGGTGATTCTAATGTGCAACCAAGACTTAGAAACCCTGAGGATGATCTCCAAATTTCCCAGGTGAAATGTGATGCTTGTTAAATAGTTTCTCAGTCTCCTCCCAGGAAATTCTGGTTTGGAGGGCTAGGATGAGGCCCAGGAACTTGCATTTTAAAGAAATATCACAGATGATTCTAATCACCAGACAGTGTGAGAGATGTGTGCTTCTCACTTTAATGTGCAGAAGGATCACCCAGGGATCTGGTTAAAATGCAGGTTCTGGCCTAGTAGTCCTAGGGTGATAGCCTGGGGACTTATAAACAGTCCTGTTCATCCGGAGCATAAATAATGAGATGGTGGGTGATAAGAGATGAGACCAGAGAGGAAAGTAGGTACCTTACCAACCCTGACAAAGAGCTTGGGTTTGAACTTGATGCCCAGGCAACAAGGAGCCACTAGAGGGTTTTTAACAGCAGGGTAGCTCGTTCAGATACCTGTTTCAGAAAGATTATTCTGGCAACTATGTCAGGGGTGCCTCAGAGGGTTGGACATTCAGTGTGCACAAGGTTACGAGGCCAGAAATCGGGACTGAAGCCCCGGTGCATCTGAGGTCAAGTGCCTGCCCTCATTCATTGGGCCATACTGTCTCTGGCAGTCTTCATCACCACCCCAGGGCCTCACTTAAGCCCTCTGCCTGAGAGCAGCCTCAGAAGTGGGTTTTTCCCAGAGCAAATGTCCCGCCACAGCTAAGGCTCATGCCTAGCAAAATGAAGGCAGGGAGAAGTGGTAACCCCAGAAGGGATTTTGCTGCAGGAGAGTTGGGGATGAGGATTCAAAAGGACTGAGGTTCAGCCTCTTAATAGCTAAGAGAACCTGGTCTAGTTTTTATTTATTTATTTTATTTATTATTTTTTAAAGATTTGTTTATTTATTTATTTATACATGCACTGGGTACAGTCAGAAGCGCGGGAGGGTGAGGGAATTCACCAGAGCCAGAGCGGGGAGCAGAGCAGGCAGAAGGACCGAAGTACACTGCTGAGGGGAGCAGCGGGCGGCAGGAGAGGTCTGCGCGCCATGTGGGACCCTCCTCCGGTGGCCGGGGAGCAGCCGGGGATCGAACCAGCGCTGCAGAGGCTTTGGGCAGCTTCGCAACCCAGCGCTCAACCGCTGCGCCACCGGGGAGCCCCTATTATTTACTTTTAATTAACTTTTTCTGTCCCATTCTCGTCTTCTGAGACTTCAATTGGTATGTTAGACTATTTCATATTTTTTAAATAGTTCTTGGGTGTTCTCATCTGTTTTCTTCACTCTTTCATTTTGGGTAACTTTTTTTTTTTACTGTTTCTTTTCTTTCTTTCTTTCTTTTTTTAAGATTTTATTTATTTAGACAAGCACTGGGGTACAGGCCAGAGGCTTGGGAGGGTGAGAGAATTCACCAGAGACAGAGCAGGGAACAGAACAGGCAGACTAACCGAAATACATTGCTGAGGGGAGCAGCGGACGAGGCAGGAGAGGTCTGCCCTGCCATGTGGGCGTCTCCCTGGCAGGCTGGGAATCGAACCGGCGCTGCAGAGGCAGCAGACAGCTTCACAGCACTGTGTTCAACCTGCTGCGCCACCACGAAGGCCAAGATTTATTTATTTTTATACAAAAACCAGGATACAGGCCAGATGTGCGGGGGAGATGGGGGGGGGGTGAGAGGCTTCACCGGAGACAGAGTAGGGAGCAGAACAGGCAGACTGACTGAAATACACTGCTGAGGGGAGCAGCGGGAGAGACAGGAGAGGTCTGCTGCGCCATGTGGAATTCTCACTGGCCAGCATGGATGGAACCTGCGCTGCAGAGGCTGCGGACAGCTTCACAGTGAGGCACTCAACCGCCTGGGCCACCAGGGAGGCCCTTGTCTAGTTTTTAATCCCTCTGAGGCTTAGTTTCCTCATCTGTGACATGGTCAGCTTGCTGCTCTCCACCTCCCATTAACCTTTTGTGGTCTTTCTGCAGCGAGGGGTTAGGTCCCAACCATCTTTCCTTACCTCGGTAAATGAGGGACTCCAGCCAGTGAATCTGGACAGCTCCCCAGTTTTCACATTCTGGGGATGGAATGGAAAGAAAATCCTTGTGACATTTGCCAAAGCAGAATAGCTGCCAAAGAGGGCCCCTCTCTGCGTTCAATGGAAAAAGACTCTTGGTGCCTCAAGTATGTCTATGTCAAGTCTCACTGCTGGTCTCTTTATTAATTCATTCAATGCGCCTTTATTAAAATTTATTTTAATCAATTGCTTCAAAAATAAACATGAATACATTCTTGCTGCAAGAAACACTGATGAAGCACCCTTTCCAATTCCAGAATCCTCCCTAGAGGTCATTGCTGTGGTCAATTTACTGGGAATCCTTCCAGGTCCTTTCCTCTGCATTTACATTTGTGCATGTATTGAACATGCAGAAACATATTATGGGGGGGTAGCTTTTTTAATGGGCACACAAATATTCTTCTTTTTCTGCAATTTTCTTCTTTCTTTCTTTCTTTCTTTCTTTCTTTCTTTCTTTCTTTCTTTCTTTCTTTCTTTCTTTCTTTCTTTCTTTCTTTCTCTCTTTCTTTCTCTCTTTCTTTCTCTCTTTCTTTCTCTCTTTCTTTCTCTCTTTCTTTCTTTCTTTCTTTCCTTCCTTCCCTCGCCGGCGGCCGGGGAACGAACCCGCGCTGTATAGGCTGTGGGCAGGCTCACAGCCCAGTGCTCAACCGCTGTGCCACCAGGGGAGGAGGCCCTCTGCAATTTGCTTTTCTAATTAAAAATATAAGCAGGGAAAAAATATGACTCAGGAATTTTCCTGAATCAATACATATAGATCTACTTCATTATTTTTAACTGTTACATTGAGTATTCCATAGCATGGGTGCATTGTTTATTTAGCCACATGGACTGTTAAGGTTGCTTCTAATTTTTCATTGTTATAAACAATGTTCAGTGAATTCCCTGGTATATGGTTCTGTGGGCAGATGTGAATATTTCGTTAGGATAATGAAGATGTAGAAATAGAGTTGCTAGGACAAAGATGGCATTGTTAACTTTAATAGAAACTGCCAAACTACCTTCCAAGGTCTGGATCCATTTATGGTACTTCCAAGGGTTAATGAGAAAACCCACTTACATTTGCTCCCTCCAACATAGGATGCTACCAGTCTTTGGAATTTTTGCTAACAAATCCAGATGTAACAAATGTAACAAATCCAGGTCAAGCAAAAATAAATCTTAAATGTAATTTACATTTCTCTAACTATGACTGCATTTCTCCAAAGTTGAGCATATTTTCATAAATTTATTGGACATTTTGTATTTCTATTTCTGTAAATTGCCTGTTCATATACTTTGCCCATTTTTAATGGGTTTTTAACAATTTTTTTCTTATTGGTGTGTTTGAATTCTTTATTTTGGGTGTTAACATTTGTTATGCTCAGGGTGCTTATCTTTCTATTCATTTTTGAGCTTTCATCATACAGCACTTCTAAATTTGTATTTGTAAATATTTTTCTGTATGACTTATAGTTTGTGTCTTATTTTCAACAAACTTCTCTAATCCAAAAATATTTAATTTTGACTTATTGTCTAACATTTTGAGAGTCAGGTCTTTATTTCCTCTGAACTCTACTTTGCGAAGGGTGCTTAGCCAGAAATAGTCCTTAGATAGAAACAGTGTGACGACCTCCCCCACCATCGCTGGTATCTGCTCTGCATCTGATTTGCAGATGCCCAGGCTTGCAGGCGTGCTCACAGCTGGGGAGAGAGAAGCATCCTTAGCAATGGTAGCTACCTGGTGTGAAGGAGGAGTGCAAGAGGAGGTGGGGTGACGAGAGGATCCCTTCACAAGCTCTCCCCTTCTCACCCTTCAACACCAGTAGGGCCCCAGGCAGAGGGGGCAGGTGATGGCCGGAGGATCCTGAGCGCGCGGCTCTGCGTGCCCAGCTGCACAGCGCCTGCCACGCCACGTGAGTGGTCTCTTTCCTTAGCACCGGTCTCCACACAAGTGTCAGCCCCACAGAGCAGGATCGCGTCCTCTTTATTTTCGTCTCCCGTCCCTCTCACGGAGCCAGCCGCCCCTGGCGAGCGCGCGGGCTGCCCTCCCGCGTGTGCGCACCGCTGTGCGCCCGGGTTCCCGCGCGCGGGCCGTGGCCCGGGCCCGCTCGCCCGCACGTGCACGGAGCCGCGGTGCTGAGCGCTGAGCCCGCCCGACGTGGCCGTCGTGTCTCAGGTAGCAGGGGTCGTGTCTCAGGTGGCAGGGGCTGGTGAGTGCGGGCGCTGCACCTGTGTCCCGGCGCAGGGACACACGCGGGACCTCCTTGCCTCCTCGCGCCCCTACGCCCGTCTCCACAGCCCCCTCCGCAGGTCACGGGCTGTTTCTCCTCGCGGGTGGAAGTATTTATTAATGAGGACCAAGTCAGGACATAGCAAATCTCACAGTTTCTCCCGGGAAGCGCCATGGTCCCCCCTCCTCTGTCCTCTCTCCTCTGCTCCCTCCTCCGCTCCTCTTCCTATTTCGCATCTCCCCCCTCTCCCCTTCCCCCTCCCGGAGGGCGCGCCTCCCAGCTCAGCCTTTGCTGACACGGCCTTTTGGGCCCATTAGCTGCCTCCTAATGAGTGACTGCCTTCTCGGCCCCTTCCCCCACCCCAGCTGGGAGGGAGGGAAGGATCAATTAGCTGCTCACACGCGCTTGCTCGTGCTCACACATATATCCCTACACGAGTATCCATGCCCAGTGTACACATGTACACGTCATCGCCTTCATAAATACTCATTGCGAATACACACATATTTTCTTCTTGACCAATACTATCCTGTTAGGGATCCCTGCCTTCCACAGTGTTCCCCAGTCCCATAGGAAGAGAAATCCTGGAGCAGAACTGCCAACCCTACTCACCCCAGCTCACCCCGGGATTCCCACGTTTCTGGTTTGAGTCCAGCTCGCATATTTTACAGATGGGCAAACTGAGGCTCCGAGTGGGGAAGCGACTTGTCCCAGAGTCTTCAGTCAGTCAGAAGACGAATGGGCGAGGGGCCTGTGTCCTTGCACCTCTAGTCTAGCTCTATTACTGCCGACAGAGAGAAATGCGGTATCCCACATGTGCCGCCCTCCACTTCACCACGGCCTTGCACAGTAGTAAGTCCTCTTTAAGGTGTGCAGACAAGACCTTAGAGGTGATGGAGACCTTGGGAGGCTCTACCACGTGCAAAGGGGGAAGCAAGTGAGCTTTGGTGGGGTGGGGGGACTGCCTCATCCTACCGAGTCCACTTGGGCCAGAAATTGTGGAGACATGGCTCCAACCCCAGCCCCTTCTCTGACTCTTGAAAACCTCATCTTGGCTTTTTCTTCCTGTTCTGAGGGGTCCTGAGCAAGTTCCATCTTGGTCAGAAAGGAAGGGGGCACCTCACTTAGGCTTCTGTTCCAGAGAGTGTCCCCCGAGGACTTGGGAAGGGTAGGTCCAGCTGGGCTTGACCCTGTCCTGTTCTCTGAATCCATATAAGGGCAGGAAACAGGAGGACTGGATACACAGGACCCTGCAGGGACAACCAGGGCTGCGTTGGTCACAGTGCCTGGCACCACTGTACCCAGGCATTGGGGACAATCCCAAAGTCCCCATGGCAGGGCATGGCTAAGCGCCACACTCCACATTTCCTAAGGCCCAACCCTGTTTGAATTTGTGTGAAAAAGCAGTTGAGGGCAGGTTTGGAGGGGGTTCTGAACTCTGGTCCAGGAGGGGTCTCAGAAAGCTTACCCAAAGGACAGGGGGCTTCCAGAATCTCCCCTCAAACCCAGAAACTAGGAATAGTAATTTCCTTGCCCCTGCTCAGTCCCCTCTCCCAGAGACAGGAGTGGAAGGGCTTATCTAAAGGCCTCTCCCCACTCACCCCAGAGACCCCTGGCTCCCCTCCTCCCTAGTCCTGGGTCTCTGGCTGGGAGGTACTATGAAGACTGCGGTCTCTCTCCTTGGCCCACCTCTCTGTTTGACCCTCATGGTCTCAGTGAAACCTGATGTGGACTTGAGGGGCATATTGGGACCCAGCTTTGGCTGGTGTGGACCCTGCAGGAATTCCCAGTCCACCCTGCCCTCCCCCTCAGCAGGGCTCAGCCCAGAAGTCCTCCCCTAGCCTGAGTTGCCAAAGAGGATGTCCTTTACCAGAAAAACTCCTTGCCCTGCCCTAAAAGCACAGAGCAGCAGAGTCCAGGCCTGCTCAGGGGAGTGGTGGAGCCCCTCATCTTGGTGGGCCATCACGGTGCCAGCAAGGAGACAGCAATGGGCCATGGGACAGATGGATTGGGGGGGTCACAGATCCAGGTCAGGAAGAGTTGTTTAAGCAACCTCTGTTAATACCCAGGTATCCCCACTTTATACCTGAATAATAATACCTTGGAGAGCTACCTCACTATTTCTAGATTTGTAAAAGGTAGGAGAACCATAGCTTCTTCACAAGGATTAGAAGCCACGTAAAATCTCTAGTTCTAGTGTACTGGCAGTTCTAGAAGGGTATACGAAGAACCTGCTAACAGTAGTTACCTAAGGAAATGGGAACATCAGGAGGAAGGAGGGGGACTTTGCACTGAATTCCCTTTTGTACTGTTTTGATTTTACTACTAAGCATACTTTACTTTTTCTTTTTAAGAAAGGAAGAAAGAAGGAGATGAACCACTTTCAGCCAAATAGCTGAGCCTCAGTGTAGTCAATAAAAGGCAGCTTTAATTGCTGTCTGTTAAAGGAGTAACAAGCCCTCCTGCAGTGGGCATTGTGGCTAGGCCTGAAAGTGATTTGTAAATAAATTGCTGTATAAAGGTTTGGTATGATTAACATCTCAGTAATGATGTATCTCTGTGTGCAATTATATATGTGAGGTGCTGCTGCTAAGTCTGAGTAGGTGTTTATATTTTTAAGGGCAATTATGCAAATGTTGCAGGGCGGAGGTGAAGAGCATAGGCTTAGTAGCCAGGTTGCCTGGGTTTGATTCCTGATCCCATAACTCACTGAAACTATGATCTTGAGCAAGTTACTCAGCCTCTCGATGCCTCAGTCTTCCTGTCTTTAAAGTGGGGATGATAAATGTACTTTCTCCATAGGGTTGCTGTGGATATTAAAAATGAGCTAAGTTTTGTGAAATTCTTAGAACAGGCCCTGGTACACATTAAGTGTTCAACAAATGTTCTTCATTCTCTGTGTGTGTGTGTGTGTGTGTGTGTGTACACGTTAGTGTTTCTCATTCCCTTAAAAGGAAGAACACTGTCTCAGCCCCTTCCCATCAAGAGGGGGAGATGGCTGTGTGGCTTGTCCTTTCAATCTGTTTGTAGACACCTACTTTGGGAGCCTAGGGTGCTTGAGGAGACTGGGAACACTGTTCAGGGTCAGGGCCCCATTCTCATAATCAGCCCTGAGGAGGAAAGGAGTGACTTTCACCTCTTCCATGCTTCCAGAACTTTCTGGGGGGTGCCATTCCCAATTGCCCTCCTGGGTTCCTCAGACAAAATATTCGCTGAGCCCAGAGGAATAACAGCCATTGAGGGTGGGGGCAGGGAGAAAGAGGTCACTCTCTGAGATCAGGTCAGTGGAAAAGAGAGCCAGGGCAAGGAGGGAGAATCCTCTGTTTGCTAAGGTCAGACAGCCTCAAGGCTCTGGCTGTGGCAAGCCTTACTTTCCCAACCCCTTCTGTAGGGGCCAGCCTGCCCTCCCACCTACCCCATTCCCAGCTCTTGCTGACTCTCCTGATTCTAGGGGATGGGGATGGCTGTTCCCCTAAAAATGGGCACTGGAAGCACCTCTGGGAGATGTGGGGTGGCCAGGCCGGTTGAGCAGGTTTGGGAGAGTGTGGGAGGGGTCTGTCTCAGGGAGGGATCTGGGCCTCAGCTGGAGCTGACAAAAACTGGGTTCCTCCAATGCCCAGACAGGCAGGCACCTGCGGAGGAGAGAGAATGAACCCAGCCTGGAGGAAGACAGGGAAGCTGAGTCAAACTGACCCTCCCTTTTGGAGACACAGCCCCTTCCCAGTGTACACCCTATGTCCCTGAAACCCAGTGTATGTCCCTGAGACCTGCAGAAATCAGAGTTCCTAAACCCCAGACTGGGATGTGTGGCAGGCAAGTGTTCATGGGAACACTGCATTTAAACATTTAAACCGCAGGGCCAAGTTGTTTGGAGTGGGATACACTTGCTCTCTCTCCTGAGTGGGGCATGAGCACAGGCTCCCAGGATGCCACATGCAGGGAGGGGCTCATATTTGATCACACAGGCACAAGCACACGGACTCAGGCTTACACGCATGCACACACAGATATGCGCGGCACCATCCCAGGGACGCACCAGGACCCACCATGCTTCCTCTCACTTTACAGATTAAGACCCTGGGATTTACGATGTAAGACCAAGGTCAACTTTTGGGATCTCCAAAAAAATACATGATTAAGGTTATTCTCTGCTAAAAAGGCATCGGGAACTAGTGCCCTACGTTTCTTCCAGGGGCACTTTGTCCCTCCGTGGAGGGGCCCTTGGTGCTATGCTTGGGTGCTCCTGGAGGGTGGGCCCAGATCCTCCCTTAGCTGAGCTTGGTCCCTAGGGACACTGCCTCAGAAGGGGGTCACTGGGTTCTAAGTGGAGGCTGAGAAGGGGAGACCGAGGTGAGGAGGAGGGCTGTAGGTCAGGGGAGAACCTTGGAGGGGAGCTGTGATTTGGGCCAGCACCTCACATCCAAACTGCAGAGCCCTCCCCCTTGTACACACCCGACTCTGTGACTCCGACACACGTGCTTCTTACACCCCCAGACACCCTCCCCTCAGAAGGTGTGAGCAGTGGGAAGGAGGACGAGGTGCAGGGCGGGTTAGGGAAGGTGCAGTGTGGGCATGCGTGGGGGGCATCGGGGCACATGCAGGGGACAGTCTTCATGCTTGATTGTCTTGGGTAAACATTTAATTTTGTAATTATAACATACATCTAGACAGTACATAGCTTACACACTCTATGGTTTATTATACACGCGCCCAGAGCACATGCATGAGTTTCCACAAAGTAGTCACTCCCGTGTGAACACATCCTGATCGAAAAGTAGGTAATTGTCAGGAACCCCTTCCTAATACCCCATTCCAGGCACAAACCCTGTTCTGATTTATGACACCACAGATTAATTTTGCCAGATTTCATACTGTGTCTGCCTTCTTTGGCTTGACATCGCGGTGCAAGAACTATCTGTATTGAGCAAATTTTTGAGCAATCTTCCTCTATGGATAGGCACACACTCTGGTAATTGCTCATCCCCGGCAGGCTCATGTGTCTATGATTCCAGAATAACCTTAAACTGCTCACACACGGGCTCTTAATCCCCAGGTTCCCCAGTCCCCCTCATGCTCCTCACACGCACCTGAGCCTCACACACACACACACACACACACACACGTCTCATGTACATAAATATGTTTATACACATCAGGCACATTCTCACATACACAAACACATTCTCAACACACACATTATAGGTGCCTCTGTTTTCATGCACAAATGCACACTCACAACACACACCCATTTCTCACACACATGCCCACACTCTTGCACACTGACCCACCCCCAGTCTTTTCTAAACAGGCAGAGGAATGTGATCAAATCGGCAGCTGAAAATTGTCCTGAGAGCAAAGCTGTACTTTGTTGAGAAATCTGAGCCCTCATTGGAGGAGCACAAGTGTCTGCGGGGAGCGAGGAGTGGTGGGGGGTGGTCTCCCAGGGCGCCTGTGGCCATTGGGCTGTTTCCATTATTAAAAATGATGAAAGGACTGAGCAGTGAGAGCACGGCTGTGAGTAAATAAAGCTGCCACCTTTGACCTGAGGAGGCCAGGCCATCCCAAACCAAAGCTCATTAGGGAGGGGCATGCTCAGGCCCAGTCCAAGTTCTCCGACAGACCCCCAAGGGGAGGGAGGGGCTCTGGCTGGCATGAAGGGGAGAAGGGGGGACCTGTTAAAGGGCAAGGGGGAGGAGAAGGGAGTAGGGGGTGGGAAAAAGTTCTGGGGTGCTTTGGGGAGAGGGTGAGGGTCTTGGCGGAGACCTAGGGGTAGGGAGGAGCGCTCTGACTGGCTCTCCCACCTGCACTCAGCTCTCTCAGCACCTCTCCAGGTCTCTTCCGTTCCTGGACGAAACAAGCTCACATCCCCCTTCTTGTGTTTAAGGTTCGGTTTGCTTGTTTTTCTAATCACCAGGAACTATTGGCAAACAGGGGTTAGCAAAAACAACAAACACGGAGCAAACTACAAAGTCACCAGGAATCTCAGAAAGCTTGAGAAATGGTCGATTCTGGCTTTGACAGAACAAGAGTTGCTGGGTCTGCCTCTCTACCCTTGGGCCTCTGTCCTGACACCTCCCCAGGAGGCCTGCCCAGCTTGCACTCTGGCAGAGTAAAGCTCAGTGAAGTTGGCTGCCTGGATAGGTAAGCAAATAAATGAATGGATGGTTGGATGGAAGAGGCTTCTTGATCATCAACCTCCCTGACTTTGTCTGGGTTCAGAACTCTTTGAACACACATGTGGAGTCAGCTAGGATTCTCAGACCTTTCTAGGCCCCCTGCTTCCTTTCCCTCTGCAGCTGACACACAGGGACTCCTGTCTGCAGGGCTGACATTCACCTTATTCTAGATTCACCTTAACTCTTAAAAAGTTCACCTGTCCCCAAGAGAAGAAAGTGCTTTGGAATCTGGCTCTCAACAAGCCGGCCCCTGCCAGCACAGCAGGTCTCCAGCAGCCTCCTCGGTCTTCCCTCTTCCCGGGGTCCACTAAGTGGCCACTCAGTATTTCCTGGGAACTCCTGCCTTGGCTAATTACAATAAGAGAAGTGATAATAACAGTAAAACCAAGCAATAAACTTAAAATTTTTACCACAAGACACAAGCAACCCAGGTTTATGTTTGAGGGGCCTCTAGGAGAAGGTGACAGGAAATGACCATGTCCCTTCCCACCCCTGGTACCCTATCCGTGCCTAACTTAGCAAGAATAAGAAAGACATTTTAGGAAAAGCATCCTCATTTTCCTGTAAACCTGGAGGCTGTGTCTAGAGCCACAATCTTGAATTGGAGGGAGTGTTGGCCGGAGGAAGCCCAGTGCAAGAACACCCCAAAGCAGGTTAGTCTGGGGCCAGTGCACAACTGGAGGAGCTGCCTCTGTCTAGTGAGACACAGTCTACACTCACGTGCCCAAGAATCTGGCTCCTTTACCCACGGGGGCACAAATTCAAGGTGGAAACTTGGCTTGGAGTGGAGGGGAAGGCTGAACCCCCATGGGGGAGGGGGAATCTGGGGCATGTGAGCCTGGTGTGTCAGCTGGACACACCTTTGGTGTGTCTGCACCAAAGGTCCCCTCTTGGCCAAGTCTCTCTTGACTTATCAGCTGAGGTGAGGGAAAAAGCCAGGTGGGCTCAGCCTTAGTAGCAGGGGGCAAGCCAGAGAATGTAGGCGCTAGTTTCCAACCCTCTCTTAGAGCTCCCTCAACCCCAACCCAGATCATACCAACTTTTGCTGAGAAGTTACTCTGGACTAGATACTATTCTGTGGGTTAATGTAAATTCACTGATTTAGCAATAATTCTACAAGTAGGCACTATTGTTCCCCCCATTTTACAGAGGAGAAAATTGAGATCTAGAGAGGCTAAGTTACTAGTGGCCCAGTTTTTAAGTGGAGGCCTGAACTGGAACCCAGGGAGACAGGCCTCTAGGGAGCTGAGAGGTGCCTGGGTCTGGTTTGGGGGCAGTGAAGCCCAGGTTCAGGAGTCACATGAGAAGGCAGAGCATTTCCATGCCCAGTCTCTACTTGCCCCTCTGACCTGGAACAGAGAGGCCTGACCCTTGCACAAGCGGTCTGACTCCTCCTCTGGGGTGGTGGACAGGGGAAGCTCTTAACTTCCCTCTCATCTCCTCGCCCCATTTTATGCACTCCTTCCTCCTCAACAGCAAAAACTGACACAAACTATTTACATCCATCTTCATGTTTCATCCCTTAATCCTTACCCAGGGGAAGACCTGTGCCTTCATGGCACTGTGGTGAGAACATACAAACTTATTTGAATTCTTAAAATTTAACATTACATTGTACCCATATTTCCCTGCAGCTACACATCCTCACAATCGTTATTGTAATTATTTAATTCACCTGGCATTTAATTTTATATAAGACATAAAATAGCCCCCCCCCCCGGTGGCACAGTGGTTGAGCGCTGGGCTGCGAAGCTGCCCCCAGCCACTGCAGTGCCAGTTCGATCCCTGGCCGCAGGGTGAGGGTCCCACATGGTGCGCAGACCTCTCCTGCCGCCCGCTGCTCCCCTCAGCAGTGTACTTCGGTCCTTCTGCCTGCTCTGCTCCCCGCTCTGGCTCTGGTGAATTCTCTCGCCCTCCCACGCTTCTGACTGTACCCAGTGCTTGTATAAATAAATAAATAAATAAATAAATAAATAAATAATTTAAAAAAGGACATAAAATAGCTTATTTTTAAAGGGGTGACATTTGGAATTCTGTTCCCTTCTCCCTTGGCTTCTGACATCTATATTAAGTTCTCAGGTGTGACTTGTTCTGCTTCTGGGCTCTATTTTGTCCCGTTGACTTAAATTATTTGGTCGCCCATACCTTGCTGTTTCCATGAAGTTGCTCTGTAGTAAAATGTTTTTATATCTGGTAAAAATTGCTCTTCTTTAGAAAAAAAAATTTTAAAGATTTATTTATGGGCCTCCCCGGTGGCGCAGCGGTTGAGCGCTGGGTTGCAAAGCTGCCCGCAGCCTCTGCAGTGCAGGGTTCAATCCCCGACTGCTCCCAGGCCACCGGAGGAGGATCCCACATGGCGCTCAGACCTCTCCTGCCGCCTGCTGCTCCCCTCAGCAGGGTACTTCGTCAGTCTGCCTGCTCTGTAAATAAATAAATAAATAAATAAATAAATAAATAAATAAATAAATAAATAAATCTTTAAAAAAAAAAAAAAGATTTATTTTTTATGCATAGAAGAACTGGGGTATAGGCCAGAGGTGCAGGGGGTGAGAGGATTCACCAGAGACAGAGTGGGGAGCAGAACAGGCAGATCCACTGAAATACACTGCTGAGGGGAGCAGCAGGTGAGATGGGGGGGAGGTCTGCTGCGCTATATGTGACCGGGGATCAAACTCAAGCCCAGGCAGTGGTAGCGGTGAGACTTAATCCCTATGCCACCAGGGAGGTCCCATTAGAAAATTATTTGATGGGGGGGGCCTCCCTGGTGATGCAGGCGGTTGAGTGCCGCACTGTGAGGCTGTCCGCAGCCTCTGCAGTGTGGGTTTGATGCAGGCCAGCAGGCGAGAATCCCACATGGCACAGCAGACCTCTCCTGTGTCGCCTGCTGCTCCCCTCAGCAGTGTATTCAGTCAGTCTGCCTGTTGTGTTCCCTGCTCTGTCTCCGGTGAATCCTCTCACCCTCCCACGCATCTGGCCTGTACCCTGGTTCTTTTATAAAAATAAATAAATCTTTTATAAAAATAAAAAAAAAGAAAAAGAAAATTATTTGATGGATTCACCTTTTTATTCTTCCCTCTGAAATTTAGAATTGTATGTTTTTTGAGTTCCAAGAAAATTTCTAGTGTGACTTTGCTCAAGAAGGCACTAAGTCTATAAATTGCCTTTGGGGATATTTTTCCAGTGCTTGGCACCTTCACTTCAGAATGTTTCTGTCCCACCATTTATGTATGTAGCAATCTGAATGACCTTGTACTAGTCCTTGTGCTGATGTCACCTAGCTGGCTTAACCATGTCCCCAGTGTTGGGTATTTGGGTAGCTTCCAAGTTTGAGCTATTATGAATAGTGCTGCTATAAACATCTTTGTACAAATTGCTTTTTTATTTCCTGGGGATATGGTCCCCACAGCAGGATTATCTGATCAAAAGAGATGAGCAGTATCATAGTTTTTGTTGCATAACTCAAGGAGGATGGGACCAATTTACAGAGCCACCCACAGCATATAAAGAACTGTCTACATTTCCCTTAACAAACCCTTGAGCAAAGCTGCCTGCAGCTCTGCAGCGCCAGTTCGATACCCAGCCTCGGGGCGAGGGTCCCACATGGCGCGCAGACCTCTCCTGCCACGCCCGCTGCTCCCCTCAGCAGTGAACTTCGTTCCTTCTGCCTGCTCTGCTCCCTGCTCTGACTCTGGTGAATTCTCTCACCCTCCCGCGCTTCTGACTGTACCCAGTGCTTGTATAAATAAATAAATAAATAAATAAATCTAAAAAAAAAAAAAAAAAACCTTGAGCAGCTCTGAAAACTTAAAGGGTAACTTCATGCTAAGATCAACAAACCACAGCCACCTGAGGATAAAAAAGGGGGGGGGTTTTGGGAGCACAGGGTGCTGAGGAGTATGGATCCTACAGCCAGCTGCCCTGCCCTCTGAGTCCGTCTAGGAACCAGATTGCCCATTAGCAGATGTACCTGGTTTAGCTGTATACTCAGCATACGGTGCACAGTGTTTCTCATACGTCAAGTACTATTCTAAGCAATTGATAAATATTAGTTCATTTGCTTCTCATAATAAACCTACAAGATAGATCCTATTATTGTCAAGCTTATTTTGCAGGTGAGGGAACTGAGTGTAGAGAAAGTTGCTGTCAGCCAAATAACTAGTTGATTTGAACTCAGACAGTCTGGCATTAGATTATTAACCACTATGCATGCTGCCTTGATGAGGAACAGGCACTCAGCTTATAGCTGCCCTTCCTCTTCTGGATCCTGCAGGGAAGGAAGACCTTAAATCTCCCTGCTCTGGTTTCAGACCATCTCACACTAGCTTCCTAGTTACCTCCTTCTTTATGTACAGCCACCATCGGCTGGATCCTTTA
This sequence comes from Talpa europaea, assembly GCF_964194135.1. Classification (NCBI taxonomy): domain Eukaryota; kingdom Metazoa; phylum Chordata; class Mammalia; order Eulipotyphla; family Talpidae; genus Talpa; species Talpa europaea. The sequence goes on along the minus strand of NC_140077.1, from coordinate 20,214,354 downwards.
TGTGCCAGCCGTTGGGCTCTTATATCTTCTCATCTCTTTTAACCCACACCACAATCCTACAAAGAGGCAACATACCTTCATTTTATAGAAGAGTAAACAGCATCAGAGAGGTTAAGTGTGTTGCTGCAGGCACACAGCAGATGATACAGGGAGGCCCTTTATCCTAGTTTATTTCTCTTTGCCCTGATTGGTTTTCTTAAAGTACACTATGGTGGAAACCCTTCCGGTGCAGCTCAGCTGTTCTTCCTGATCATGGTCAGGCTTGGCTTTACCTAGGACCAAATAGTTATCCCCCAGGGAAAGCCACATCTTCATCTTGTGCTTTCTATAACTGAGGCCCTAAAAATTGATCCCTGAGAGAGGCCCAAAAAACAACTTCCTTTCCTGTTTCAAAGCCCATGCCTCTTGGTGCCTGCCCACTAGGTTGCTATTTCCTGTCTTAGCATCTTCAGCTCCTTCACAGAGTGCAGAAGATGGGCAGGTTCTGATTCCAATGACTAGACCACACCCCTCTGTTAAGATGTTTGCTCCTCCTACTTCTCCAGGTCCCTTGGGATGACTCATAATTCAAGTACCTTCCGGGAGTGGTTTTTCCTGATTCTGTCTTACAAATGTACAAGCTGCAAAACCCTGACTATATGTTAGACTATGTGTATAGAACCTCCCCCAAAGATAAAAGTCACTTTCCCTGATCTCTGGCAAGCTGCAGAAGATTTAATGGCAGCATCAACTTCGGAAACTGTGCTAGGGATGTTGATTATATGTGTCTGTGTGTGCTTTTGTGTGGACCTACAACACGTCAACTCACGTGCTCGAGTATTTCTCTGTCTCATGCTTTCCAGTGGGAGAGTGCCCAGATGCCTGTCTGCATAGGTGGACTCGACTCCTATGACGGATTGTTTTGTTATGCTCAGGAGTTTGTGCGTGTGTTTCTGAGAGTAGCGTCTGCAAGTACCTTTGAGTTTGTGTGCACACGTATAGAAGTTATGTAAAAGGGTGTGTAAGGAAGGTATCCCACACTTCAAACACAAAGAAGACTTATCAGAGAGTCAGAGAGTCTGGACAGGAGAAGTAGGATGTAAAAAAGGGAAATAGAAAAGATAGTTAAATGTAATGCTTGGTAAATAAGTGAAGGAACATTGTGATGAATCCAGAATGCCCCAGAAAGATCCATACAGGTTGGCAGCATTCAGTAAAGTCACTTGTAGCCCATGGCAGGCATGGCAGGTCAGAGTTGGTGGTGAGTATGTGTTAGCCTGACCAGGCATAACCCCATTTTAAGGGGACTAGAGAATATAGTAAGACATTGTACCCATCCTCCAGACCCTGGGCCCCAGTCATCACAGACTCTTTGTGCTCTCTTAGATGGTCTGGCCTTGATAGAGAAGGGGAGGCAGAAGAGAGAGGCTCCAGGAGGTCTATAAAGAGGCCTCACCAGTGCCTCTCGCCCCTCTGCCTGCTCCAAAGGCAAAAGAACCTTCTTCTTCCAGAAGCTGCTCAAAGGTTTCGCTGACTTCAGAGGAAGGAGGGGAGGCCTCTGAGGTGGGGAAGCTTTGCTGAGCCTGCAGGCTACCCAGCCCCTCCCTCGTTCCTCATTACTGAGGTCCTTGGGCATGAAATGTCTTTTTATTTGAAGGCCAAGAAGAACCTAGGGCTGCGTTAATGACCAGGCTTGAGTCAGGGGGCTGGCTCCCTTGACCTTGAAACCCTGTCTGCACTTTTCCATTGCACCGATGCCCTATTTTTCCGGAAATGTGTTTCTACTATCTTAGCCCTGTCCTCTCAATGGGACCCTAAATCCACCTTAAGAGGGAGGTAGTTAGGAAGACAAGAAAGAGGGCAGGGTTTGGGAAACTGGTAGGGCCGGACAGCATTTGATTCAAGAATCCCTAGTAGTGAGGACATACATTTTATAGAAACGTTAATGTAATAAGAAAGATGGTAAAGCAGAGATACATACAATGAGTTAGGAAACTTTTACACTGCTTCATCCTTATGTTGATGCTGGCAGGGGCTGGATGTGACAGAAGGCAAAGTCTACTGTGCCTGTTTGACAAAGAAAAAAAAAATACTCAAGGGCCAGAGAGGTTAATTGGTTGGTTCCCATTCACATTTGTAAAGTAGTGTGACTGGAACTGCAGGCCCTGTCTCTCTGACTCCAAATCTATGACATCAAAAAGATTATTTTTAAAACTTCTATGCTCTTGGCCACTCCTGAATTGTGTCCAGACAATGTCAGGGGAGGCAGAATTTGAACTGGGTTTTGAAGTAGAAGTAGGTGCAGGAAGATGTTTTTCTTTTTGGGTGGGGGTAGGTGGGTGTTGTCAGGGCCTTGCTCTGCCCAGTGACAGGTGCAGTGGGAAGGTGTGAGACTGTTTATCTCAGTGAGGTAAAATGGCCATTGAGAAAGGAGAGTGTGGATGAGCACAAAGTAAGTTGAGGGCCCTGAATGGCAGAATAAGGGGTTTTGATTTCCCCATAGACAATAGTGAGCAATTTCTAAGCCGGGGAAGAATTGCCATTTCATCCTTTAGGTGAAGGAATGGCCCCTGCAGCCATGCAGATTTTGAAGCAGGAAGGGGCGCCAGCTGGGTCCATACTGTCACCAAAGTAGAAGTGGAGGAAGTGAGGGTGTCAGTGAGGTTTCTGGCTAGGGCCTTGGGGTTGGAGGGTGAGGATCCCTCCAGAGCCCAGGAGCTGCTAGCCAAGAGGCCCAGAGAGGAGGGGAGGAGAGTGGCTCTAACAGCCCAGCCTAGGGAGGGGACCCAGGCTGCAGAGCCCCAGACTGACAGAGCCCCTCCTTAGCCCAGCCCACAAGGTAACCAGGCTTTGGCCATTCTTTCCAAGCACAGGGCCTGTAGCCCCCAGCTCTGCGTTCTGAGCCTCTCGCCTCATTGAGAGGTTATTAATAGGGAGTTTGTCTGGTGTCAGAGCGCAGACATAAACTGCATTAGCATTACCCCATAATCTTATTTAGTAAACGCTCATGCCGCTCCGTCTCCTGTAATTGCATTGGGAAGATGCAATATTTATGAAAGGGGAGAGGGGGATGTCACTGCTTATATCGGTGCTGCAGTAAAAGTCCCGGGAAATATGGTACAGGCCTGCCAGAGAGGGCAGCCTTTGTGCCTGGCACTCTTAGGGTACCCTCTGGGCCTGCCCTAAGCTCAGAGCCCCTACCCCCACCCCCTCTCCAGAGGATATGTATGTGTGGGTGCTGCTACCACCTTGGCATTACTCCCTGCTGGATGCATTGAGCCCTCCTGGGGGACACAATGTTCCCAGCTTTGGTCCTTCCCACTCATTGGGATTTCTAGGGGACCTCACCTTCACTACATAACCTGGGAGGTTTGGCAAAGTTTGGGGGTGACAGAAGGCAGGAGCCTGGGGCCATGAGTCCAGGCTGAGACAGGATCTCCACAGCAGTGCTGGCCACTGGGTGAGCAGCAAAGTCCACTGCAGCCCCAGGTTCCCAGGGTGGTGGCCCTTTCCTGTTCTCCTGGGATTCCCAGGGCTCAGCTCCTAGGATACCCCATGTACATGCCCAGGCCCCCCAGGTCTCCTGCTTCCAGGTAGAGGAGACATGGGTGCCAGCATGCGCCATGGGACTTGGAAGCATGGCTGTGCACGTGGTGCCTGAACACCTGGGCCCAGCAGCTCCTGTCTGAGCTCACCAGTCCAGGGCCTCACGTATTGAGAACAGCTGTGCGTGGCGTCCACATCGAGGGGCAAGCCATGACTCTGGTCTGCCCCAGCACTTACAGTTTAGAAGGGGGACCCTCAGACATGCTTCCTACCTGGGGAACCCCAGCCATCTAGGACAGAGTTTTTCCCAGCCATGTGTTGGAGAGCTCCTGTGGAGAGGGCATGAGTCTGATGGCACAGGACTGCCAGCACTGGGTCAGCCGAGTCACGGAGAATGTCAGGGTAGGAAGAGAGCTGAACAAAAAGATGCCTGTCCTTGGAAACCATTCCCAGGAAATGGAGCAGGGCAAAAGAGAGAAAGAGGGTTTGGGGAAACCACACTGTCTATTGCTGGTGGTGGGATCCGGGTGGGTTCTCAGGCGAAGCCCCAATGGGAGGGCAGGAGCCCAGCAGGTACTTCTCCAGGACCCCAGTCCCTGCCTGTGGCTCAGTCCAGGGATCTAGTCTTGGCACTGGGTAGCCCCAAAGTGGAGCTTGGTCTCATACCCCACCCACACAGCCCCATGTGCTACCCTTAAACTACATCACACCCTTCCCCTGAGCACCCCACTCACTGCACAGGAGCTCTCAGCTCTCAGTGCTCTTGTACATTCATGAAGTCAGTGGGGGCGAGGGAGGGGCGGACCCCAACCCACCCATTCACCTGCATTCACACAGGCTACACTGCGCCTGCCCAGCTGTGCACACCTCCGCGCGGAGGCAGCCAACTGGTCTCATTTCCAGCAGCCACTTTCAGAGGCTAGAGCGGGGAAGGGCCAAGGGGAACCAAAGGCAGCTGAGAACCAGGGAGAAAGGTGGGCGGAGGAGGGCCTCGGCCCCTCCCAGCGTCAGCTCCCTCGCTGTTGTCTCATTAATCACAGCCCGCAGTCCAGTTGGGGATGCCTGGTGCCCAGAGGCGCTGCAGCCCTCAGGACAATGGGATTATTTCTAGGGGGAGAGGCCCCCTCGGGCAGGGGCTCAGGCGGCGGTGCCTCCTTTCCTCAATCCGTCCCTCGGCACCCGAGGAGCGCCTGCGGCGGCTGAGGACTGAAGACGGGTGGCAGCAGAGGGGTGCGGGTGGCGCACGGGTGGTAGGGCCTGGCCGGCCTAATTCAATTAGTTGGGCCGCTGCCGCCTGGGTGAAACTCGGGGCCCCACCGGGGCTGAGCTCCTGGCAGCTGCTCTTTGTGAACAGAACCCATGCATATGAATACAGTTCCTCCCCCTCCCTCCCCCAAAATTTGGCACCTGCGGCTCCCCCTCCCCTCTGAGAGAAGGCGCCCTTGGCCTCCCAGGAAAAGTTGGGAAACTGCGCGACTCCGCGCGGCTGCCCAGCGTGGCTGTCAGAGTGGGTGTGGATCGAGGGGTGTTTCTTATCACCGCAGGTGGATCTCTCTGAAAGCGAGTGTGCCTGTAGGTTAGCCATGCCCAGGGTGACCTGTCAGGTTGCGTGTGTGTGTGTGTGTGTGTGTGTGTGTGTGAACAGGAGGTTTTTGTTTTGGTTTAGACCTGGGCAGAGGGGAGTGAGCATGGCAGGGTGTGTCCGAGTGCCCGTGTGCAAGGGTGTGTAAAGAGGCAGCGTGAGCAGGAAAGGCAGCATGAGCAGTGTCTTCATTTTGTGTGCAAGGGTGAGTGTGGACCTAGGGGTCTGGCTTGAAGGCGGTTTATATTCCAGCTGGATCAGGAAGCCTCCCGAGCGTCTCCAGCGACCATTGTGCCTGTGCAGAGTCCGTGTGGAACACACCCACCCCCACCCCCTGCTCCATTCGTTTCCCGTCTCACTGTCTGATAGACAAGGAGTGTGGAGAGTCCCTTTCAAAATAGAAATTCGTTTATTCAGAGGACAGTCCCAAATCCACCTTGGCTTTTTGAGGAGGGGAGGCTAGCCTGGGTTTTCCATTCCCAGCACAGCCTGGCCTTGGATCCTATGTCACCTGCACTTCCAAAGTGCAAACGAGCCCCAAGTCCTGAGTGACCAGCCCTGTCGGTACCCACATGGCCAGAGTTCCCCGCCGCCATGCCAGTCCTTCTACTCAGCTTCCCGGCCACAGCAGAGGGCTGAGCCCCCTGCGAGCCCGGTTATCCATCAAGGATTCACCACCTGCCCATCCTCTGAGATCAAACCTATTCTCCCATTTGGGTGAAGAATTGAAGTCTGGGTAGATCCGGCTACTGTCGGTTCGGCCTGCCCCATTTCGGTTTGACTGCCCTGGGAGTGGGAGGTGCCTCCTGCACGTGGACCAGGGAGGGAGCAGTCAACCCCGCCCCAGACATAGTTCCTGGGAGGAATGTTCTTAGAAGGCATCAGGGGTCCTCAGAAGCCTGGTGGACTTGGGGTGGTACCCTCTCCTTCCCTGGACCCTCTGTGGCACAGACTAGAAATTGCCACACACACCCCCTCCAGGACCCATCTGGTGACTGAGTAGAACAGGGTAGACATTCATGATGGGGAGGCTGGGGCCAGCCCATTGCTCTGGGTTCCAGGATGAGTTGGGGTCCACTGGCATGCCTGGGTAGTGCTCTGGAACCAGAGCTGTCAGAAGATGGCAGGACCATCCACAGCCACGCCCCTCCCCCAAACCTTCTCTGAGCCCCACCCCTGGCTGACCCTTTCCTCTGTCCTGGTCTCCCGAGAGGTCACGGGTGGGCATCACTTCCCCAACCAGTGCTGGATGGTGGAACCTGAGGGTCCCTGGGCCTCCCTTGGGAGCCAGTTGGTCAGAGAGAGTCCTTGCTCCATGCAAGGGGCCAACATCTTCTGACAGAAAGGAACAGCTTCCTTTCAGTCAGAAGCTGAGAGAAGGTGCTCTGCAGGGGAGGGCTAGACAAAAGCACCCCATCACTCAGCAGGCCCTGGAAGGAAGAGAACAGAGCTGGTCCCTACACCAGGTGACAGCTGAGGTGTGTTCTTTATCAGGGAGGCCATTCCCTGTTGGTTTGTGACTGTCAGGATGGGGTGGGGACACCTTTGGCTGGCCTTGGCCAAGCCCCAACCCTCCCACCCCCAGCCCTGAAAAAATCACTGAGACACATGGCTGGAACAGCCTGATCTGCTGATTCCCTCCTTCCCCAACTTAGTCTCCCAGAGAACTCCCTCCCTCCCAGGGCTCCTCAGGTCTCTAAGTCCCTAAGTCACCTCTGTGCCTGCCTCCTCCATGGAAGGGGGCATCTTTGGCCCCCTTTACTGAGGTAAGTGGGCAAGGCAGAGGGGCACCTTTGGTGTTGGGAATCCACACCCAGTGCCTCCACTGTGGACCCCTCGTGTTATATACCCCCTTACACTTATCTCTGCAAAGTCCCCCCTCTCCTTGCTGTTGGGCTTAGGCTTTTTGCCCCTCCCCACACTCAACGACTCACATATGACCATTCCCCCAGTAACTGTGCAAGAAAATAAGACACCTCTCCCACAGATACACACACACACCATTAGCAGCACACATCATTATTATACTCACATGTTCCCACAGTGGCCGAGGGCTCCCTCACCCCATCACATGTGCCCATTACAGAGGGACAGCTGTGAAGACACCTGCCTTCATCCTGTTACAGAAAACACACTCACTTGCATTCGCACTGACACACGCATCCCGGCACAGACAAATTCGCTTTTGCTTGCGGTTGTATCCTAGTAGCCCAACACTGATGATACATAACGAAGGCTTGATAAGTATTTGCTGGGTAAATTTAAAAAACACTCCTAAAAGACACGCGCAGTCTATCTGCCCAGTTACTCTCACTGTCTCGCACACTTTCACACCTGGCTTTCCCCCTGTGGGTGCAGTCCCACAAACACAAAGTAATTAAGTTATCACACACCCCCCTAAGCTAAAGGACAACCCCTGGCCCAGGGGTCTTTCCCAGAGGGGGAGGCAACTGAGTGGGATCCAATGGGGCTTTCCCCTGGGACTAAGCCCTCCCTTTCCTCCTCCCCGGACCCTGGCCTCAGCCCCAGCTGCTCCTCTTTTAATTGGAGGCACTTCTTTATTCTGCAGGCGAGAGGGGTGATGGCACTTGGGGATGTTACCAGGTGGCCTCAGGGCTGGAACTCACCTAGATGCATACCAGATACTCCTGTAAGGCAAGGACCACATCTGCCAGTTTGGTATTGAAGAAACAGCTCGTAATGAATGGATTCAGAAAAGCAGCATTTGAGTGCAGTCTCTGTCCCTGTCTGGGGTTCTGTGCCTTGTTTTTCTCATCTGTGAAATGGAGACAACCAAAGCTGCAGCACAGAATAGCGGGCGGGTGAGGGGAGATAGTTACTATGACTGGGGTGTCCGGGACTTCACTGGCGCTTCTTGAATGCTGCTTGCTTTCCCTCCCCTTCGCTCTCCTGACAGGGCTACTGTGAAGGCAGGCCAGCGCCAGGGAAACACAGAAACTGCACCAGAGCTCCGTGCAGTGTCCCCTCCTTCTCAGAGTTCGGGCAGGCAGGCGGCTGTGAGGGTAGGGGGAAGGCGGAGTGTTTCTGGGTTGCTGGATTTTGATGAGAAGAGAATCCTGACCGTCTTAGTGGGCCAACTAGGCATCTGTGACCTCTGTCAACTTCAGGCTGGGCTAGCAAGTGCGGGGCTTCCCCCAGGTACTGCGGAGGACTGGAACCAGATCTGGGGAGTCCAAGAGGTGAGTGAGGCAGACGCAAAAGGGCTAGATCAGGCAGAGATGATAAGCCCTATGAACTGGAAAGGGGCATCTGGAGGGGGGATGAAGGAGGAAGGGGGACAGTGCTGGGAATACTCAAGACATTCCCTCCATGGGACAGAGAGTGGCAAAGAAAGTTATTCTTAGGATAACCCGTAAAGACAGGGTTTTAACTGAAGCTTGCATAACTGTGCTTAGACACAAATGTGACTTGTTAACCAAAAAAGGAGCAGAGTCATTGGTACCCAACCTCAAAGGAAGCTAAAGAGCTCCTCCCCGGAGTTTTCCACTTCATAAGAAAAATAGCCCAGATTTGGGGATCCCGGATCAATCCTCTTCTGCCTGTGAGACTCTGGGCAAGTATGTTCAGAGTCTCCATTTTGGGTTTTCTCCTTGTTTCAGATGAGGTTCAACTAATGTACCATAAATTCAGCCCTTTAATTCAGCAGTTGTTAATATAGTCACGAGGCGTATAACCATCACCTCTACCTTATTCCAGAATGTTTTTGTTACTTTAAATAGAGACTTTGCATCCATTTGCAGTCATTTTCCACTTCCCCATCTCCCCAACTCTGGTCAACCACCACCATACCTTCTGCCTCTGTAGATTCTCCTATTCTGGATCGTCCATATTAATAGAATCATACTGTGTTTGACCTTTTGTGCCTGGCTTCATTTACTTAGCAGAATGTTTTCTAGCTTCTTGCATGTTGTAGTATGAACCAGGACTTCTTCCCTCCAGGACTTCTTTATGGCTAAATATTATTCCACTGTATGGATATATCATGTTTTAATTTTCCATTTAGCAGATGAAGAACATTTGAATTGTTTCCACCTTTTGGCCATTATGAATAATACTGCCATGAATATTCATTCCATTTTCTTAATTATTAAAAAAATGATGATGCTTCTATTGAGTTGTCAGAAAAGTTGTGACATGTTTTTTTAAAGATTATTTATTTATGCATATAAGAACTGGGGTACAGGCCAGAGGTGGGGGGCGAGAGGATTCACCAGAGCCAGAGTGGGGAGCAGAACAGGTGGATCAGCTGAAATACACTGCTGAGGGGAGCAGCAGCAGGAGAGTCAGGAGAGGTCTGCTGCGCCATGTGGGTATCTCCCTGGCTGGGGATCGGACTCATACTGCGGATTGCTTCATAGTGCTCATGCTTAAACCCTTGTGCCACCAGGGAGGCCCCTTCTATGTTTTCTATGCAAAAATGTGTCATGACTTTTCTGGCACCCCAACATTGATTTCACAGTGTTGTTGTGAGTTTTAAATGAGATCATTGTGGTGTGGTGTCTGACACATAGTTTCTCAGTAAAATATAAAACATTTATGTTTATCTCTGCTTTAGTTCCCTTAAGATATGAGGAGGAAAGAGATGCATTCAGGACCAAACAACTTCCAAAGACAGATACCGCGTAGGCAGAGGAATAGTACCTGGCTGGGTGGGTGGGGTGGAGAGAACTAGCCAGGGAGTGGAGCTCTTTCACGTGTCTGCTTAATGTTTGCAAATATCACCAACTTCACATCTGGCTTTGTCTTGAGTAGATCATTGTCCATCAGCCTGGAGCTCATACAGGGTTTTCCCTGTTTCTATGAGATTCCCCCCATAGAAATGCACTTCCAACCCATAGCCAGGTTTCCAGGCTAACCCATAAAAGAAGCTGAATCCAGCTTCTCCATCATGATCGAGTCACTTAGCCTCTCTAAATTTTGGTTTCTTTGCATCTATAAAACAGGAATAATGCTCATCTCAACAAGTTATGGTAGAGTTAATTTTGTCCTCCACAACACTCATTAATTACCATCTGATTTATTATATTTGCCTGTTTATTTTCTAACTCCCTCTATAGAATGTAAGCTTCATGAGGGCAGGAGCTTTTTTTTTTTGTAAAAGGTGAAAGATTCATGTGATCTGAAGAGAAAACAGTTAGGAGCTTTGTTTTGCTCACTGCTGTTTTTCCAATGACAAGAACAGTGTCTGATACATTGCAGATACTCAACAAATGCCTATTGAATAAGAACGTGCATTCATTCATTAGCCACCCAAGGTGACTATTTTTTGTGGGTTTGGGGTTACATTCCACAGTGGGGACAGAGATAAGTCATTCCCTGCCTCCAAGAAGATCTCTTCAAGTGGAGATAACAAACATGACCAATGCAAGTAGACTGTCATGAAACCTGATAAGTAGAATGTGAGTCACATTCTAGCATCTTGCCTGATAGAGACAGCCCTTCCCTAAAGGCCTGTTGAATCTGAAATAGACCAAGAATAGATCCCAAGTGATCTACCCTGAACCTTTCCCAGAACATGGCTCCTGGGAGGGGGCAGACCCTTCCTTACTGAAGAGGGAAAGAGAGGAAGCAGGAAAAGGGAGTTTCCTCCCTCTCTCCTGGCTCTAAACCAGCCACTGGCAAAACTTTGAAAAGTTTGTCCTTTGAAAAGTAACTTCCCTGCTCTGGGTCCTACACCCCCACCCCTACTGTCTTAAGCCCCTAGGCCTCCCTCCCAAGATTCCAAAAGTTAGAAAATAACTCCTCTCCCTCCCCACAGCCCAAAGGTTTCTTGCTGGAAATAGCCATCTCTGGACTGGTTGCTACACAGAAAGTGATCTGAATGAATTGATTCACATCTTGTGGGATTTTTTTCTTGAGGCTTGTGTTTATTTAAAAGGAAAGGGACACCTTGAGGCATGGGTGCCCTGGCAGCAGGCCCCAAGCCAACTCCTTCCACTTTCAGGAAGTCTTCCTAACCTCAGTTTCTCTAAAAAGCCTGAGTTGGATGGTTGTTAATTTTTTTCACTAACATTTAGCCAAAACATAGGCCCATTTTAAAAAGAAGGACAAGCCTGAACTCACCTTCCTGCCTCAGGGGCCTGGGCTCCATACCTGGGGAGTAGGCAGCCTTCTACTTCCGAACAAGCCAGACTTGAAGTTTGGAGTAAATCCTCTGGTTGACGGACAGGTGTTTCCCAGCAGAGCCCTTGGGGGAGATTCTCCAAAGGCCAAGGACACCCCTTCCCCGCAGGCCTGGAGGGCTGGACTCTGTTGGCCCAATTCAAAATGAGGGGCGGCTCCTGCCAGGCTGCAGGAGGGCTCTGACCTCCCCCTCCTTGGGTCCGTCTGTCCTTCTCTGGGAATAGCCGCCTCCTGTTTTTTTTGTTTGTTTGTTTTTGTTTTTTCTTTTTCCTTTTACATCTCTCTTTCTCTTCCTGAACAACTACTCTGAGCCTCGGCCTCCGTCCCTCTGTCTCTGGCTCCTGCATCTGTCTGGGCTCCGGGCCTCCCTCTCCCCCTCGCTGCCCCTCCCCTGCGCTGTCATTCACCCCGCTCTTCTCAGCGCGCAGCCAATGGAGAGACCCGGCCGGAACGCCGAGGCTCGCTTGCACCGGGCTTTTTCGCCCGGTGATTGATGTCCCAGAGTCAACAGCGAGCGAGCGAGCAGCCGGAGAAGGGAAGGAGCAGCCGGAGAAGAGAAGAATACGGCGCCCCCTCTTCTCCCCCCTACTTTAGCCCTTCTGCGCACTTCGCCTCCAAGTCTCGGCGCAGCCAGGAGCCGCAGCCGCCTCCGCGCCCCTGCGCGCTGCCCCCGAGCCAAGCACAGAGCGCGCCGCCGCCCGGGCCCCCCCCGCGGGGCCGGGGCCAGCATGGAGCACCTGGGGCCGCACCACCTCCACCCGGGCCACGCGGAGCCCATCAGCTTCGGAATCGACCAGATCCTCAACAGCCCGGACCAGGGCGGCTGCATGGGGCCGGCCTCGCGCCTCCAGGACGGAGAATACGGCCTCGGCTGTTTGGTTGGAGGCGCCTATGCTTACAGCGGCGCGGGCCCCGCGGCCGGGCCGGGGGCCGGGGGCGCAGGGGCCTATGGCACCGGCGGCCCGGGCGGCCCGGGCGGCCCGGCGGGCGGCGGCGGAGCCTGCAGCATGGGCCCGCTGGCCGGCTCCTACAACGTGAACATGGCCTTGGCGGGCGGGCCGGGTCCCGGCGGCGGCGGCGGGGGTCCCGGCGGCGGCGGGGGGGCGCTGAGCGCCGCGGGGGTGATCCGGGTGCCGGCGCACAGGCCGCTCGCAGGAGCGGTGGCCCACCCGCAGCCTCTGGCTACCGGCTTGCCCACGGTGCCCTCTGTGCCTGCCGTGCCGGGCGTCAACAACCTCACCGGCCTCACCTTCCCCTGGATGGAGAGTAACCGCAGATACACAAAGGACAGGTTCACAGGTGAGTCCGGCCCGCGCGCGCCCCGGCTGGCCGCGGCCCGGGCTCTGCGCTCCCCTGCCCTGCCCTGCGGCTCCCGCAAGCAGCCCCTCTGCGCGCCAGGCGGCCCGCGAGGTCAGCGGCCCCGCGCCTCTCCGCGTTCCCGGAATCGCCATGCTCGAGCAGCCCCCAGCCCGGGCCCCGCTCCGGCTCCTCCGCAGGACTCCGGTTCTGAGAGGCGCTCCTCGCTCGCTCCTCGCTCCCCTCTCCCCAGGCCCAGAGAGCTGGAGGGGAGCGGGGTGTCGTTTGGGGGCTGCCTTCTTCGGCTGGGCTTCGGAGGCTCGGGAATCGCGGGGGGCCGGGCGCGGTGTGCACAAACTGTTTCTTCCGCCCGGCCGAGGGGGCGAGCCCTGGAGTCAGACGCCAGGAAAGGTCAGGTCCCCACCTCCCCTCCCCGCACACGCCGCGCGCCGCCACAGCCGCCACTGCCTTCCCGCTCGGCGCGCGGAGCGCCCGTGGCCCTCGCGCCGCCCGGCCCTGCAGGGACCCCGAGCGCGGCGCAGGCAGCGGGGCCGGCGGGCCCTTCCTCCGGGCGGCGGGCTCCGTCTGGGTCGGCGGCCGCGTGAGGCTAAGCGGCTTCTGCATTTTCGCTCTGTCCCAAACGGCGTCCTCCCCGCGCCCCCACCCAGCCCTGTTCCCGCCGGGTGAATAATGCACGGGCCGCGCCAGCGATCGATCCGCGGCCGAGGACAACTCCTGGGACAATTACGCATTCGGCGGCGGCGGACTGCCGCGCTCGCTGCCCGCCGGCTCCGCTCCTCGCTCCGCTCGCCCGGCCCCTCGGCTCCCGCTTCCGCCGGGGGAACTCGGCTCTAACTCGGGCGCGGGGCCCCGTCCGTCCCCGCCCCACGTCCCGGTGCCCTGAGTGCCCCCGACCTGAGGCTGCGGTCTTCCCGCCGCCGGGTTAGCCCCAGCCCCCCTGGAAACCCGGCAGAATTTAACTTGAGCCCGCAGCCGGGGTTCAGGGAACAGAGGCGGGAGGCCCAGGCCGCGCCGGACCGAGCGTGGGACTCTCATGGGGCTCGGGCTCCAGGGCCTAGCAAGGAAGGGGGTTAGCCAGATCCCAAGCTAGGCGACCCCAAGACACCACAGTGCCCCCTACCCCCGTTCCAGTTTTGCTGGCCCCGTCTCTGGGGCTGTGGCATGAGTTGAGGGGGCAGGGAGAGAAGGAGGCAGAGGCCGGTCATTCCCAAGGCCTCCAGGAAGGAGGCACTCAAGGGGCCCCTGTGCCCCAACCCAAGTCTGAGGCCTGGAAGGCAAGGCCCGTGCCCAACTCACTCACACCTCACCCAGGCCAGGCCAGTTTTGAAGGGCTCTGATGGAGCCCCCAGCCTGGAGCCGGCTGGTCCTGGGTCTGTGATCAAAGTTCCTTTCGGTAGGGCCTATCTAAGCCGGCCACGAGTCCCCATCCCCAATCCTGCTTCAGGCTTAAAGAAGATTCTGAGGGAATGTATGGCTGTCACCTTGTGTCACCACTTGTGGCCCTGTGTCCTGTGTGTGCCTGCCTCTGTACCTGTGCCTCTGTTTGTGTACATCAGCCTGCTTTGTTGGGACGTATAAATCTACACTTTGCCCCACTCATATGGGACGCGTCTGTGTATGTTGCTGCGTGATGGAGGCTTAGAGGTCAGGACCCAGAGTCGGGGGTGGGAGGGCCTTGAGCAAGATGGCCTCTTACTCTCTGTCCCCTTCTTTTGAGGCCGGTGGCCTGGGACTTAGGGGGTGGGGAGGAGCTGTGATCTCTAAGCTCCCCTCAAGCATGCCGCTTCAGGAGGCCTGGGAGGCCATAAGGCTGTGTCTGGTTGGGCATGTGGGAGCCTGGGGCTAGGGAGGCCTCTGTGGTAGTAGCGGTGGCGGCGCGGCGTCGGCCTGGCGGGCAGGAGGGGGCCATTTTCCGCCGCGGGCTTGGCGCTGAGGGCTGCCGGCAGGACCGCGGCCGTGCTCCTGGGGTCTAGCCGCTGCGCTCGCAGACTCGCGGGGCATCGGGCCTGGGACGCCTCCTGACGCTCTGCTGCTTGCCTCTGCCGTCTGTCTGTCTCCCGCTCCAGTGGCCCTCTCACCCTTCACTGTAACACGCCGTATAGGTCACCCCTATCAGAACCGGACGCCCCCCAAGAAGAAGAAGCCGCGCACGTCTTTCACACGCCTGCAGATCTGCGAGCTGGAGAAGCGCTTCCACCGCCAGAAGTACCTGGCCTCGGCCGAGCGCGCCGCCCTGGCCAAGGCACTCAAAATGACCGACGCGCAGGTCAAAACCTGGTTCCAGAACCGGCGGACTAAGTGGAGGTGAGCGCGCGGGGCGGGCGCGGCCGCGGTTAGTGCAGGCTCGGGCCGCTGGCGGCCGGGGCCTCTCCTGGGGCGCGCACGCTACCTCGGCTCTCCAGTTTGCGATCCGTTCAGAGGAGCCGGCCGCTCCTGCGAAGCTCGCGGGAAGTGGAAAGCAACCGTGGCCGATGATCGCGATGCGCCCGGACAGCCCTGACTCTGTGCAACTTGAGGTTTCATAGCTTTCTGGCTGGCCCCCACAGTGCTGGGTAGGCGCCGTTGGTGTATCCTGCCGCATGGAGAAACAGCCAGGTAGAGCAGTCTATGCAGTCCTTGCAGTGGGGGACCAGTGAGTCCTGAGCTGGGGGATTTGTTTGCGCAAATTCGAACTTACCGAGAAGCCTCTTCTATCCCAGAGACTGGAGGCAGGCTTGCTCCTGCGCCCCGGCGGCGGGGCACCCGGCAGGACTCCTGGGCCCCAGACCTCTGGTCTGGGCCGTGTGGACTCCTTCCTCCTCAGACACTGGCCTTTGCTCCCCAGTTCCCCACCCTGGAGGCGGAAAATCAATCCGCACCGGCTGCAGCGGGGATTTCGCGGGTCCCAGTGAAAGGGGGATCAATTAGGAGCAGATGGGTGTGTGTGTGCGCCGTGAGAGAGAGACATTTCCCATCTCCACTCACAAGTCCACAACTATCCTTATTACACAATCATCTCCCCCAACACACACACACACCCCTCAACCCTTCGCCCTTAGGGATATAATGATTCCCACACACTCCTAGGCAACCTTATCCTCCACGCGCAGAGCGGCTTCCTGGGACCACACTCCTGCACGCACACGCACACACACGCACACGCACACACCATACCGTACCCTCCCGCACATCTGGCCCACAAACTTGGTTCCACACACGCCAAGAGTTTCTCGCTAGCTCAGGCCTCAGGGGGGAGCAGGAGAGAGTCTGGGCGAAGTCACGGCGCCGGGCAGGGTGGACCTGGGGCCGGAGGAAGGAATCGGAGTTTCCTCTTTTTCTGAATGAAGGCGAGGAATCTGCCCGGGATTCCGCAAATTGGCCACAAAGGAAGCCAGTGCCCCAAGAGTTTGCTACCCAGCCCCTCCCTACATTCCTGCCGCTGGTGAGGAGGTGAGGAACTGGTTTCAAAGCTCTGGAAACCTTGTTAAAAGAGGGAGCAGGGCCTTGCTGGGTTGGGGAGGGCATCGGTATCCCCAAGGCTCACCAGGGCTTCAACCTAGGGCTGCGGAGCCCAGCAGGCAAGCCCCTGTAGGGGTGGGGGAGGAAAAGAGAAAAAAGTAACAGACAAAGAGAAACTGAAACATAAGGGGAGGGGAGATAGACACCCCACCCCAGGGAGAAAAGGAAAAAACTAGGCAGCCTGAAGCACACCTTTGTATATTTAAGGGAAGCAATGGGTCGTTAAAACTTCCGTTTTCGTTTCAAACAAATCCCCTTTATTCTGAGAAAAGTAGGTCCGGGTAAGAAAAAATGAGGGATAAACACACAAAGCCTAAAGGGAGAGAAACATTTAAGCAATTTGAAATGTGGGGGAGCAGGGGCAGATGAGAGGCAGAAAGACTCAGAGCGACGAGGCAGAGGGGCGGCGGAAGGAGGCTGGCGGCCGCCGCTGGGAGAGGCCCTCGCCGGCTTCGCGCGGCTTCATCGATCGCCTACAAATTGCTTCTGGAGGCCCCGGGGACTCCCATTAGGTCTGTCCACCTTAGAGACAGACGTTTGATCTCAGTTGACGGGGTGGAGGGGCGGCATTAAATGGAGTAAGTGAGTCATCGCCTCCCCAATGCCTCGGAGGAAACCGCCTGGTCCAGCGGGAGGCCAGGCCCGGCGCAGGGCGCAGCGCAGGGGCGCGGAGGCCTGGGAGAGGTTCGCAGGCGGCGGAGGCCAGAGACGTTCGGGAGGGCAGCTGGCCCGTACCCACCCTGGCCTCTGCCCGGGACTGCTCGGGAGGTGAGGTCCCTTCGGTCCGGGCCGCGCGGGTTCTCAGACTGAGGCAAGGCAGATGCCATCGTGCCCCCGGTTGTGCCCCTGGTTGTGCCCTCTGAGGCTGTGTGTAGCAAACTTTCCCACAGCTCTCCCACGCTATTGCCGCTGCATCTACTTTGGGGGCTTTCAGTCTTCGTCAGAGTCTGGACCCCCCAAATAAGGGAATGCGTTAAAAGGGTCCACGTGAATTTGGGGGCTGCGCAGGGGAGCAGTGCTCGCTCAGATGACCTCCCCAGAGCGCGCCGAGGTGGGTAACGGCTTGTCCCCGTGCAGGCGGCAGACCGCGGAGGAGCGTGAGGCCGAGAGGCAGCAGGCGAACCGCATCCTCCTGCAGCTGCAGCAGGAGGCCTTTCAGAAGAGCCTGGCGCAGCCGCTGCCCGCCGACCCGCTTTGCGTGCACAACTCGTCGCTCTTCGCCCTGCAGAACTTGCAGCCCTGGTCTGACGACTCCACCAAGATCACCAGTGTCACGTCGGTGGCGTCGGCCTGCGAGTGAGCCTGGCTACTTCGCCCGTGAGCCCCCCCGCGGCCCAGGCTGGGGGTCGGAGAGAGCCAGAGTCTCTCCAGCTCCTCCCTGCCTCAGACTGCCTGCCAGGGGGGAGACCCTGCCCCTCTGCACCAGAGCGCTGGCGCCCACACAGCTCACTCTTCGTGGAAAGGAAGAAAAGAGCGTGGGACAGAGAGAGGCGACCTCTTCCCAACGCCTATGGGATTCCCAGCCCTCTGGAACTGTTCAGTCTCCTCAATTTGCATCTATTTTATTTTTTTCCTGATTTTTAACCAGGGACCCAGAGAGGCCAGGGACATGTGGGGAGAGTTTCTGGGGTCAGCAGAGGATAGTACAGGCTGTCATTTGAATGTGCCCTGGGGAGAGCCCCTCTCTGTAGCCCATTCATCACACAAGACTACCCACTGGCCCACACAGGTGATTTCACTGTCCCTCCTGGGGTAATCTCAGAGGCACACACAGGGGGCCTATGGAGAAGGTCACGCACACGCAGGGCCTCCCCTTTTCACTCTGGACTCTCACTATGAGGCTTAGATTTGGGGTGGCCCAGACTCATTTTGAATAGCATGACACTTCTCAGAAACACAAGGCCACGGCCACACTGTGACTCACCATCCTACACACAGCCGGGTCACCCGACCTTGCCAGGCCCTTATCACACCTTCCAGCCGCACCCAGCTATGCACAGAGGGATTTTCACACAAATTCAGCCCATTTCTCCAGATCCTGTTCGTAAAGGGGATTTAAGTTATGCACTTATAAGGTGTTTTCTGTGTAATCATTTTATAAAGTGCTTGTGTAATTTATGTGGAAAAAAATAAAATCCTCAAGATTCGGAGTCAGGGCTGCCTGCTCCTTGCTGAGCCTGCACCTTGCAGCTCCTGGGCTTGGTGTGAGCTGGCACTGTCAGGGCAGTTAGTTGCTGGTGTCTAAACTGGAGGGACATCTGGGGATCAGGACCTGTGGTCTCTGGAGAGAGAAAAGGAAAGGAACAGGTAGAGAGAACACAGACTTGAGAAAAGAGGGAGAGCCGGGCCAGCCAGTGTTGAGGAGGGTGTGGATGTCTTTGGGTGTGAGAGTTGTGTGTGCATGTTGTATATTTGTGATGGCGTGTGCAGTCAGGATGTTACTGATAATGAATGTTTGTAATAGCATCTAAATGTGTTATTGGATTTGTAATTATTGTGTGTTTCTGCTTACGTTGCAAATCGAAACTGTCACTGTGCACAGACCAGTAGGGAGTGGTGTATGTGTAAGCATGTGTGAATGTGACTTTTTCCCCCTGGGTAATTGTGTGATCATCCACCCTTATATGTGATTGTGTATGAGCCGTGTGGTAAGTTTGTGAGAGTACATATCAGTTTTTCTTTGTGAATCTATTTTTTGGTGCTAAACATGTACATGTTTGTGATTGTGTGTACCCTGTAATTGTAGGAATATAATTGTGTGTGAAATGTAATAATGTGTGAGATGTGTATTTTAACTGTATGGCATGTATGTGACTGTGTATGATTGCAGGAGTGAATAGAGTTAGAGTAGGGAGTGAGGATCATTATGAGTGACTGTACCTGTGGGTATGTGTGGGCAGAATTGTTTGCTGGTAGGTACATGGTAGTGAGGGTCGAAGGTGCGGTGTACCCATCCATGTGGGAATACCAACTGCTAGGAGTTCTTGGATTCTAGGCACTTACCCAACAAACTACAGGAAATGGGGTACACTGAGTGAATAATTGGGCTAAGATCCTCTGTGTTGTTCTAAGCACCCCCCCCCCAACATTAGCCTGGTCTAGGCAGGATCTAGATACATAACTTCCCAGAAATTTTCAGGGAATCCCCAGACCACAGCACACACACACACACACACACACACACACACAGAGCCCACATATCTATATCATCCAGTCACTGATTTAGGGGTCCTGAGATGATTTTGTGCAATCTCAGATGTATAAAACTGGCTTGAGTCTGCTTTTCTGGAAGAAGCTAGGGAGCAGAGATTCCAAGGAACTTGCCATTCTGCATTCTGGGTGAGTGGAGTGGTTCTTTCTTTGGGATGGGACAGTTAGAGGACATTGTGGTTAGAAAATGAAAGTGAGTGAAGTGTGGAGCTTGCTTGTGCCTGCAGAGGTGTGTGTACCCCAGTTGGGGTGGGGGGAGGAAACAAAACCATCAATACTTCTGTCCTTCATCCCTAGCCAGGCCACCATTCTGGAGTTTCTAGTTGATCTGGGGACAAAGAGCAGAGCAATCTCCCAGTCGAGGAGGCCCAGGGGGAAATCTGGCTAGGTGGGAAGTGGGCCTGTTCATCACCCCACCCCCGGAGCCCATCTTTTCTGGGCCCGAAGGCCTTCTGCAGTAACCCTACTCTACTCCCAAGCCCATTGGATGACCAAAAAAGACCCTGACTGTCTGTATGTTGGTCATGGGCAGAAGGTTCTGGCTGTCTTTCCTGCCTACACTGGCTGTAGTGCCTAGTTCCTGGCCAAGCAAGGTCCAGAAATGGCCTTCCAGGAGCCACAGAATTAATTTCATTCTACCTGGACAGGCCTGACTGTCCTCCTCTGGTGGGGACTATGGGACCCAGCTTGTACCTTCTTGGTTCCCTTTGGTCTCCCTCCATTTGCCCTTTGAAGACTACCTTTAGGGCTTCTGACTCATGATTGCAGGGGGGAGACTGGGGCCTTCTTCTTGCCTCCTAATTTCTGGACCCCCACCCCCACCCCACCATAGGCTGCTGTGCCTGGAGGTTCCTGGGTATTTCTTGGCCACAGACAATCGAGCTGAGGCAGGAGTAGGGAGAGGCTGCCTGCCCAAACACAACCTCCCAGAGGGCTCTAAAGTTGAGGCTCCTCTTCCACCTCTTCACACCCTCTTGGAAGACTAAGGAAATTAAAATTATGCACAACACACTCCCCCTCAAAAAATTACCCCTTACCTGCCAATCTTCACAAACAGCCTAGAGCTCACGAACTCATAACCACTTGGGAAATTTCCCACTCAGTACCCCTGCTCTCTGAGCCTATCCAACTTGTTGGGAACTTCTGTGCAAGTGGCAGATCCCTACCGTTGGGCTCTGGAGACGCACTGCCAGCGGCCAGCCAGCTTTACTACCCTCTACCCACACTGGACCTGGCTACCACGCCTGCTGTCGCGTTGGGTAGTGGCGATCTCTCCCCGAGCTCTCCCAGCCCCTGGAGCAAGATCTCCAAGGGGTGCCAGACTCCCTGGGGCCCTGAGACCCTTGGCAGCACTGAGGGAACTCGAGAGGCTTCCCTCTCTCCACCCGGAATTCAGAATTCGTTGGGACGGATTCTTGGCGAATCCCGTGTCCACCGGCCGAGGGCGGTAGCAACCCAGAAAGGCTGGGATGGTGGCCAGATCCTGGAGCGACCAGACCCACTCAGTCCCAGTGGAGGCTGGAGGGGGCCTCAGGGTCACAGAGAGGATCAACTACCTGCAGCAGAAAGCTCGGCTCCAGGTCTCCTGCCAGAAGTGGTGGGTGTCTGTTCAAAAATAGAAAAAGGAACAAATTATCCGGATAATTGTGTGTAGAGGTGTGGGAAGAGAAGAGGAATTAACAAACCTGTCTGGACAGAAAGGTCTGCTTTCTTCCTCAGCCTAAGCGAGCGGACAGCACTGACCAAATCCCCTCTGAGAGAGAGCCCAGAATGGGGCTCACACCTGGCACAGACCAGCTTGGGTGTGTGAATGGGTGGTGGCCTGCAGGGAGCTGGGGTGTGGGGCAGAAACCCAGTCGGGGCTGGGGTCAGAGGGCCCTGCGAGGTGCAGGAAGGCAGCGCACCTGAATCTGGCTCAACCTGTTAACTATAATGGCATCTTTGTGTGGCGGATCTGTGCTTGGGGGCTGTGTGGGCAGATTTGAACACTGCCTGTGACACCCCCACTGCTGGGGCAAGTGTGGGGGTTTGCCCAGGAAGCAGGATTCAGGTGGGCGCCCTGATTGTGGTGTGAGTGACTTGAATGGGGGCCAGTCAGGTTCCAGGTGTTCGAGATAACCAAGCAGGGAGCTCCCTCTGGGCTGCGCCGAGCTGTGGCAGCTGGGACTCAGCCGCCCAGCTTCTTGTGTGCCACGGCTGGCAGGACCGCTCAGAGCAGATGCGGGAGAAACCCCCTCCCTCAAGCTTTGCTCCCCCTCACCCACATTCACCCACTTTTCAGTCGCAGCAGCCCCGCCAGCTTGCATCTGAATCCTCCCAAGCAACTCCTCCTAGGCGCTCCCCAGCAGGCTCGGGTTAGCCCTCCATGGCCAGGGCGCTGCCTGGGCAGCGAACAGGAACTGCCAGCGCCTTTGCCCGCATGGCTCGAATCGGCTGGCGCGCGTCTGCCCAGGCAAGAGGTCCCTGGCGCCGCTTACCTGCACCCGCGCCTGGACTCCTAACCCCAGGGAGTCCCATAGAAACAGGCTGCACAACGGAGCGGGCAGGAGCCAGTCAGGATTTTCCAAGGAGCTCAGAACAGGCTCGGAAGATGGGGTGTGCACCACGAATTGTGGGGTGGAGAGGTGTGAGCGGAGAGAGCGATGTGGTGCGTATGTTGTGTTGAGGGTGAGTACAAACTCCCTCCCTCCCAGTCTGCATTGCTGTGCAAAACGTCGCACGTCTTTTCCAAATACTCAAGGACTGGGGTGAGCACTGCACCCGAGAGCTACAGGTGGGGGTGCGGCGCTCGCGCACACGCAGGCGCGTCTCCGGGCTGGCGCTTGATGGCTCTGCAGCCCCCCGTGGCCTACCCCGTCCAGATCCTACGGAGCCCTCACCCCGCGGCCGCCCGGCCCTGGGCGCTCCTCCTCTTCCCTCTCCCCTCCCCCCGGGGCCGGGCGGGAGGAGGGTCTAACTCCGCGGCTGCTCGGCCCTGGGCTGGGGGTTTCCGAGGCCGGCGCTTACACTTCCAGCCTGACGGCTCCGGCGACGGCACCCATGCAGCCAAGGCTGGACTGGGGGGGGGGGGTGGCGGGTCGCCCTGGACTCCGGCCGAGGACCCTAGCAAGGCCCAGAAGGTGCTGCAGGCGCCGCTACCTCCGCGAAGCCCACGGAGATCGGCTCCACGTCTGCGCTCGCAGCTGGTGAAGAGCTTGGGGCTGCCAAGGCCCGGCTGCCCTGTGCCCCCTAAGGGGAGGTTTTGGTGGGAGCTGCTCTTGCGCGCTCGCGTCTTCGCCCCGTGGCCCCAGAGCCCACTGTCTTTGGTTGCTGCGGGAGGAGTCGCACCACCCGAAAGCTGCAGGCGGGAGAAAGGCGAGCGGGACCCGAGTTTCCACGCGGACGCGCAGAACAAGTGAGTTCCGGGCGCCCTCTAGGGGCCGCGCGGGGGGGCGCGGCGAGCCGAGGCCCGGGGAGCCTCCGGTCTGAGCGACCCTGAGACCTCAGGGCTGCGGCGCCCTGGGGGGAAGGCACCACGATCACAACGTCGATAAGCAGCACTGCCTGGTACTTGCTGTGCTCCCACACTAGCTTTTAAAATAGTAGCACTGTACGAGGTAGGTGGTATTTCAATCCCGTTTTATAGACAAACTTGGAGTCCAGAGCGGTCAAGCAACTTTCCTAAAAAAACGAGCTGCGGGTAAAGGGTGAGGCTAGCCTCCAGCCCAGCACCCGGCCTCTTAGACAGCGATTCAGCGAGAATGTGAAAGAAAAGAGCACACCCGGATCCTCGCTAATCCTCGAGCTAAGGGCTTTGGGAAGGGCAGCCATGACCAGGGGGACAGTGAATTTGGGGAGAGCCGGAGGTGAGATCAGCCTCCCCAGAGATGTTTCTTTTGTGGAGGGAACTCTTAGCCCAGGCGTATTCTAGGAGTTTGTCCCCTAAGGTTCCCGACAAAACACTTGCAATCCCATCTATGCTGCTGGGCTCCCTGCAGCTCTGACTGCAGCCTCCCCCTCCCCCACCCCTGCCTTCCAGGACCCCCTCTGCAGCACTGCCAGGCCTCTGAGACCACTGCCTCCCCACACACACACAGTCCCCCACACCTGCCCAGACCCTCTGGGCCTTCCCAGCCAGGCTTACCACCTTCCAGGAGCCCTCCAGGATTGAAGGGGGTTCTGTGCACTACCACCTCCTCCCACTTCTGGGTCAGTGGGATGGAAATACTCAGACAAGCAGGGAGTTAAAAATAGAAGGGAATGAATCACACTTTATTAGACAAAGGAATGGAAAACCAGGAAGGAAAATCCTCCCTCTCCTTTCCATCTGCTCTCTGCAAAGCCTGTAGCTGGAGGAGGCTGCTCTGGCCCGCAGGATGGGGGGAGAAAGTGGGGGTGGGGAGCTTGACGTTTAGGGAGTTAGCAGAGGTTTTAGGTCAACCCTTTAGGCAGTAAGGTTCAGTCAGAATAGGAAAGAAAAGACAATACAGCCTTCCCTTCTCCATATGCTCCTCCAGAGGGGTAGAGGAAGTAAGGGGGAGGCTCTTTTATATGCAATATAAACCGTATCTGTCTAGACATAAATAACCCATTCCTGTGTCTTAAACTTGTAAGTGCAAGAATTACCTGGGAATTTTGTTAAACTGCAGATCGGCATTCATTATGTCTGGGGTGGAGCCTGGATTTCCAAATTTAGGACAAACTTCTTGTGGTGTCCATGCTGCTTCTAGGATCCCAGTCTTAAACCACCACCCTATGTCTGATATCTAATCCTGAGTTCTCAAAGTTACCTGTCAAATATGCTCTGAAGTCTGACTTTATTTGCCCAAGAGTATTTTTCCACTTTATTTAAAGAAATGAGCAGTACAGACACAACTGATACTCCTTCTGATACGGTGTTTTAAAATGCAAGCCATGGGTCTCCCCTTTCCTGGTTGTCTTGCGCCCAGTGCCCTCCCTCTTCATGCGGGGTCCCTCCGACCCCCCATTCCCTCTCCTGCACCTGTCCCTCTTTCTGAAACCCTCTTTCACTTTCAAGCGGCTGCTGAGAGGTGACTTTGGACACCAGCCTAGTTTTTGAGCAGAGCTTCTGTGTTTTATAACCTCGGGCAATTTAATTAAGTTTGGGGAGCCCGCAGTTTCCTTGCCCAAATTGTAGGGCTAACCTTTCCCGGGGTTCCCTACAGAATGAAGGAGATAAGGCAGGTAAAAGCGCTCCACTGAGCAGGGGC
Organism: Talpa europaea; assembly: GCF_964194135.1. Classification (NCBI taxonomy): domain Eukaryota; kingdom Metazoa; phylum Chordata; class Mammalia; order Eulipotyphla; family Talpidae; genus Talpa; species Talpa europaea. The sequence continues at coordinate 20,189,868 of NC_140077.1, read as the reverse complement.
TGCTGAAGTGGCACAGGGAACCCCAGGCTGGCTTGACCTGGTTTTTCTCAACCTCTGGCGGGTGAGCGGCTGCAGGGACTAATCGAACAAACTTCTGGGGCCCCTCCCGTTCCCACCTTATTCCCAGATCCTTGACTTCCTGGGGGAAAATCAGTGGCTCTTCTCGCTGGGAGCTTTCCCTCCGCAGTGCTGCAAAGGGAGGCTGTTGTGTATTCAGGTGCCCCTCGATGCCCCTCCTCGAGCTGGGAGCAGAAGTTCTAGTCCCAAGTTCCCGGCGCTCGGCAGCCTCCGACTGGCGAGGGTGTGGCGGGAGGGAGGGAGGGAGGGAAACTCGGGATAAGCCCGCCCAGCCCTAGAGGGTGGGAGGTGCCCAGCAGGGGGTTTGGCTGCTCCAGGTCACACGCTCTCTCCTGTGCACGCGAGCACCGGCACACACTGTAGCTGCTCCGACCCTCGTGGCCAACCCGTGTGTCCACACAGGGGGACAGTCCCGCTGCAAGTCTACAGTTACCCCTGCCCGGAAGATCCCTTAGATACACACCAGCTGTCACGCCCAGGTCTCCCCCCACGTTTGCCTCCAGCCCAGGGAAAGGACTGGCCTTCACCCATTTGGTTTCAGGCTGCCACATGGCCAAGCTAAGCTGCGCACAGACACAGAGTTTGTCCCACAGGTCACAGGAAATCACTTAGGGGCCTTCCTGGTGTCTCTCACCTGTTCCCCTGCTGTCAAGGGAAGGCCAGCTGCCCTATGCCGTGTAGCACACCAGCCTGCTGTGCAGACTCACAGACATAGTTTACCCTTGAGCCCACTTTGTATCCACAGGCTTTGTGTTGTATTCCTTTCCCACTAGAGATCAGAAACTGGGCCTTTTCTGGTCAGCTCTGGGAGGAAGGTTACTGTCCTGGGGTGCTCTGCTGGCAGTTAGTCAAGAGGAGAGGGAGAAGACTATTAACCCCACAGAAGCCCCAAGCCAACTCTGCATCCTCAACTACTTTCCTAGGGGAAAGTGAGGTGCGGGCCTCCCGCTGGTTGGAACAGGATACCCTCACATTTCCTTTACAGTGGGTGTGACACCAGCCAGAGAAAGTGAGGGGAGGTGCTGAGTGACAGGATGCTTCTCTTGGGGGTGTTGGAGGAAACACATCACTGTGGTGAGGACTTCGATTGGTGAACTGGGCACTGCCAGTCCCCAGCAATGCCTGAACCTTGTGCCCTGGGAAGGGTCCTCCTGTCCCCTCCACACAGCACTCCAGCTTCCTCGCTTGTCACTATAGCTCACGGACTGGGCTTGTGAGCTTCTGTGCCACCTGCAAATGGGCACCTGCTTGGATCTCCCAGGGCGTGGGAGGAAATTTCCATGTGGCCTCAAGCCTAACTGTCCAGGTCCAAAGCTTGGGCAAAAAGCTCTGTAAGAACGGTTGGTGGACAACTCAGAGGCTCCCCCTTTCCTCCTTTCTCTGCCCCAGCTACAGAGACAATAGGAGACACTGGGAGATAGGAATGCCAGGTTGTAATTTGCCAGCAATGCAAAAAGGTTGAGAAAGGGACTCACTCTCATTTTGAGTCCTGGCTCCTGCCAGGCTTAGGGATGTGGAATATCAACAAGTTCCTGGAGAGAAGAGGCACCTTGCACCTCTGCCCCCCAAATCTGCTCCCTTGGGGGTTGAGGGACTGAGTGATAGGGAAGAAAACATAACTTGCATTCACCTGCTTGTATCCAACCTGTCTGCAAACTTGAGCCTCCACTCAGCTGGGACTAGGACTTGGCAGACTGAGATGGTGCAGTCCCAGCTGCAGAGTCTGTGAGGGGGCTGGAGAATCTGTAACCTGACCTTTCTTCAGCCAACCTGAGTCAGTGGACCCCTATGGAATCCCACCATCTGGCACTCTTATGGGCTGTCAGAAAGATAGTGCCCTCAGTCCTGGCAATGGCAAAGGCAAAGGTTGAGAGTGGAGTTGGGACCTGTTACTTTTTTTTTTTTTAAGATTTATTTATTTATGCATACAAGAACGGGGGTATAGGCCAGAGGTGTGGGGGGTGAGAGGATTCACCAGAGACAGAGTGGGGAACAGAACAGGCAGACGGACTGAAATACACTGCTGAGGGGAGCAATGGGCAAGTCAGGAGAGGTCTGCTGCGCCACGTGGGTACTCCCTGGCTGGGGATTGAACTCATGCTGCAGTGGTTGTGGATAGCTTCATAGGTTGAGTCTTAACACCTTGTGCCGTTTTTTTTCTGTTGAAGAAAAAAACCCCCCTAGGCTCTTTTGTAACTCCTATGGTGGTGGGGCTATGGGTTTCATCATTGTGGGTTCTGCTACCCCCTCTTCACATTCCACTGGGGAGAAAGAGTTACAAGGGAGGCTGGGAAATGTAGTTCCTAGGTGGAACCATATGCTCAGGGGAAAGACTGACTTTGAGGGGACTAACTGCGTTCTCTATAAACCTTTACATGGATCTATAAATGCAGCTGCTTCTGAGTGTCGGGATACATAAGATCAGTGAGTCTCATGGACATTAGCTTGATTTTTAAACTCCAATATGAATTCTTTTTTTTTTTAAGATTTATTTATTTGTTTGTTTGTTTGTTTATTTATTTATACAAGCACTGGGTACAGTCAGAAGCGCAGGAGGGTGAGAGAATTCACCAGAGCCAGAGCGGGGAGCAGAGCAGGCAGAAGGACCGAAGTACACTGCTGAGGGGAGCAGCAGGCGGCAGGAGAGGTCTGCACACCATGTGGGGCCCTCCTCCGGCTGGGGAGCAGGTGGGGATCAAACCAGTGCTGCAGAGGCTGCGGGCAGCTTCACAACCCAGCACTCAACCGCTGCACCACTGGGGAGGCCCCCAATATGAATTCTTGTTAAGAAGCAACGTTTCATGGGAAGTCAGTTTTAAGGCACAGATCAAGTTCATGGATGATAGTATTGGCAGAAGCTTGTTATTGGAGAAGGTACTTCCAAACCCTCCACTAGATACCTGACTGGTCCCCTGGGGCTATAATATAGTGTAGTCGGGAATTTGAGTGATTGCTGCTGCTAGCATATTGGGTACCTTGCAGTGATGGTAACCAGGTTAACTTTGGCAAGATGTTGAGTTCATGTGTGACTTTCATCTCAATCTTGGGGTCATTTGTTCAGGAGAATGTTGAGCAAGCCCTGCAGCTCCCTGGGAAGGTAATTGATTAAGATCCAGGCTTGGTTATTTTGTCCATCTGCTTGCTAAGAAGCTTTTCTATAATGGAAGACTTTGCGATCTTTATAAAACACAAATATTTTCACACTCTGTATCCACCCTAAAAGATGCTTCTTTATATATTTTTTCTCCTACTTCTTTGCACCAAATCTTTAATTTCATTCATACTTTGTCCATTTGTCTAAACCATTAACCACTGCCCATATGTTCACTGCAGATGTTTATCTAAGACCATCTCTCCCTCCAGAGAAAGTGAGCCACAAAATATACTATTCAAAGCTCTGCCCTTTGGGTAGGTTTCTCTTGAATGGCACTGTACAGGGATGGTCCATTTCTGGTGTATTGTACTATACATGAGACTTGAAAATTGCCTTCCTCCATAAAGGTATTAGGGTATCTCCCATAAAGTAATAGATGTGATGTGAAGTGAGGAGTGGCCCATCAAGGTATGTGTGGGGTTGAGGCAAGTGGGGAAAATTATAAGGAGGTGCTTATCTCAGATGAGATCATGCAGGCACAGGGTCAGTACCCATGCGAGGATTAGCACGCTTCCCTAAATTTTACCTTTAGACATCTTGCTTGTCCTACCCTGGTCCAGCCCTGCACAGAACACTTATTTATGCCTTCAGGACCTACTTGGACCTGGTTCCATAGCCTATACTCCCACTTGATGATGGATTCTTAAAAGTACAGTCAACACATGACTAGGTAGATCAGATAGCAGCCAGCTCAGTTCATCCTGGCATCTCAAGTACACCTAGTGATTCACAGCAAACCCAAGTGCCATCTGTAAGTAGATATTTTCTTTTGGAAAAGTACAACTTATTGGTTATTTGCTGAGTCATGAGTAGTGCTGTCATTGTGATTTCTCCATTGCAGAAGACAGCCTAGAGGAGGTAAACTCTCAGCTGGGCAATGGAGGCTGAAGAGGAGCTCACACAATCAATATATAGAACAATATATAAAACAGGGTCCATGTACCACAGAAAATTTGAACTTTCTCTAAACCCCATCCATGTTCTACTATGCCCGGACAGTTAAACGGAGATGTGAGAGAAATCATCATCTTTCACTCTTAGAGTCTCTCATGGTATAATTTTTGCAATCCCCCCAGAATGTAATTTTTGATCTACTGTTTGGATGGAGGAGAGCTTCAGGCACTTTCATTTTGCCTTTCAACTACCAACTTGCAAATGTGTACTTTTTGCTGGTTCCTGAGGATAAAAAGGAAGACGGGTTTGCAGCCCAACCAGCCCACTGTAAGGCACATTGAGTCAAAACTTATCACTTCTATAAGCCTCCACTCTGACTGACAAACCACAGGGACATTCATATTTGCTGAAAGCCAGCATCTAATAATCTTGCCAAAGAGTATTTTTCTTTTTCCAGGGTTTAATTTCCCTGGGAATGGTTGAAGATTCTTTGAAAGAAAGTTAAGAGGAGAGTTCAGTGGAGGTTTGTGGATAAGAGTACAGGAGCTGGACGGTGTACATTTCAGTTCTCTCTATTTTTGTTTTTTAAACTGTAAAATGGGGCTAATAGTTTCTACTTCTTAGGGTAGTTTCCCCCCCCTCAAGTCTAGCTTGAGATATAATCTGCATACACTAAAGCTTACCTTTTTTAGTGAATAGTTCTGTGAGTTTGACAAATGCAACTGTTTGCGTGGCCACCATGGAGACTCACCAATAACAGCAGTACAGCATGGTGAATGCTGCCCTAGGTGGAACCAGCAGGTGGTGCCCCCAAACCAGACTGGGAGAGGCAATTGTGGAAGACAGCCTAGTGGAGGTGAACTCTCAGCTGGGCACTGAAGGGTGAGGAGGAGTCATATAGTCAATACATAGAACATTTCTATCACTTTCCAAACTTCCTTCATACCCCTTTGTAGGCAACCCCCGCCTTATCCCTGGCTCCTGGCAACATCTGATCTATCTTCTATCTCGATAGTTGCCTTTTCAAGAATGTCATGTTAATGGATTCATGTTATATGTCGCCTTTTGAGTCTGATTTTTCTCTCTTAGCATGATGCATTTAAGATTCATCCATGTTGTTGAGTGTTTCAGTAATTTGTTACTTTTTAATTGCTTAGTAGTATTCCATTGTCCATTTGTTCATACATTTATCAGTTGGAGGATGTTAGTTAGGACTGGTTCCATTCCCAAAAATGTCATATTGTTTTGGCAATTAAGAAAAAAGCCGGGCCTCCCCAGTGGCGCAGTGGTTGAGCACTGGGTTGCGAAGCCGCCTGCAGCCTCTGCAACACCGGTTCGATCCCCGGCCGCAGGGCGATGGTCCCACATGGCGTGCAGACCTCCCCTGCCGCCCGCTGCTCCCCTCAGCAGTGTACTTTGTCAGTCTGCCTGCTCTGCTCTCCCCTCTGGCTCTGGTGAATTCTCTCACCCTCCCGCGCTTCTGACTGTGCCCAGTGCTTGTATAAATAAATAAATAAATAAATAAATAAATCTTTAAAAATAAATAAATAAAGGCAATCACTCTCTTAAAAAAAAAAAAAGAAAGAAAAAAGCCAATATAAACATTTGTGTTCAGGGTTTTCTGTGAAGATAAATTTTCTTTTTCTTGGGTAGGTACCCAGAAGGGGGTTGCTGAATCATACAATAAAAGTATGTAAAGCTTTATAATAAATCACCAAATTGTTTTCCAAGATGGCTATGCCATTTTGCAATTCCACCAACAATGTATGGGAGTACTAGTTACTCTATATCCTTGTCATACGACTTGGTATATTCAGTTTTTAAATTTAAATTAAAAATTTTAAAGGTTGTAGCATCTTTTTGTGATTTTAATTTACATTATTCTAGTGATCAATATTGTGTCTATTTGGTAAAGTATCTGTTCAAATCACTTGCCTATTTAAAAAAATGGAATTGCTTCCTTCTCCCTCTCCCCATCTTTTTTCCCCTTTGAGAGTGACTTTTCTACACACAGGGGCAAATTACCTTACAAGACAACGTGTATTTTCTTACGTTTCCTCCATCAGTGTCAGACCTCAAAAATCCCAAGTAACTAGGAAAAAGTCTGTCAGAATTATATTCCGTTTGGGAAAGAAATATCTTGCTGTTACCTTTCAAGTCTCCCCCGCTCCCCTTCCCACATCACCCTGTGGTCTCAAATGTCTGCCAGCAGTCGCCTCTGAACTTAACAGAATTAAGAATAATGTGCAAGTAGTTTATACTTTCCAAATTGTTTGGAGCTTTCCTCCCCCTGTTGCCTCTGGCCACAAGCATTGGGGTCCCTCACTTTTCATGATCAGATCTGATGAGTGGTTATGAGCTGGTGACAAAACTGAGGATTTTTATTATTCTTCACATTTAAATCCAACTCTTCAGCCTCAGTTTTTAAGACTGTGCATTTTCCCCTCTAATATCTGTTTTTCCTCTGTATAGCAGGCCATTCCTTTGCTATACTATGCTTCAAATATATTGCACCTCTAATTTGAGAAAAAGAGAAATGTTTTGAAGTTCGATTTTTCCCAACACTGGGTTCTACTGATGCTCTAATATCTGAATAATGTGAAAGATGTAGCTTTATAATTCAATACATTTCCATATATAAATATATATGTTAATGTATAGGACTATGTGTTAATGTTAGCTTAATTCACAAAAACCAACACAAAAAGTACTTCATTGTAAAATGTTCTAGAAATATTGCTGATAATCTGCATATAAACAATTATATGGCAATATTTCCATTGGACATCAGGCAAAACATCCAGTTTAAACTTTCAGCTTTTCATTCACTTTGTCATTTGTGTATAACTGGTAAAGTTACAATATATAATAACTATCCCATCTACTCTTTAAGACATGAACCACGGATAATATATTTAATATAGTTTACATGATAAACATTGGTTCCTTCTAATAGCCTTGACTCATCTTTGCTCCTTTCTTTGCACCCCTTTATTCTAATATAATTTAATATTAGGGTAACATGCATCATTTTTAAAAAGTATCAAAATACCATTGGTTTACCCCAATGAGATCTAATTGACATATTAGTTTCAGGTGTACAGCATAATCACCCAATATTTGTATGTACTGCAAAATGATCACCACAATAAGTTCAGTTAATATCCATCATCATACATGTTACAATTTTTTCTTGTAATGAGAATGTTTAAGGTCTATTCTCTTAGCAACTTTCAAATATGCAATACAGTATTATTAGCTATAGTCATCATGCCGTACACTAGACCTCCCATGGTCTACTTCACAAGACCATGCAGAGATCTAGACTCCTTTTTATCTTGTATTTTTCAGCATCACTAGAGTATTGCTCTTGTGTACATTTGAAAATGCCTCATCATCACTTCTATTTTCTTGATAAGAAGAAGCAAAAATAATTATAATATCAGAAACCCTCATCCATGGGGTGTCTGTCAGCTCTGCTGATTAATGTGCAATTTATATTCATTTGCCTCTAATCCCTAAGTGTTGCTATTTGCTCTGAAGCACAAAGGGTTTTTCATTTTCTTTGAAATAGAGAGCCACCATCTCCCAGTAGCCTCCCCAGCTCAGAGAACAGTTTACTGGAACTCTTTTAGGTGCTTCTGTTACTTTCTTCACCAAAGTATTTTTCAAGTACTTTGAGAATGAAATATCTCCAACTCTTTCCAGGGTCACAACGTGTATGTGGTCAAGTTGCATTTTGATCTTTTCCAGTGTTCCTGTCTCTATGTCTGCACATTCCATAGAGATTATACTGCTTCTGACACTGTGCCTTTTGACCAAGCTGAATTTAAAGAGATATGAGCACTTGTCAAGATTTCTGAAGTCTTCTGGTTCAAGCAGCTGGGAGACCAGGCTCCTGTCAATTATCTGCTCCTTCAAATAGAACCTCCTCTCCACAAATTGACATGCTGGGATTTGACCTAACTGAAGAACATGTTGGGCAAAAGAGGTGGGAAATGCAGATACATGGTGTCCACTTTTTTTTTTTTTAAGATTTATTTATACAAGCAGTCAAGCAGTGGGTACAGTCAGAAGCGCAGGAGGGTGAGAGAATTCACCAGAGCCAGAGTGGGGAGCAGAACAGGCAGACAGACAGAGGACACTGCTGAGGGGAGCAGCAGGCAAGACAGGAGAGGTCTGTGCGCCATGTGGGACCCTTGCCGGTGGCCGGGGATCGAACTGGCGCTGCAGAGGCTGTGGGCAGCTTCGCAGCCCAGCGCTCAACCGCTGCGCCACCTACATGGTGTCCACTTTTAAGGTAACTCTGGAGGAAGTCACAGTACCATCAGTCAGAGGAGGAGCCCAGCCAGACAGTGGGGAGGGGCCTTTCAGAAGCTCAGTGACAGTGGTATGCCCTCCAATGCATCTTATATAGCCCCATTCCAATCCTTGGGGTATTAACTTTGGGGTTCAATGTCCTGATTTTGTCCAACAAATTCGGAGATTGGTTTTTATTTGTCAGCCCTGTTGCTACAAGAGATAAGGTGTATTGTTACTTTGTGCTGAGATTTAGGGCTTGAGCTTGTTATCCAGTATCTGCAGTCTGTCCTGTGATTTCAGAAGCAAGTACTCCATCCTACATGGTCTCCTCAAGCCTGTCCTGAGGAGGCACTTCTGGTTGAGCAGGCGATAATTTAATTAAGTAGTTGCATTGTATGGCTGAGGCTACCAACTCCCATTCCTGAGCCCTAATTAAGTCAAATAGCCAATTCCCATTTCCCCTGGTTGTCTTCTGCCTGTTTTCATTTGTCTTCTACCAATTTAGGTACCCGTTAGGATTCTTGGCAGCAAACATAAAAATTGAATTTGGCCATCTTAAAGCCTAAAGATAAAAGGAGTTTTAGGGAAAGATTTTGGATAGCTCATCGAATTCTCATAAATGCCAAAGAACCAGTCAGTAGGAACCAGGAAGATGGCAAATGCAGCCAAGGTCAAACTACAAGAATATTCTGGGCAGGACGCCCCACTGGTGTCTCTGTCACTGAGCAGTCCATGCTCTTGGCACCGTGTTCCCACCCCTACCACCCCCACTTTCAATAATTTTTCAGCTGTCCTTCTATCATTTGAGTCATCCTGAGCAGGAACATTAATTGGCTGGACTGAGGTCATGTGCCCACAGGCTAGCTGGTGGTGTGGTAGAAAGAGCCCTGGCCTCTTTGCTGCTCTAGTGGCCGGTGGGATTCTGCTTCCTTCTAACACACATAAAAGGCCTCCAGAGATGGCAGGTGTTCAGATGTGGAGTACATACACACACACACACACACAGAGACACACATATACCACACACACAGCTACTTGCTGGAGTTAGGAACTTTCTGGCTTTCCACTCCTCCATAAAGCCTAGAACCTCTACCCCACTTCAGACTGTATTCCCTCTAGTCCCATGCCATGGACAGACCCCCAGACCTGAGCCCCATCAACAGGTGCTGCTTTCTCTTCGCAAGGCCTCAGAGCACTGCCGGGCAGAGTCACAGGGCAGGAAGATGGGTAGATGCATGGGGTCCAGCTTTTGTTGAATCTCCCAATGGCTTCGAAACCCTTGTATGTTAAATAGCATAATATTTACCTCTAAAAAATATGATTCTTGCCACATGTCGGTAAAATGAACAATAAGTCTTTAGTAGAATCCAATTTCTATCCCACACTCAAACTGTTTTCCAAATCCGATGAAAGAGATCTTTTGTAAGGCAAATATGGTTATATCACTTCGTTAAATTACTTCAGTATATCAACATTGTAGTATAATGGAAATGCAATCAGTCCAACGTGGTGTGGAATCAAGAGGGACTGTACCCCTCTTTCTGCTCTCCTTTCTCTTCTCTCTTGTTCTTTTCAGTCCAGCCCATCTCCCAAGAAGTATAAACTGTTGACTTCATGTATTTTCTTCCATTAAGTTTCCAGACATTCACATGCCAATATGTATCTCCTTAACAAAGACTACAAAGGCGTCACACCCCTCACTTTCGTGTGACTTGCCTTCTTCACTGGGTAACCTCTCTTGGCTTCTTTCTATATCAGTAAACATGAAGATCCTTCAGTGGCTTTGTCTCCTCTCTCACTGGAGCCCCCTCACTACCAAGTGGCACGCAGTTCCCTGAGGGCACACGCCTCACCCCTCCATGGCTTTGCATGCCTCGCCTCCTCTTGCATACACCTGGTCCCCTTTCATGGGACCCAATAAACTCTTACCTTCTCTGAAGGCTTCTCTACCCTCAGGAAAGAATTTCTTCCCAGTTCCCAAAATGCCCTTGGTGTTCTTCTCTACTCACACTCCTCGCTGGGTTTGGTGAGAGCTCAACTGCTTGTCCTCTTCTCCCACCAGACTACATACCCCAGAGGCCACCCTCTGGGTCGTAACCTAATCTGAGAAGTGACATCCCCTCACTTTTGCCATAATCTATTTATTAGAAGCAAGTCTCTAAGTTACAGCCACACTCAAGGGAGATAATCCCACCAAGGGAGGGGCTACCCAGGAAGTAGATGACCAGGACCATTGCAGAGCCTGCCTACCACACCCCTCACCTGTACGAGCCCGTGGTACCAGGCCCAACGCCTTTCTTTTCCCATCTCCACCCCTACTCTCTCCCTTATGACCTCAGCTGTGTGAGCAACAACCTACCCACAGCCTTGGCTGTTTCTCTCAAGTGAGGATTCAGGACAACTTCAGAAGGACGTTAGCCTCAGAAGATATGGACGCAAACATCAGGTGCCCTGGTTCATGGAGAAAATTCTGATTTTATTCTCTTTGGTATGACCACTGTCAGAGGTTAGCAGTTACTCTGGGTATGGAGAAGACCAGAGGCCAGACGGGCTTGGAGGCACTGTCTCTCCTGAGGCTGGTCAGAGGCCCAGGACCACATCAGGGCATAACCCCAAATCAGCCTTTCCCAAATGTGGGGGGGCTTGCAGGCTCTTCCCAAGGGCTGGCCCTACCTTAGTTGGACTTGAGGTCATTGTTACCCATGTCCCCAACTATTCTTACCAAAATCTCTGCCAAGGTGCACACTCCTTCAGGGAGGGTTTGGGCTCCATTTGCCTGGGTGCTAGTTTGAGTATCACTGTCTTTGTTGCAGAAAGACTGGGATCTGGAAACTCAGAGGTCTGTGAACCTGGCGAATGAGGAAAATACAACCTTAGTAATTTCCCCTTTGGGGAGATCTCAGTCCATTTTGGTGGATCCATTTTTCCATCTCTGATCCTCCCTTCAATTTGTTTTTGGTTTCCAGATTCTTACCTCCCTGACTCCATATCTCTTCTCTTGATTTCATACCCTAGAGCACAGGAGACCTGTAAAATTGGGCCTCCCCTCTTTAGTAGGACATGGGAGGATTTGAGAGGACTGTTCCCCTCTGCCATTCCCCCTCCCGGTAAAGGATGTCTGCATTCACAGATATCCACAAGAGGGCGCTTTCCCAAGCTACGCCTGTTCCCAGAGTGGCCAGCCGCCTCCGGGAGGCTAGCTAACTGAAAACTGACGCAGGATGGAACACTGCCATCCACGGAAAGACTTGGGCACAGGACATATGAAGAAGTGATAGGTCTACCTGAGTCCCAGCATCCATCCAGGAGCTTGGAGAAAATTGGTCCTCAGGTCAGTTGTCAGTTTCAGGTTTCCAGAGACAGAGAATGGCCCGGACTTCTTGTTTGTCCCACTCACTCTCTCTGCCCAGGCGCTCACCCCTCCAGGGAGGGGGTACTATTCATCTTGGTGTCCCCAGGTCCTAGATGGGTGAATGACCAAGCAAACAAATGAGCAGACAAAGTATAACACTTGAGAGACTTTGGTCCAGATATCTGTGTGCGTGTGTGAAATGACATGGATACACACTTATTCACTGAAGGTCCATTTGTAGTTTCAAAAGATTGGGAACTTAAGTACCTATCAGTTAAGAACTGGGAAAATAAATTATGGTCTATCCGTCAGTGTAATGTGTGCAGACACACACACACACACACACACACACACACACACAAACCAACAAAATGAGACGTCTAAATACCCTGATGTGTTGGGCCTCCCCGGTGGCGCAGAGGTTGAGCGCTGGGTTTCGAGGCTGCCTGCAGCCTCCGCTGCGCAGGTTCGATCCCCGGCTGCTCCCCGGCCACCGGAGGAGGGTCCCACATGGCGCGCAGACCTCTCCTGCCGCCCGCTGCTCCCCTCAGCAGTGTACTTCGGTCCTTCTGCCTGCTCTGCTCCCCGCTCTGGCTCTGGTGAGTTCACTCGCCCTCCCGTGCTTCTGACTGTACCCAGTGCATGTATAAACAAAGCAAACAAACAAACAAACAAACAAACAAATAAATAAAAACATGCCTCTATTAAAAAAAAAATTTAAAAAAAATACCCTGATGTGGGCCACTCTCTAAGACACATTATGAGGTGTGAAGAGTGAGGCGTGGGGCACAGAGGCTGCCTCTGCATGTGCACGGGGGAGGGGTTAGTAGATGTGGGTGTGTGTGGCAAGGCCCAGGAAGGACCCCTGAGGAAACTATAGTTCTGGTCCTGTTCGCCGGGTTCTGGCTTGAGAGAGGGTGAAAGGAAGGCTGCCTTGTTGCTGCCTTGACCTGTTTTAAATTTTTTTAAAGATTTATTTTTATACGAGAATTGGGATATAGGCCAGAGGCACAGGAGGGTAAGATTCATCAGAGACAGAGTGCGGAGCAGAACAGGCAGACTGACTGAAATACACTGCTGAGGGGAGCAGCGGGTGAGACAGGAGAGGTCTGCGCGCCATGTGGGTATCTCCCTGGCCGGACAGGAATCGAACCCGTGTTGCAGAGGCTGTGGACTGCTTCACAGCGCTGTGCTCAACCCACTGCACCCCTGGGGAGGCCCTTTAACTTTGTTTTGTATGAGCATATTATTTATTGGAAAATACTTTTAAGAACACACATTTGGAGTCGCAGACTTGGGTCCCCACCCCACTGCCGTTTGCCAGCTGTGTGATGTGAGCAACTGCTGATCCTCTTTAGTCTCATTTTCTTCATCTGTAAAAACAGACTGTGAGACGTCCTCCCGGGGTGTTTCTCTGGTACATTTGGGGAGCCCGAGCTTTGCCTAGAACTTCTGCCCCTTCCTTAACTACATACAGACAACAAACAAGGAGAAACTTCTGACCAGGAGCACCCAAGGTCACTTACTAAAACCTCACAAAAGGCAGTAAAGCAAGAGATCAGTAGTGTGATCCCTGACCCACAGACCTTGGCCCCAAGTGTGGACAGTGAGCTTGACTCCCCTCTGGGTCTGCTGGTGACATTCTCTGACACCCACTCTCTCCCTGTGTCTCCCTGTGTCTCTCCCTGGTCCCCACATCTGGGACCAGCCCTTAGGAATTCTGTCCCAAACCAGACACTCATGTCATAAAATTCCTCCTTGTTTCACCTCTTCCTCTCTCTTACCCAGGACACAGTGGTGCAAATGAAAAGGCCTGTAACCCGTAGCCATCTGGGGTTTTACCGGGAGAGGTGACCCTGATTTCAAGCTTAATAGTCTATAGAGACATTCTCCTTAAAGTGAGTGGCAGTTTCAGGCACTGCATAACTCCAGGCTGTGCTGTTGACCCAGTGTCTAAGCTGTGCATGCCAGGAAGCTTCTCATTCATCATATATTCACTTGACAAAAATTAATTCAGTGCCTTCTCTCTGCCAGGGATGTGAGGAGAGTAAGCTGCCTGAGGAAGTTATGGTCCATTGGTGAGGATAAACAGTTAAATAAACTAATCATAGTCAAGTGCAACAAGCATCAGAGAGACTGCTATGCTAGGCTTTCTGGCAGTTCCAAGCACAGGTACCTGCCCCATGGGCAGGGCAGCAGGCTCCTCTTGGGAGAAAGTGAGGCTTCAGCTGGAACCCGAGGGTAGAGGTGGAGGACAAGCGCTGGTAGAGAGAAGCGCTTTTTCGCCAGCTGTCGTGAAGGTGATATGGTGAATGTAAATGGCAAATGCAAGACCCCGCACCCTGTAAGTCTCCTTCAGCGACAGAATCCGCAGGAATTTGAGCGGTGCCCTGGCCCGGAGTTCAGAGCGGCCATCTCCCTGAAATGCCACGAGGGGGCGCTCACTCCCTGTGATTGTGTGTTTCCACCCCGTCCTTCCAGCAGCAATGCAGACGTTCTCCCACTAGGGGCTGGTTATTTACACCTTACAAAGCTGTTACTAAGCGCCCGGACACTAGCTGCCCCTGCTAAGTTAGCGTGTGCTAGAGGCTAAGTGGCTCCTAACAGCCATGCCCTGTGTTTTCTGTTAAAGCCTAGGATTTGTTCCTCTGATGTTGCACCACCTCAAAATTTCCGAAAATAGTCACCACTGTGTGCTTTTCCTCTTTCCCACCCAGACCAGGCATCCGTGAGGGACAGTCTCTCTGGATGGGGAGGGTGCTGGCCTCAGGTGCCTTAGGGCCATCTAAGCCAGCACAGCTTCACTTCTCTGCACCTGTCACCCTCCCACCCCCCCCCCCCAGATCCCTGGCTGGGAATATGTCCCTCTCCAGAGAGGATGAGAACATATTCTCCCACTGATCACCTAGAGTTAGGAACGCGCTGCTTTGAACCCCACAGTCTCTGCCCAGATGGCTTCTGGACGGCATTTGATGTCTGCATGCTCTGGAGTGGACATAGTTGTGGTCCAGCCCACACTCTGCCACAATCTTGGGTCATCATCCCCAAAATAGAGATGAAAAGATGTAGCATCTTACTTTGTGGATGGCTGAAAGAACCAGGTCCAAGCAATATTCACAAGCCTTGTTCCTTTTCTCCCCTCATCCATGGAGATCTTTAAACACACAGAGAATGACCCAGGTAGCTTCCCAAGGAGGGGCCATTTCCTGACAGACGCTTCAAGCCAAAGAGGGAAGCCTGGTTTGGGGTTGGGGGGCTGTGGCAGGAAGTCAACACGATCACTTTTCAACTTTCCCTGTGAGGAGTCTGACTGAGATTGGGGTCTGACAAGGGCAGGACCTGATGAGGTCAGAAAAGGGTCAGCAGAAGGGTTTCTGGGTGAAGGAGGTGCAGACATGGGTGGACTCCATGGGTTACTATCTGTCCCCTCCAGGGACAGGAACATGACCTCAGCCACCTGGGCCTGACCTCCAGTTCCTGCACAGAGAGGGGAGAGGGCAGCCCCTGGGGTCAAGAGTGACCAGCACCTTTGTGCTCTGGGCGTTGCCTCCATTAGGACCCATTAGAGTCAATGGGGATGTGGCCACCCAACAATGCCCCTTAGGAACTGCAGTCTTCTCCCCTGTGCCACCAGAGCTGGAGCAGACCCAAGGTTGTAGGACTGTTCCTCAGAACCCTCAGAGACGAGGAGGCAGGAAGGAGGTGACAAGGCTCCTGTCTCCTCTCTGCTCCATGAGAGAAGCCCCCAGAAGGAAGCATGCTTAAAAACTGAGAACTAAAGAAAAAGAAAGAATAAATCATACAACTTATTAATGCATTTTAACAATTGTTAAATGAATACCCCAGCATAGAGGTCAAGAAATAGAACATTGCCTGCACAGGTACCCCCAGGAACCCCTGCTGTTCATCATCCTCCAGGCCCTGAGCATGAGTTAAAGGGAACCAATAGGTCTGGTACAAGAGGTAGCTTGTGTGTGTGTGTGTGTGTGTGTGTCCTTCAGATGCAGAGTTCAGTTAACCACACTCTCCAGATTGTACAATGCAGTCATCCAAGGCAGTCCTTTTTTCCTTTTATATGTTTATTTTCCTTCTCTTATCTCAATCACTGCTCATATTTCCCTTTTCCCCACAGTCACTTGTTATATTGTATTTGGTCTATGGCTTTGGGTATATTTCACCTCTGACCTTGGCAATGAACATCTTAAAATAGATAGTGTTTTGCCTCTATATGCATTTTGGATCCCTTTCTATCCCTAACTTTTTTCACTGTTTTAAAGACTTATCCGTGTTATTAGATAGACCTGGAATCCATTCTTCTACCGCTACCTGTTTACTCTGCAGAATGCATCCATCAGCCACAGTTTGCTTCTCCATTCTCCTGACGATGGGCCCTTAGGACGTGCTGATACTCTGCTGTAGCAAAGAGCACTCATGCGTGTGCCCTCGGGGACCTTGTTCGAGGATTCGCCTGCTCAGGTTTATGAGCAGGAGGAGACATGAGGATTCACGTCCTCAGTCTCACTCTGGTCTTATTCTCCAGTCTCCAGTCCCAGCAGCCACGGTGCTCCCTTTTCCCCGCCCTTGCCCTTAACATCCAGCCCGTTCTGGGTGCTCCGGGCCCTCGCGCTGTTTCAGGCTGGACTTTTTCTGATTACAAGTGAGTGTGAGCATCACTTCATGTATTAGTTTTTTTAATTTCCTTTTCTTGAGATTGTTGGTTAATTTTCTTTACACTTTTTCCTTTTAGGTTTGTCTTTATCGTCGTTGGTATGTAGGAGTTTCAAGTGTGCTGTGTTCTCGGTGTTATCCCCTTGTCAGTTTTGGGTGTTGTGAATATCTTCCCCAATCTGCACTTACTACCCATCAGTTAATTACCTTCAAGGTAGTTGGTTTCCTTCAAGGAAAAAATCCTTAAGTTTGATGTATTCAAATCCATCCATTTTTTGAAATGTTTGTACTCTGGGGGACTTATTTTAAAAGTCCTTTCCTGCCCTAAAATCACAAAGTTTTTCCTGATATATATATATCTTTTGAGATTTATTTTTATACAAGAGCTGGGGTACAGGCCAGATGTGCGGGAGGGTGAGAGGATTCACCAGAGACAGAGCCAGGAACAGAACAGGCAGACCGACTGAAATACACTGCTGAGGGGAGCAGCAGGCGAGACAGGAGAGGTCTGCTGCACCATGTGGGTAGCTCCCTGGCCAGGGATCAAACTCATGCTGCAGTGGCTGGAGATAGCTTGATAGTGCTGAAACTTAACCCCGCACCACCAGGGAGGCCCCCAAATTTTTAAAATCTTATCTCTCTTGTTGGTACTTGGTATGAAATCTTATACTTTTCTCTAATTCTGGGAATTCTTTCATACATTACCCCCCCCCAATATTTCCTTCCTTTCCATTTATTTATTTTTTTCTTCCTGGAACTCTCATTTTAAAGACTTATCTATCTTTCATATCTATCAACATTTGCTCTTATATTTTTCATCTCTTCATTCCTTCCTGATACCTTTTGAGAGACATCATCAACCTTTTCTTCCAGGTTATTAATTCACTCTTAGTCTGAATCTATACTGTCATTCACCTTACATATTGGTTCTTTATTTCGGTTGTATTTTCCATACTCGATCGCTTCTTTATGCAATCCCATTCCCTATTTTCCAATTTATATTCTCCATGATCTCTTCAAGAATTTTTATTATGATTATTTTAAATTCTTGTTCTCACTGGTCCATTAATTCTGCTTCATCTCATATAGGTCGTTCATGTTTTGGATTTTCTTTTATAGTGATTGCACTACTCAAATGCCTTCTTATTTTTCTTTATGAGCTCATGTTCTCCTGGGGTATCATCCTCTTGACTGGTGGTATGTATCTGGGAGGAGACTACTACTATCTGGGTCCTTAATTCTGCCATACTCTCAAGCACACACACACACATATTGTTTGCTTACGCAGTAGCGATGTGCCTTTGGAGAGCCCACGAGGTTTCTATCTAGATTGGGCTGCTCCTGAGATGCCTCCCTCCTCTGGAGAGTCTACATAGAGAGGTTAACAGAGGTGAGAATGCTCAGCAGTTAGCTAAAAGGAGCCTGGGTTCCCATGGTGGTTTTTCACTGCATTACTTTGGTTAAGTTAGAATTTATTTTTCAAAATGCCCTAACCCTATTTGGATCTGGGCATGACTTAGCCTAGAGAAAAATTTGGCCAAGATTTGGAAGGTGACAGTAAAGCAGCTCTGAAGGGTTTATACTTCCAGAGGTGGTTGTGGCAGGAAGCAGTGAGTGACAGATGCAGAGATAGCAGTGTCCCTATTTGTCCTAGCCCCTCTTCAGCTGTGTCCATTTCTTGCTCATCGCCAGCACTGGTCATCAGGGCCCACCTCGAGGCACTGGGCAAGAACTGGCAGAAGTAGTATGTGTGAAGAGACGGTGTCTCCCTTTTCTCTCCTGTCCTAGAAACAAGGTGAGGGTACTTCCTTATTCCCCTGCTGGACCCTGCCCCCAGCCAGTGTCTCCATGGCTAAGTGGTGACTTGTCCTGACCCTCCAGCTGCCCCGCCGCCTCTAGCTTCTTTAACAATCACGCAAAGCTAATGCCTATAAGAAATTATTGATTCCATCACGCAGCGGCTCTGCTTCCCCAATTGAGCCCCAGTAGATACAGTCCCTAACAACTTCACAGAGCAGAATTTCTAGATCAACCATGACCTGCCTTCTTCTGGACCTTTCCGTGAGAGAGGAGCATGTTTCTCACTTGTTAAGCCACTGTGATTTTTGTCAGACTTTATGGAGCTGAAATACCATTTGTTTTGGATCCCACCTACTCTACATGTGTACACAAAGGAGAAAGCAATTCTAACATGTTTGACGCATGGCCTTTCTAAAGGTGATTACCCTGTAGCTCATCTGTGCCACCTCACTGTTTACCTGGTTGAGTTCTGCTCACCTTGCAGTAGGTAAATCAGTGTGCTCATTGTAACAGCACCCATCCCCAACATCTGGGCATTCCCCATCAAAGCACACCCTATCTAGAAATATTCCTGCCAGGTCTGCCTCCCTGCTAAATGACACTTTGATGCTCTTACACCCGTTGTGCCCCCATAACGCAGAACTGCCTGCTGCCGCCGACCCACTGGGGCACCTTCCCCACATGGCTGCAGAGAGGAGACATGTTTGGTGGGTTTCTGGAAGGGAGTGCGCAGCACCTCCGACTCCCTTGGGTGAAAGCAGGTTTGGCAGCATTTGCAGCCCAGACATCCTCCCTCTCATCCTCTCCCACTCCTGCGCCTGCAACTGCTTTGTAAACATTGGGGGCTTCAAGGTGGCCATTGCGCATTCGGTGGCGGTGATGCGTGCGCTCCAGACGTCAAGGCCAACAGCCCCGCCAGCGGTGTTTGATATGTAGCGCCCCCACCGAGGTGTGCCCTTCCACACTAGCTTCCCCAAGAACTGCCTACCAGGCCCCGCCCTGTGGGGGACTGGCTGCAGCCCCCCTTGCCACTAGTTCATAGAACCCCTGTGTAAGTACTAGGGGAGAGGGTCCCTTTCTCAACACGCTTTGGTGCCACCTACCAAGTGGTTCCATCGTGGACTTGCGCGGTTACAGTGTCTGCGGTGGGAATGGGACCCCTGTTAAGTTTTCATACTTTGCACAGTTAGCGAAGCCAGAGGTGGGTCTGTGTCTGGTCGATTTCTCCTTAACCTCATCAGCACCATAGCACCTCGTTATTTTGGAGCCAGACTAACTGGATCAGGAGTCTCAAGCAGGCCAATCAGATTGGTTCTCCCCAGAAATTTGAAGTTGGGTACAGAACTCTAGCTTGTCAGTATTACAGTGCGAAGAAGTACAGAAACATGGGGTGGCATTTGCTGCCATGTATCCAGGTGCCCTGGCTGCAAACAGCAAACACATTTTCCTTCACATTTTGTTAATTTGCTAACTAACCATTTACATCACTACATAATTTGGAGAGCACAATCTCACACCTCCACGTGTGTGCACGCTCCCCGCCCTTCCCCTCCACCAAGGCTCAGGTGCATGCCCTGTCCCCCACCTCTCCGTCTCCTCTGGGAACATGGATACTTTTCAGAGAGTCGAAGAATGATTTGAACCTTTGAATTTAAATAGCTAACTTAATTTAAACAAAATGGAGCATATTGGAAGGAATCTGGGAAAGCCAGAAAAGCTGGGGGCCAGGAAGGAGAAACATAACAGATTTTTGTACACTGATTTTGTAGCCTGCTGTGTTACTGCATTTGTTTATTATTTCTAATAAATTTTTAGTGGTGTCTTTAGGGTTTTTTATGTATAGCATCACGTCATCTGCAAGTGGTGATAATTTTACTTCTTCTTTTCCAGTTTGGTTGCCTTTTATTTTCCTTTTCTTGCCTAATTGCTCTGTCTGGAAATTCCAATATTTTGTTGACTAATAGTGGTGAGAGTGGACACCCTTGTCTTATTCTTGATTTAAAGGAAAAACTTTCAGTTTTTTTTAACCACTGAGTATAATGTTAACTGTGGGTATGTCATATACAGCCTTAATTAGTCCTTCTGTGCCTGTTTTGTTGAAAGATCTTTTTCATAAATATGTGTTGAGTCTTGTCAAATACTTTTTCTGTATTTATGAATGATCATGATTTTTATCTTTTATTTGATGATGTGCTGTTTCATGTTAATCAGTTTGCATGTGTTGAGCCATGCTCACATCCCTGTAGTCAATCCCATTTGACCCTGGTGTATGATATTTTCAAAGCATTGTTGAATTTGATTTGCTAGTATTATGTTGGAGATTTTTGTTTTTCTGCCTGGACCTGTGCACACATGTGGATGTGTGTGTGGTGTGTCTGTCTGGTTTTGGTATCAGGGTAATGTGGCCTCATAAAATGAGTTAAGAAGCATTCCCTTTTGGGAAGATTTTGAAGCTACGTATTAGATTTTCTTTCAGTTTGGTAGAAAACACCAGTGAAGCTGTTAGGTCCTGGACTTCTGGATTTTTTGAAGACTGTTTCAATCTCCCTGTTGACTACTGACTGGATGTCTGACACTGTAGTCTCGTCAAGAATTGCACTGATGAGGTATGGTTTTTCTGGAAAGAAGCAGTGGCTGTATGCTTCGTTGAAAATTCACCATCAAAAGAAAAGATAGGAGAACATACAAGTGGTCTTTACCGTGATATTTTAGATACACCACCAAAGACGTGATCTATGAAAGAAATAATCAATACCCTGGACTTCATTAAAATTAAAAACTTCAGTTCTGTAAAAGATACTGCTGAGTAAATGAGAAGACAGTGAAAATATTTCCAAAACATATTTGATAAAGGACTGCTATCTAGAATATGCAAAGAATTCTTAGAACTTAATAAGAAAATGAATGTACCAATTAAACAGGCAAAAGTGGGCCTCCATGGAGGTGCAAAAGGTTAAGTCTCAGCATTATGAAGCAATCCCCAGCCACTGCAGCATGAGTTCGATCCCCTGCCAGGGAGCTGACCCACATGGTACAGCAGACCCCTCCTGTCTTGCCCACTGCTCCCCTCAGCAGTGTATTTCAGTCAATTAGAGTTCTGCTCCCCACTCTAACTCTGGTGAATCCTCTCACCCACCCCAGCCCCCCCCCCCCGGTACCTCTGACCTGTACCCCAGTTCTTGTATGCATAAATAAATAAATCTTAAAAAAAGAAAAAACAGGCAAAAGACCTGAATGGATACTTCACCAAAGAAGACATGCAGATGCAAAACAAGTATGTGAAAGGCTGTTCAACATCACATGTCCGTGGGGAGCTGCAAGTTATAATGAGACACTTGACCAAAACCAAAACTTTGCCACCACCGAATGCTGGTGAGAATGTGGGGCAATAGGAACTGTCATTCATTACTGGTGGGAATGCAAGATGGTGCAGATGCTTTGGAAGAGAGTTTGGCAATTTCACATTCCAGAAGAAAATGCTCCTCTGCCCCAAGCATCCCATGCCCCGGCCCAAGGCAACCAAATCCTATTTCCCAGAACCCATCAAAATGATTCAAACTCCAATCCTAAATCTAAATCTGCCTGCCCTGTCTCACCTGCCTGCAAAAGCCGAGATTCGGGCTGTGCCCGCCTACCTTGCTTACTAAGTCTCGCGACAAACTCCGTAGTGATCCCTGCGGCCCCTGTGGCGTGGCTGCCCCTCCTTTTGGAAGCCTTAAGGAGCAAACTACCTTTTCTATGGCCGTCGTCTCCCGATCTGTTGGACTCATCATGGCTGAAGAAAAGCAAGATCCAGGGTACATTTTAAAACAGTCCTGCATAGAAACTGAGTGTGCTGTTAGGGAGGGGTATAGATTCTGAGTAGCTGATAAATACAAATGTGTAATACATGAGTGCAGAGAGAAGCCAAAGCATTGGGTTGTAGGAAAAGTCATGAGGTATTTTTTCTTTGAAAAACATAGAAAAAGTGAGTCATGACTTTTCCAACAATCCAATAATTTAGCAGGGGCGGAGAGGGAGGGAGGGAGGGGAAGAGAGAGAGAAAGAGAGAGAGAGAGAATGGCACACAATTGGGAAAGCTTTCCAGAGATCTGGGGTAAGTTATCCCCATTTATCACTTTCAAGCTCCCGTATCTAGGCTTCTGGGAGCCCTGTTTCAGCCCTGCAACTTGGAGACCACAACATCACAACCCGTTGTTTCCTTCTGCTAAATACCCCCTTTTATTTATTTATTTATTTATTTATTTATTTATTTATTTATTTATTTATTTATTTTTGCAGATTTATTTATTTATTTGTACAAGCACTGGGTACAGTCAGAAGCACGGGAGGGTGAGAGAATTCACCAGAGCCAGAGCGGGGAGCAGAGCAGGCAGAAGGACTGAAGTACACTGCTGAGGGGAGCAGCGGGCGGCAGGAGAGGTCTGCGCGCTGGTGGTGCAGCCTCAGCCGGGGAGCAGCCGGGGATCGAACTGGCACCGCAGAGGCTGCGGGCAGCTTCGCAACCCAGCATTCAACCGCTGCGCCACCGGGGAGGCCCTAAATACCCCCTTTAGGTTGAGCAAGTCACCTTGTAACTGGCGATCCCCCTTTCCACAGGGAACTTTGTCCTCACTTGTAGTCATTTCAGCCTACAAGAAGGTTCTTTCCCAGTTGGTAGCCAATCTTGTCTGCCAGGCTTGTCTGCCTCGCCCCCCCCCTCCCCTCCCACCCTACCCCCCACCCCTCGCAGGAAAGCCAGCCTTTCTCTGGTCCGAAGACCTGAGGCCAGTGCTTTCCTGGCCCATTTGCTCCCTTCTCTTCTCTTTTAGCTTCCTCCACCTAGTGTTTTTTGACCCAGCTATTTTTGACCTCAGGCTGGGATTTCCCTCAGGCAAGGGGGGTGGGGGGCTTGATCACGGAGCAGAGAGGCTGCTCCTCCAGGGTTCCCTCTCCCCTTCCCACCCGTGGGTGTCTCCACAACCCAGGCTGTAACTTCTGATCAGCTCCCTTGGCCTGCTGCCTTACCTTTTTAGTCTGAATTCCAGCTCCTACTTTCAGGAAGTGTCATCATGTTTAATCCCCTGTGGGGGAGACCCCGCCTCCCTAAATGGAAGGTATTCCATTACCCGGTAATGTGTGGTTTAAGTCACTGCAAGGAAGTGTGACAGAAAGTCTGTCAGAGTTAGGCTGGACTTGCCAAAACTTGGTGTAATATGGAGGTGCTGTCAGTGCCTCCTAAGGAAACCCGAGCTGAGCTGAGGCAAGTCAGGGTGTCCAAGGTGAGAGGCAGGAAGTGGGGGGGCGGGGGCAGACAAAGCTTAGGCCTCTGGTGGGCTGAGAAAGAAGGGCTCTGAGTGGGTGGGGCAGGATTTCGCCTGATGTCAGACAAAGAAACAGGGACCACCAGGATTTACCACAGCATTTTGGGTGGTACGGGGCGGGGGTGAGGGGGCCCAATTCAAGCTGGGAAGGGTGTGAGGGAAGACGATGAGGGAGTAAGAGAAGGGGTAGAGAGATGGGGTGGATAGGATTTCTTCCAACAAGTGGTTCAGCCTGAGGCTAGAGGCACCTGGACCCAAGAAGAAAGATCCTCCTTTCACTGATGGTCCTGGCATAGAAGGCCTGAGCCTCAGGGCAGCTGCAGGGCCCGTGACTGACCTATAAGAATATCAAACAGGACACTGTAAGCCAAAGACAGCCAACTGACCGAACGCTAGGAATGGGCCCAGCAAGACCTTAGGAGCTCCTTCTCAGTGCCACCCAGTTCCTGCTCCCCAACCCTCAATCCTGAGTCAGTCCTGAGAAACCCAGTCTCTGGCTCCTCTGTGCAGCTGGGCCCAGTTGCCAGTCAGAGCTCGGCTGGGCTGTCCCTCCTCGGCTCTCGTCTCTGTGGTTCTCCACACCTCACAGTGCAGACTGGCACTCCTCTATCCCTCCAGGTGAGCCCAGGACCTGCCAAGCTCTGCCAGCCTCTCCCAAGTCACCCTCCATCTGGGACTTGGTCTTGCCCGTCTCAGCAGGCTGAGGCACCTGAGGCTTTAATTATGAGCCATTTCAAAGCCTTTCTGGAAGCAGGTGAGAGATAAAGTACATACAAGTGAATACTTGAGTCATTCCGGCCCTCCCACTTTGGATGACAGGAATGTCCTTCCTGCCTCTGTCTCAACACCAGCCTTTCAGATAACCAGCCTAGGTTCTCTCCTCATGTGGACACTGTCCCGGTGCTATCTCTTTAAAGCTCCTCCACTGCCCACTGTCACCATGTCACCTTGTTCTTTGTCCCCCTCCCCCCTCATGAGCAATATTCACCTGGGCAAAGCACTTTCCACATATCTGTTTATTTAATCCTCATGCGGTAGGTACTGTTATGTCCGTTTCACAGGTGACAAGCAAATCATGGAGAGGTTAGATCAGTCATACAAGGTCGTGCAGGCTGGTGGTGACCTAAATTTGAATTCCAGCTGTCTGACTCCAGAGTCAGTACTTTTACATACAACCCACACTCCCTCCCTCTCTCTGCATTTTCCCTTCCAGAACTCCCAGCTGTACACACACATACACACTCACTCACTCACACTCACTAGTGAACTGTAGTTGCCATGCAGCTCCCTCTGGCTCACTTCCAATCACAAGTACTTTTCATTTATGTTTCAAAGCCCAGCCCAGTACAAACTCTCCCTGTTCTCAAGACTGAGAAGGAGACAGCCTCTCAGCTCTGGGGGCGGTGTGTGTGTTGAGGCAAGGTAACAAAGGTGACTTCTTTATAAGATTTCTGCTCTGCATATGAATTTCTGGAAAGTTCTAGAGGAAAGGGCTGGGTTGCAAAGATGACGACTGCAGCCCATTTCTTTCCATCCAGCTATAACCAGGGCCTCAGCTTCACATGTAGGGGAGAGGCAGGGGACAGAGGGTCTGGTGGGAGGGGACAGGGATCGGAGAACAACTCACCACTTCCCACGTCTCATGGCAGGAGAGAAGGCCTGAGCCTGAATCTCTCTGCTCTGTGGTCTTGGGTAAGTTATTTGACTTTGCTGAACCTCAGAGGCTAAATCTGCAAAAGGAGAGACTCAAGATAATTCTCAATATTGGAAGGAGTCAGTTCCATTTTTTTTTTTTAAACCATCATAGTAATTACTGATTCAGGAAAGTATCATCAATGGATGCTGAGACTCTTAGGCAAGAGCTTATTGGGGATACAGATGGTATCAAACTATCTCCCCAGAGAGCATTTTTTTAATTTCAAAGGAAAAAACATAGCCTTATGCCCCATAGATCTAGCAGGAGTTACATGAACCAAGTGCCCAAAGGGAACATCGCTGATCATGGGGCCAGCTTCCACTCGTGCCTCCTGCTAAATGTGCCAGGACCCCGCACGCCCAGGCGGCCGCCCTGCCCTGAGTGCGTGCCTTGAATCTAGTGATGAGAAAACTGCAGACATCTGAGCTCCTCCAAAAAGTCAGTGTTATGAAAAGCTAAAACAATTGAGAATCACTTTTTCAACTTCAGGAAGACAAAAGAGACATGACAGGCTGGAGCACGGACTCCTGTGCAAGAAAAAAAATGCTCAAGAAGACGGCGCTGGGACAAAGCGCAAGATTTGAATATAGATCGTTTATAGATAATAGTGTGTCCTGATGTCCTAAGAACATGAAAGAGAATGTGCTTGTTCTTTTTTTTTTTTTAAGATTTATGTATTTATGCATACAAGAACTGGGGTGTAGGCCAGAGGTGTGGGGGGTGAAAGGAGTTACCAGAGACAGAGCGGGGAACAGAATAGGCAGATGTATTGAAATACACTGCTGAGGGGAGCAGCGGGCGAGGCAGGAGAGGTCTGCTGTGCCATGTGGGTTGCTCCCTGGCCAGCTGGGGGTCGAACTTGTGCTGCAGTGGCTGTCAGTAGCTTGATAGTGCTGTGTTTAACCCCTGCACCACCAGGGAGTCTCAATGTGCTTGTTCTTAAGAAATATGTGCTGAAGTATTTAAGGTGAAGAGTTGTGATGTCTGGAACCCATCCTCACACAGCTCAGAATAATGCTAAAATAATTATATGTGTGTGTGTATATTTGCACCTATGCATACATGTCTGTGTGTGTGTGTGTGTGTGTGTGAGAGAGAGAGAGAGAGAGAGAACAAAGCAACTGGAGTAAAATGTTAGTGAGTCTAGGTAAAGGGTATGTGGGAGTTTATTATAGTATTCTATTAACTTTCCTGTAGGTTTAATTTTTTTTCAAAGTAAAAAGGTTGTGAAAAGGGAGGGACTGACATAATGCAGGTGCTGTGTCCAGCCTGGCACTAATTTAAAACTCGAGAGATGCTGGTTCACTCTCTGTAGGGTCCCAAAGGCAGCACCACCTCAGTATTGACCCCCTGACACTGAGGTCAAGGTCCTGACCCCTCATCTGGCTTCAGTGGCTCTCCAAGCTTCTGCCTTTGCATCTGCTCTCAGAATCTTCCCGGCCAGAGTTGGGAGTGGCGGAATAGGAAGAGATGGCCA
This sequence comes from Talpa europaea, assembly GCF_964194135.1. NCBI lineage: Eukaryota > Metazoa > Chordata > Mammalia > Eulipotyphla > Talpidae > Talpa > Talpa europaea. The sequence continues at coordinate 20,163,144 of NC_140077.1, read as the reverse complement.
AGGACGCAGGAAAGACAGTCCTTCCTCTTTCCTCACCCCCAAGAATTTTATCCTTTGAGAGTTTAGACATATTTGTCCACATGTGTTAAATGTTTTGTGCTGAGGGATTTGCAAACAGAAGAGGTACTGATTGAGAAGGAGGAATGCCTCCGGGCTCGCACGCCTGTCTTGTGGCGATCCTGCGTCTCCAAGGACCAGGCAGGAGCCACACAGACCCACCAAGGCATCACTCAGCCCTGAACGCCAGCCTAAGTGTCAACACTCTCACAGAGAGAAGTGCTAAAATGCGTATTTGAAGAAGTCTGAACAGACTTGTTTGAGAGACAACAGGAGTAGTGAATAATCCTGATGTCTCGCCGTGTCTCCGTTTTGAAGGCAGGCTTTGCCTGCAGGCCTCTGACCTCTAATGTCTTTCTATTATTGTTAGCATTTGACAAAACTTTGCTTAAGACTCAAGAATGACAGAAATCAATACAGAGAGGAGCTTATAATTGCCATTAGAAGGGCTATTCTTGAGACCCTCCATGGGACTGAAAGCAGTTGGACCTGGGATCTTCCGGGCCTGATGCCTGGGCTGGTGATGCAGCACTGGGTAAGAGTGTCCCCACCAGGAACTCACCTCCTCAGGGCCCCAGCAGCAATGCCACTCCATGGGGGAGAGTAACAGGCTCTCACTCAGAGCCCTGCTTCTGGAGTCTTCCTCCAGAGTAGAAGCAAGATTCCAAGAGCCATTGGCTGAGCCCAGGCAGAATGAGTCAGGGCAGGAAACGAAAGCCCCAGTGAAAACAAGAACAGAAAGGAAGCCAAAGAGCTGTTGGCAGAGTGACTCACCTCAGCAATGAGAGGGGGCAGACCAGGAACAGGAGGATCGAGAGTCATGACTGCCTCCTTTCTCACCCAGCTCCCTGCTAGCTTATCTGCCACACCCTTAGTCCCTGGGACCTTCCCTTCCACGGGGTTACTGGGGGGCTGCCAACAGGGCTGTCCTTGCCCTCCTGGCTACAGTGATCAGCCCAAGGAAGGGGCCTTGATTCCCACAAGATCCCTTTAACTGGGATTCTGCATAAGGTAACAGGGGACAGAAGTTTTTATTTACTGAGTACACTAGTTAGGGTGATACAAGCCTAGAGTTGTCAGTCTTCCCCACATAAAGCTCCAATATGAAGGAATGAGGCCAACACAAGGAGGAGCAAAGTCCCAGGGACATTGTGGGTATTCCTGGATCCAGTTGTTCCTGAAGCCCTGTTCCGCTTTGTTCAGATCAGTTACACGAGCTACTCGTGTTCCTGCTTTCCCTCTTAAGCTGGTTTAGTTGGACTTCTGTCTCTTCTTAGAAAGAAAAAGTGGGGTGTCCTGATCAATTTCCTCCTTCTTCCTCCCCCCATCTCCTTGTCTCATATTTAAGCTACATGCAGAGATTACAGTCCCATCACTGGAACGGAAAGGTTGTATGACTCGGGACTGGGACAGTCATTCAGTTGGGGTTCATGGATGGGGAAAGAAAAAGCAAGAAAACTGGTCGATGAGATAAATAGGGGCAAGAAAGACCCAGATAGGCAGATGGAGAGGGTCAGATTGATTTTTTTCCAATTCCTGAGCCCCGTTGTGCTTCCACCCTTCCTCCTGTGATGCTCTCCAAATCCCTACCATAGTCCCCTCGTGGGCTGACTTAGGCAAAGGGGTAGTTTTACAAGGACAGAACCTGAGAAAGGCAGCACACCAGAGCTGATAGCAGAATTTAAAGGCCAAACTGTCCTGTCTTTGGACCACATGGTTGGAAGTATCTTACCCGAGACCAGCCTTCTTCAGTTCCCATGCGCACGAAGCTGGGCGCGGTTGCTGCCTGTCTTGGGAGTGAACACCTTCAGGTGACTGCAGAGATACCCGAATCACTCTCTAGCCCTCATCCAAATCAGGAGACAGGATCTGGCAAGCCCAGTCTAGGTCAGTATCTGCCCCTGCTCCAATCAGCCACGCCTGGTGGGGGTTACATTGCACTCCACTTCTGCAGCCCATCTCTGGGGAGGGGCCAAAGAGGGATCCTGTATAGCGATGTCATATCAAGCTATTTTGGGTGGATTTCCACTTGCTGCCGTTAAACAGAGCTGACTCAAGCAGCTGCCAATAGCCTGGGAGTGTCGGTTTGCGCCCCCTCACATCCCTGGTTCTTCCTAAGTGAGTGAAGACAACATTCTCTGACAGTAGATCTCGTGTAAACAACCAACTAGACAGTGACAGTGTATCTGGACCATCATGCACCCTGTGCAGGGTGGCAAAGAGCCCTACAGAATATTGCACAGGTGGACTCTACCTGGCATGTACATGTGACTACAGACTATACCTTAGCCTTGAAGGAAGAACAAGTGCCAGTAATTCATCATCCCTGGACCATCCTGGAGCCTGCCGACTTGGTTATATAATTGAGGTAGTTATTAGACTGAGTGGAGAATTCTGGAAGTTGAACTGGGTTCTACAGATTTTGCCAGGGATGGTAGGTAGGGTTGCAGGGGTGTGGCAGCCTGGGTCCCTCTCCCACCCCATGCACTTAGGCCTCTAAAGACATCAGTTTCATGCAGAAGCCAGAGTGTTCCTTCCTCAGTACCAGGTTGGCTCGATGTCTTTAATGTCTTTTTATCCCATGACTACTTGGTGAAAGGTAGCCCAGGATGTGGAGCCAGGTGCTGTCTGGAGGAGCCTGGGCGACTGGACGGACAGTGGAATGCTTTCCATTCAGTGCTGCTGCTCTAAAACAGCCATCTGACCATGGTGTTAAAGCAAAAGCACATAATTACTGCCCAGCATGACTGACAGATTCAGAATTTAGAGTAAAATGTAAAGAACACCGGCACGCGGGTGTGTCTCCCTCCCCCAGCATTGCCCTGTTCCTGGTCACTTTTTTTTCTATATATATTTTCCTGATCACTTTCAGATCTAGTTTTCTTCCTCAGCCAGGGTAGCACACGCCTTTCCTAAATCATCCTCAGCGTATCTTAGTTTGTTCAAGACCAACCTTCTCTTTGCCTCCGGGCCACGGGAGCAGCTTCGATTTAGCTTTCAGGCTTCCCCGGCAGGAGACACGTGGCCGGGCTGATGCTCCTTGGGCTGAGGAGAGGCTGTGTCCCGACCACACCCCCCATCTTAGCAGCACCGGGTGACAACCCAAGTGGCAGAGAGAGGACTGCACAGGAGGGGGTGGGGAAGACGTGGGGGCACAAGCACATTATGAACTACTAAACAATGGGAAACTGCCAGGAAGGAAACTAGGGAGACTGGGGAGGGAAGAAAGGGAAGGTTAGGTCGGGCAGGACTCCGGCCAGGTGAGGAAATTGGCATCACTGGGCAGGAGCCATGTGGCCTGTGGTCCCCCGCGCCATGATGAGAAGGGTGTGCTCTGTGGGCTTCTCCAAACCCACAGTCCAGCCTAACCTTGAAAGAACCACCAGACAAACCCAAACAGAGACGCATTCTACAAAATACCTACCCAAAATGTGAAGGGCAAGGCCTCCAAATTGTTAAAGGCATTAAAAAAAATTTAAAAACAGGAAAATCTGGAAACAGTTGCAGACAAGAAGAGACTAAGATGTGATGAATAAATGAAATTCTGTCCAGGGCCCAGGAGAGAATCCTGGAACAGAAAAAAGACAGTAAAAAGAAGATGAAGTGAAGTTGGATAAAGTAGAGGTTAGTTCATCATGATTTACCAGTTGGGACAGATGCACCATGGCACTGGTGTACCCAGACAATAAGAGGTGCTGGGGAAGGGCGCCCTGGAGTTCTCTGGAAATTTTCATAAATTCAAAACTATTCTTATCCCCAATTCTATACTCTAAGTCACTACTCATCTGTTAAGCCAAAACTCCTCAAGAAAGAATGTTTAAAAGCACCAAAATAAAAGAAAAAAAATAATTTATTCAAGTTGATTACACCTTCCTTGCTGAGACACGGCCTTCAACAGTATTTATATGCTAATCCTCAAATCTACGCTGGCTGTATCCAGTTTTCTCTCAAGTATTGAACAAAGGACCTAGGTGTCAATTCTCATTTTTGAAAAAAAAATCCTTCAAAGTATTTTTTCCATTTGTGTTTCATCTTTGTAAAAATAAGCAACAATTTTGCCTAAAGTACTATTCTGGAATTAAAAGTTTACTTTTTTAGTGATGTAACGCAGTGATGTGAGGTAGGACTAAAGGATCTGGTTTCTAGTTGGAAGAGGAGGGAAGCTTTGGAAGGGAGAATCCTGAGAAGCCTGAAGTGGGACAAGAGAGGCTCAGCTCTTTTTTTTTTTTTTTTTTTTTTTACAAATTTATTTATTTATGCATATAAGAGCTGGGGTACTGGCCAGAGATGGGGGGGTGAGAGGATTCACCAGAAACAGAGTGGGGAACAGAACAGGCAGATGTACTGAAATGCACTGCTGAGGGGAGCAGCGGGTGAGTCAGGAGAGGTCTGCTGCTCCATGCAGGTTGCTCCCTGGCCAGCAGGGATCGAACTTGTGCTGCAGAGGCTGTGGATTGCTTCATAGTGCGGTGCTTAACCTCTTGCGACACCAGGGAGGCCCGAGGCTCAGGTCTTGAGTGTAACAGGCATCACTGCCCAGCATCCCCAAGGAAGTGGCTTCCTTCAGACAAGGCCAGCAAGGGTTTCCCTTGCCTGTGGATGGCAGAGGTCTAGCTTTTCCAACTCACATGTCCATGGGACTCATTCAGGGAAATCTGTGAAAATGCAGATTCTGACTCAGCAGGCCTGGGTGGTGACTGAGCTTCTGCTTTTCTAACAATCTGCCATGTGATGACGATGCTGGGGGCCCAGGACCACACTCTGGGTTGCAAGAAGCAGGAGAGTGGATGTCACCATCTACCTGGGAGGAGGGGAAGAGATAGGAAAGAGAGGGCTGCAACCTTGAAGACATGATCCTAGCCTTGCAGGGCCTGAGCAGAAAGGTGGCTGGCAGCCCTGGCCCGGCGGGGAGAAGGAGGGGAGTTAGGGGCAGGAGGGGATTTGTGGCCCCAGGGAGCAGGGCCAGTTCTGGCCACCTGAAATTTACCAGGTGAGGTGGTCCTGCTGGTGAAGCCCTGGCTCTCCTGTCCCCCTTCTCCCTGGTGCTTCTGGCGCCTTCCTCTGGCCCAAACCCCAGTCGTATCCTGCCAGCCATCCTGCATGGGCCAGGACCATGGAATCCCTGCCTGTCTTCCAGCGCACCTTATATGCACAATCATATGCAGTCACAGGAGCTTAAAGATCAAACCAGGGTGGTTTCTTCACAACAGAGATGAGGAAAAGAAGGAAATTGTTGCTCTGGACATCCACTGGATCACAGACCCTTCAGGAATCTAATAAAAGCACACAATGCCATCACCTCCTAAAACAAACACACTTAAGCCCACATCCCCACTGCCACTTGCAAAGCATGGACACTGGGTTAAGAATGTCAGGTCTCGAGGGCCTATAAGCTTAGGGTTTCAAGAACACAGCCAGAGAACAGGGTGAGGTGACAAAGGTCCCCAGTTTTTAGTGTCATCACACAGGCCCTGTGCCCTCAAGTCCCCAACAGCCACCCTTTGCCCTGTCCCCCTGGTCAGACTGGACCAGTCAGGGCATCCTGTTGTCTGCTTCTCCCGGGACCGTCAGGGATCTCAGCATTTGTTCTGTTGGCCTGGGAAACCCGGGCTGCTGTTTTGTGGCCTGTGGCTGATTCTGATTTCATTGCCTGGAAGTTCCTGAGCACCCACTAGTGTTATTCTGAGTTTTCTTCCCCTTGGGTGCAGGCCAGAGCAACGAAAATGCCCCTTTTTTCTCAGCACAGAAGTCCACGGAAACCCAGAGGGAGCAGAAGGAAATGAACAAGATCCAAATATATAGTTCATCACACCCCAGACATTTCCCGACCCCAGATCCAGGGCTGGCCCCGACAGTTTCTCCCCTCTGTCTTGTCCCTGCCTCAAGAACCTCCCTTCTTAAATAATCCTTATACTGCTTTTTTCCCTCAGACTCTCTCTTCTCCTTCTGTCATTTCTTCCTTGGGACGGTGAGTGAGAAAGATATGGCTGCCACCAGAGAGAGGAAACTGCTAGTTTCCCCCCAATATCCACTCTCCTCTTCTTTCTTAGTACACCTGAGCTTTGGCTGACACATAGCTAAATATTATACTCCCTTGCAGCTCAGATGAGACTGTATAGCTAAGTTCTGCCTGATGGCTATGAAGAGGTCAGATACGTGCCCAATCTAGGTTATGAGCTGAAAGGAATGAGTATGTATGTGGTCCTCTCACCCTTTCCTTCTCCCCAAGTTCTGGGAAGCAGACGCGATGGCAGGAGCTAGAGCAGCCCATTTGAGCCCACTGATGGAAGCCACCATGGGCCTCAAACAGTGACTGACACATAGCAGACACTCAAAAAATAAATTTTGGAGGAACTAAACTCATTTAATCTTCACAACAATCCTGTGAGGTCAGGTTTCTACCTGACTATGTATTAGCATCGCAGCTTTACAGACGGGAAGCCTGAGACACGGAGAGGTTGAGTAACCTCTGTGCAGTCACGAAGGGCTTGACTGAAGCCCTTGCCTCCCAGCCCTGGAGTCTGGGCTCTTAATTATGGCAGCATGTGGACGAGAGACCCTCCCTTCCAGGGGGAGGAAAATAGACATTTATCCCTTTTAGTTTCTACACCCAGGGGCCTCTTCATTATAGCAGTTTGAGTATTCTTTAACATGCCCTCTGTGCCATCGCAGAGGTGAACGTGCGTCTCCAGCTTGCCTGAGTCCCATCTGTGACCCCTCCAAGGCCAAGAGTCAAGGAAGCAGTCTTCTGAGAGACTTCTAAGGAGGCTTCCTAGGGACTGAGGCTCCTAAGTGGATCCCTTCATTTTCACCCAGGCAGTGGTTACTCAAAGTCGAGTCCCCATCATGCTTAGTTCACCAGCTCACAAAGCACCACACAAGCTCACAGCCCCTCCCTTCCCTCCAGCTTGTCAACTCAAGAACGCAGCCCCTTAACCCTCTTCAAGGGGTAGATTCTGTTCTTTAAAAATCAACCAATATTTCAACAGTTTAGAAGCCCCTACCCTCCAGAATATTAGCATTGGTACTGACACGTGACTTTTTTTTTTTTTGTGGGACCCACACAGGCGGCTGGGAACAAACCGGCCCTCCAGAGGCTGCGGGCAGCCCAGTGCTCAACTGCTGCACCACCAGGGGAGGCCCTGACAGGTGCCTTTTACAAAGCTCCTCTGGGGAACAGAAACTCATCTGACCCTCAGTGCAACCCTTTGGGGCAAGGATTATTGACCCCAATGCATAGCTGAGGAATTGAGGCTCAGCGAGATGAAATGCCCTGCCCACAGCTAGCAAGTTACAGGGTACAACACAGGATGTGAGATTCCTAATGCTGGGCTGGTTTCCTCCTCTATGAGGCACTGTGGGGAGCCCAGGTAGATGGGCAGGGGAGTTCTGCACCTCTCAGATTATAGTGTAGGAGAATCTGGAAGAGGGGTAAGGAAGAGCCGGCTGCTACAGCCCATGGAAGAGTCTCAGACCCCGCTCCTGTGGCTTCTATGTGACTTCTATTTCAGTGACCCCAGAGGGGTCCGGACCCTGCAGTCCAGATGTTCTCTAGCTCAGATTAGCATGCAGCCAGGCACACAGAAGCCTTTCTCCTGCGGCCTTCCCTGCCTCGACCTGGGGAAGGAGGAGGGGCACAAGGTGCCCTGGCACTAAGTGTAGTGTCTCCAAGGACCCCAGGGTGCACGTCAGAGAGAGGAGGAAATACCAAGCCCCTTATGGGAAACTACTAAAGACCCCAAGAGGCAAAGGGTGGGCAAAGGGTGGACGAAGTCTTCCCTCACTGCTGTCCCCATCTAAGGCCTGTGTTTAAGGATTGTCATATTATTGGGCTACTTAGGGTGACTGGAATTCCTAATCTTTTGTCCAGCGGGAGTGATGTGGCAGCTGGGCAGGAGGTGCATGTGTCAGAACACAATCACAGGCTCACCAGAGCTCATATCCCAGGGTGACTTTCAAAGCCCTGCACCCCTCTTCTGTCACACACACACACACACACACACACACACACACACACACTGCCCACCCTCTTTCTTCTTTAAGGGCAGTCCCAAAATCAAGGGCAAGATCCAGAGTGACCTTTATAGACTGTCCCACCCCACTTGTCCCTTGCTTCTCCTAGTGGCCCAGGACTGGAGAATACCCTGCAGTGGGTGGGAGCAGGTCTCAAGAGAGGGCATTTGGTGAATGTAGTTAGGGGGTTCAGTAGCAATAGGAGAAGGTGGGCACTGGCAGGTCTGCAGGAGGTAGTGTTTGGTGTATCAGGAGTCAACATGTGTCAGACATGTGAGGTCTGCAGGAGGTAGTGTTTGGTGTATCAGGAGTCAACATGTGTCAGACGTGAGGTCCCTCATAGGACATGGGGTGGGGGGACTTCTGCACCCCAGCCCCTTAGGCACTGCCCGGGAGTGGCTGGTGTCTTCTGGAAGCTCAGGTTTCTTGGCTTTTCTGGAAGTGTCAGGCAGTGCTGTCACTGCCTCTCACCACATTTTATCTAGCTCAGGAAGCCCCTGGGCCTGCTCACACACACTCGTCCCCTGACATTTACATCTAGAGTGCTAGCTAGGGCACACAGCCCCTCCCATCAGACCTGAGGGCCATACCGTTGAGGGAGGAATTTCTGACCTTCCAAGCACCCATATTAGTCGGAGAGCAGCTGGCCCCAAAGCAGAAGGGAAAGAGGCAAGACCAGCATAGAACCAGCTGCAAGGGTGGCACTGATTCATTTCTTCCCTGTGAAAATCCTTAAAGACAAGAGAACTCCCTCTGCCGATTTTGGAAGGGAACCTCTTTCCTGGAGGCACAGGGAAGGCTAAGATTATGCGCCAGAGATCAGCTCAGGGTCAGAGAAGCCGATTCTGCCGCTTGCCGGCGTTTCTCTGCAGCCAGCGCGGCAGTCTGCGGTGGTGCCAAATTTTGGACAGCAGAGGGAGCTCTTGCCTAATCTTTGCCGCGCGGAGGCGGTTCCGAGGACCCGAACTTTGCGAGAGAGCCAGGAGGAGAAAGGGGCCTCTAGTAACTTGCTCCGGGGGTCCAGAAGACTGCAGGGGAGGTTAAGGTGGGATAAAAAAAGGGATGCCTGGGGGCTCATAACTTCCCCTTAAGGCGCTCACCAAGATAAGAGAAGTAACCTCTAGCCCAAGAAAGATCCTTTCCCCCCCCCCCCAACCTGCAGAGGCTTAATGTAGCCCCTTTCTCAGCTCCGATGCACACCCACTCCCTGAAAGCGCATCCTCGGTATCTGTGGGTGCAAGGTAAGCCCCACAGCCGTACCCGTTTTCCTTGCTGGTGCCTTCCCCTAATGGTTCAGTAGTAGAAAACGAAGGGAAAGCGTTCTCGGGTTAGGGCCTGAGAGTGAAGAGGTGCTGCGTCGGCTGGGCCTCGGGGCTCCAGGTGGGAAGGCGCGGCTGACGGCGCGAGCTGCTGTTGAAAGTCTCCATAAATGCCTCTAGGTGGGGCTCGAAGCCCGCATCACAGAGAAGCGTAGCCTTGAAAACCTCGACTCAAATGGAGGGAGCTGCTGGGAGACCCCGCGATGGCTGCCAGAAAGAGCGGTGGCCACAGGCTCCTCCTCCCTGCATGGGGACGGCCTGGGTACTTGAGGACCGATGGAGCAGCAATAGTTGCCAAGGCTCTCTTGGAAGGGGCGAGGTGACGAGGGGCCGAAGGCATGGTGCACACTGCAAGGGAGAAAGGACCCCTTGGAGATCTTCCCTGCGAGCTGGGGAGGGGTGCAGGCAGGGCCTGGGTCTTGCAGCCTGTCGTGGTCTCGTGTGCCTTTCCAGATTTATGGATTCCCTTCTGAGGCTACTGGAGAAGAATTTAGGGTTACGGAACCTGAATTCAGCCCGGGGAATGAAAAAACCCAAGAGCGTGTCCATGTCTCTCCACGTGTGAGTCTGTGTATCATCTGCTCAGGGCCCTCCTGACCCTGCCCCGCCGACATCCCCCCCGCAACATCCCTCCTGGGCCAGGAGGACGGTGGTTCTCCAGATCTCCAGATCCCTTTCCCTTCCTCTTCCTTTGCAGTCTCTGCCCCAGGCTTCGAGAAACACCCCGCCCCAACCCCCGCCGGTCCAGGGCTCAGGAGGGAAAAAGGAGGGGGTTCTAGACACATCTGACCCAGGTCAGAATTTGTCCCTCGAGGACACGCCCACGACTCGCGCCCTCCCCAGCATAAGGCCTTCCCTATACAGATCCTCCGGCCCCAGTTTGGCTTCTTGCCACTCCTATGAATTATTGAGACTCTGATGCCTCCAATTTGTGGGGTGCTCCCTCCAGGCCATCAGTGTCTCCCGAGGCTCGGACCAGAGGTCCCATCCCGCCCCATTCTTTCTCAGCGCCCCCCCCAATTCAATCGGGAGCCCGTGTGGAAGAAGAGGGGAGACCTGGGGAGGGGTGGGGTGCCCACGCCGCCAGCAGCGCAAGCGTTGATCCCACCCGGTAGCGGCAGGATCGAGATCCGACGAGGGGCGCTAGAAGCCGCCAGAGGACCGCCAGGCGCGTTCTGACCTGGAGGACGCGAGTTCCTAGCTGAGATCTGGACCCACCTGCTTCCCCCCCTCCGCCCCAAAATGGGAGTGGCGGGGAGCGGGTGCAGCGTAGTTGAAGGGAATGGGGATCTGGCATCAGAGACTGAAGGGCACAAAGACGGGGACCCAGACGGTGGTACTTCCCCCGCGTCCAAACCCTCCCTCCTAGCTCCAGAGGCCTCGGCAGCCCCCTCGGAGGCCACCACGCGCCTGGCGGGCTTGAGCGGACGCCCCATCTCCCTGCGCTCCCCAGACGCTCGCCCCATCAGCGCCTAAGAGCGGGGTCTCCAAACCCAATGCCTGGGATGCTGGAGAGTGCGGGCCTGCCCAGTGGGTAACCCGGGACAGAACGAATCCAGGGTTCTGGGGATATTTGGGAGAAACTTAGAGAAGTGGAGAAAAAGATGTCTGCAGCCCCCAGGGGCCCCACCCTCTCCGCAGCTTCAGCACCGCCGGCCGCGGCCTCCGGAGGAAGGGAGCCCGCCCGGGAGAGTCCCCGCCCCCTCCCGGAGGCCGGAGGTATTAGTGCTGCTTGATCAGATCTCATTTCCTGCGAAAATGGAAACATATCCAAGGTCCTTAATAAAGTGAATGACGAGGCGTCGGGTGTAATTGGGCTTCCGGTTGGTGACTATTTCCTTAAACTGATAGAGGAAAAATGTAAACCCACAGCAACCAGCTGTAATCATATGATTATATAAAAAGAAATGCAGGATGGATTCGCAGGCCAGAACCTGAGAAATGGGCACAAGCGCTTACCCAGACCAGGGAACCAGGAGTCCTGGGCCTCCGCACCGACCCCGCGTGCAGGCGCGCGCCTCGGCGGGCTTCGGCCTCTCCTTACATCCCGGGACCCGCCCTGCTGCTGCCATCGGAAAACACGGGGTCTCCATTTATACGCCGGGGCTGGGGTGGGTCTCTCCCTTCCTCGGCGCGGAGGCGCGTCCTCCAGGGCAGCAGCGGCCTGGCTGAGAGTCCCCGGGCCGATCCCCCGGACCGTGTGCGCCGGCTGCATATTTCTATGCATAATCCAATTTTCTCCGTGACTATCTAGTTAAACTCTTTAACAACAGCTACATAATTAGAATTTGGATTCCCATTAATTTTCCCTGGGCCTCGAACCATTTGCAGCTCACACTGGTAATTAATGCGATACATCACTAACTTTACCCAGCGCAGGCCAGCCCGGCTCAGGTCGCTCGGCCCGTGCCTGGCGCCCCTGTGCGGGCCTCTGGCTCTGGATCCCGCGTCCCCAACGGGGGCAGTTTCCCTCCCTCCAAAGCCAAAAGCCTCGGCCGGCGCACCCAAAGCCTCCATTCCAGGAAATCTCACAATTAAAAATATTTATCGGGAGCAGATTTACGTTTCTGGGTTTCCAGTCTCGGGGCGTCTGGGTAGGCTATTAAGAGTAATTAGCATCTTTTGCGCATGCAGATTTACTTCGCTCATTGCCACATAACTCATCCCTAAAAGCCAGCGCAGGCGAGCACAGGCGCCGCAGCCAGAGCCGCCCGAGCTCCCGCCCCCACCTGGGTCTCTCCAGGGCTCGCCCGGCCCCGAGCCATCAGTACCCTGTCCGCGGCTGGTTTTCCGGACAAGCTGTCGGCTCCAGACTCGAGAGGCTGCGCGCCAGGAGAGAAGCTTCCCCCCTGGACAGGAGCGGCGCAAGGGCGACCTCAGGCGGCGGGGGAGGCCTCCCCAGACTCTCGGAGCTGCTCGGGCCGCGCGGTCCCAGCGCGCGAGCGAGGGAGGGGTGGGGGAGAGCGGTGTCTGTGTTTGCACGCTCGCGTGCGCCGGAGTGCACTTGCATGTGGTTGCTAGTGTGTGTTCCTGAGAGTGCGCGAAAGCGAGGTGATCTCCGTCCCCAACTCCACCCGACCCCTTTCCAGGACCGCAGCTCAAATGCCAAGTCCTAGGCCACCCAGCGAGGGCTCTGAGGTTCACGGGGAGACTCAGGCCCCTACCTTGCCTCGAGTTCCCTTCTGCAGAACAACCCCGCCCAGCCTGGGTGCCTGGAGGGCGCTGCGCCCAGCCTAGAGGCTGCACAGGTGTGTGCAAGGGGGGGGGGAGCCCACCGGGAAACCTGACGACGAGTCGTGAGCGAGCACGAGCTGCCTGGCGCAAGGGAGAGGCGGCCAGAGAGAAAGCAGGCGGCGGGGCGGGGATCCCTGAGCTGCAGCCTGCGGGACCGCTGGAGTGTGGGGGGCGGGGGGCGGGGCGTGATAGGACCGCGAAGGGATGAGGGAAATGGGGGTGCGACTGGGGCTGAGGCTGGGGGTAGGCAAGGGACGAAATGGTAGTGGGAAGACTAGGGCCAGGGAGTGCCTGTGGCTCCTGCTCTCCCCACCAAGGCACCCGCTCCGGGTTCGTTATTAACGCGCTGGGAAGTCCGCGAGCTGCCCAACTTTCTTCTCTTTAATGAGCCTAGAAGAAGAGGCTGCCCTGAAGGGGTTTGTTCATTAAAGATGTAGCTGGAGGAATATTGTCTCATTAATTATCTGGTTTTAATTACACTCCTACCCTTTGAATCCAGAGATGGGAAAAGTTGATTCAGTTGCTCCGCCCCCTTTAGCTTACAGAGGGGGACCCTGAATAGGACCCTGAGGGGGTGGTGGGGACTGCGTGTGCCTGGGAGGGTGTGAGCAGGGGCCTGGGGTGTACCGACCTTGAATTCCCATGTGATTGGGCTCCATGCCTGTGTGTGGGGGGGGGTGTGTGCACGTGTGTGTATGAGGTCTGCATGTGGATCTGAAATGTGCGTGTGTCTGAGTGTGTGTGACCACGTGTGCCTTGAAAGACCGTGTGGACGTGACTTGGGTGTCTATGTGTGTTCCCCGCCTGTGTGAGTTTCTGTGTGTTCGTGTGTGAGAGGGTAGTTGAGTGTGTCCCCAGACAGGCCAGAGAGAAGGGGCCTAAGTGAACAGGATTGTGACTGGGGAGCTGTGTCTGCTGGTGTCTAAGGGGGTGGCTTCCTGCCCATCAGCTCAAAAGACAATGTCTGACAGTGTCTCTGGGTCTCTGCTGTGCTTGCACATGCCCCCATGTATATGAGTGAGTGTGTGTGTGGGGGGGGGGTGTCCATGCTTAGAATATTATAGGAGCTGGGATCTCTCCAAGAAGGTGGTTTTGTTTCGCAGGGTCTCCAGAGCTGGGGTACCAATCCAGAAACCACAGTCCTTCTGGAAGGGGAGTTATTTAAGGGGGTGCTCGTCCCTGCCTCGTCCCTTGTCAGACAGGCGCGGCGCTAAAGCGGGGGCCGTTTTCCCTTTAAATCGCGGACACTTTGACAGGGGACATTAAGGACCCGGCTGCTCAGGCTGAGCAGATCATAAAACCGGACAGGCAATTTCTGCTCCCGCCAAATAGCCGGGCAAACTCGTTCTGCATCTTTGGTTTTAATGCACTAAACTGGCAGCTAAGCAGGGAGCAAGCAAAGAGGGGGGTGGGGAGCCCCCCCACATACTCGGGTGCACACACCGGCACACACGCAAACACCCCTTCACACTCTTGCGCCCCACGCCCCGCCCCAAGCCCCCCCACCAGTGGAATTATCAACTAGAATTTGATTAATATGCAAATCGCAGGCAAACAGCTCCATATAATTCTTTCAGTGGAGAGTAATTAATCACCAGTTAAAGCAAATTAATACATATATCAATTTTGTCAGAAACATGCTTAGTTCAATCGCCCGTAAAATTGAAGTTTGAAGTATTAAGAGGCTCTGCAGAAACGCCAGGACTAAAACTTTCAAATTGATCCTATTTAGTAATCAATCAGGCTCTCCCCTCAGGTTAATCTGCCTAATTTTTCATCTCAAATCATACACTTTACTGACACGCCATCTAGCAAACAGTCGATAAAAAGTTAACAAAAATGATAACGACTCCAGCCAGAGCCATTGTGCAGGGCGGGTGGGCATCGGGCTCCTTTGATTGCATTTCTGGGGTGGCTGGGGAGTTGGTTTTTTCCTGGGCCAAGGGCTGGGATCTCCCCCAGATAGCCAGAGCCTCCCTGCCCCGTCACCCTTGTCTGCTATTGGATGGCGCCCGCTACTGCTTTGGACTCTTCTCAGACCATCCAAATCTCAGCAGCATTTTCCCCAAAGTCACCTAAACCAGCCCGCTCCCTCCTCATGCCTGTGGTTGCACAGAATGTCTGGAGCGTGTATATTGTCTGCTGTGGTAGCCGGGCTGTGCTTCTGTCCTGTCATCTGCATTGTGTGTGTAACGGTGGGGATGGTGTATCTGATTAACAGCAAAGGCTTATCTGCTTAGCTGTGCTTAGCTGTGTTACTGGCTGACTATATTTTGATGAGTGTGCTGTGTCATGTGTGACTGCACTGTTGTTTCGGGCATACTTGTATGTCTGTATCCCTGGGTGTGCACTGGGTTTCTGTATGGTGGGTCTGTGTAACTTAGTTCCTGCCTTGTGTGTGTTTACATTGCCTCTGGGATGTATGTGTGTCACTGTGTGCCTGTGTTTGTGAGCCCACCCTGCCTCTCATGTGGGCGTGTGGTCCCAGAGGAGCTTTGGGCAGCAGAATCAATAAGCCCCATCATGGCTATCAGACAGGGGACAGTCCCCACAGACACCTAGGCACTTCACCTTGAACAGTGTCTGAGAGACAGGCTGCCTCTTCCCAGCCCTAGCCCCTCACCCCAGCCTTTGCCTTGGGGGGAGTAAGGAAGGCCAAGAGGAGACCTCCATTTCTTGGTGGAGATTCAAATCCTGGATTCTCCTCTCCACAGAGCCCTGGACCCACTGCTTCTGACAAGGAGGCTGAATTTGGGAGGCTTGGGGGTGCTGCCACCCAATTAAGATGCAGCCACACAGTTAAGTCTCCATTGTATGGATTCAGGAGTCACCTGCATCCAGATATGGGGACAACTCATTTCAAACCTCTATATACAGATAGAGGTATCTAAACCCACACAGGTCCTAGTACAATCACAGGTAACCAGTCTTCCTTCTTACAGCATCTACCCCTGCCCACAAACAACTCACCACATCCAGCTCCCATGGGGCAGCCTGTACATGTCCACATGCACACGCCAATGCACAGTAACCTGCACACTGGCGATGCACAGACTAGCTTCTAAAGCAGGCAGCACCCATTCGCTCCCAACACTGCCGGCAGCACTGCGCATCCACTGTGCACACACATACATGTTGCCGTTTGTCCCCTCCCCAGTTTGGGCAGGATTGAGTGGCCATAGGGAGAAGAAACTTCCCACGACCTGGGGAGACTGGGCCTTCCAGGGGGACTGGGGCCAGTGCAGCTGAAGGTGGGTGTGCAGATTACTCTGGAGACAAAGATTCTGGCCTGGGACCAACTTGAGCAGAGGCAGCAGGGCAGGCAGGCTTACAACAGCCCAGGGAGGTCCAAGCCCTCCCACCCCCAGAGAAGCAGAGTCCCAGTCTCCAGAGTGTATATTCACTGGCCCCAACTGTCTTCAGTGTAGACTCCCAGCCAGGCAGAGTTTCTCCATCCACCTTCTGCTCACTCCTTTCCCGAGCTCTCCTCCCTTCAGGCCTTGTGCTCCCCACTTCACCTCACACTGTAAATGTGAATTTGCGTAACCAGCTTGGTCAAGCACTCTGGACCTGCGGTTCTGATTATCTGTCTGTAGCTTCAGTTCCACGGCGATGTACATTCTCCCGGTTATCTGCTCACACCACCTCCCAGCACATATCATGCACCCCAGGGCATTACTCACCCGTTGGTCACACCCACCCCATGACAGCTTTACTTCTTTCCTCTCCATTACACAAACTTAGTCACACCTAGTTGCACACACTAGTTTGTGACAATCGGTTACACGAACACAGCAGCACACCCCCAGTTGCACGTGCTCTGTTTCTATCAATCAGCCCCACATGCCCACTCTCTCAGTTGCACACGCTCTCTGACACACTCAATGACATGCCCAGTTAATGCCCACGAATCTCACCACACACATACCCCCAAGTCTCTCCCAGGACTGGCAGGTATCAGGAGACAGGGTGCTTTGCTGATGGCAGCTCTGGATCTGGGAGTGCAGAGTTGGGGGCCCCAGGGAAACTCAGGGTGGAATTATTCCTCCCAAGTATTGCTCCCCCTCATGCACACGCAATAGGCCTAGCAAGCCCTACCTTCCTTTACTTCAGACCCAAGAGCCTCTCCGTTGGGAGACCAGCCTGTGGACCTGATTGGGGTGAGCCTCCCAGCTCCCCCAGGCTCCACTGGACACCTCCACCCGCCTGCTGTCTAGAGATACAACCACACAAGCCCCCTCCAAAATTCTGCAATCTAACCACTGCCAGCACCCAACTCATCCACGATTCTGACCTCTACTCGCCCCACCTTGCAGGCAGCCACATGTACTTCACTTTACAACAGAGACCTCCCAGCTGCTGGCCCGTGGTCTCAGTCGAGGCTCACCTCTGATCCCACGCGCCTGCAGCCCCTGACCCTGTCCACTCTGGACCCTTTATCTAGTCATGCCCCCTCCATCCTGGGTCTCCCTAATACCCCTTTCCAGGTATGTGCTTGGGAAACATCTGTATTCTTGGCACAGACAGCTTTCTGGACCCCAAGAAAGAGGGGTTGGCCCTTGTGGGTAGGGAGAAAGCCAAGGTGTCCCTGGGTTCACCTCACTGGGGGCTACGCTGGGCTGGTGAGTGGACTTCCCTGGACCTGGAGGCTCTGAAGGGTGGGGAGGAGGGGGTCCCCCGGGCGACTGGCAGGGGCGGAGGGGAGGCGCGCTGCCCCAGCCCGTCCCTTTCAGGGGGGACTCATGCATCAAACTTCAATTTTCCGGACGATTGAATTAGTGATTTTTTTTCTCCTGAACTAAAATACACTTAAGTCTTTGGGATTAATTACCACGTTCTGGTCCCTCAGACTGGAGTATTACTTATCGGAGCTGCGTCTGACACCGGCCCGACACCTCGTAAAATAAGGAACTGCGCCTCCCGGCCTCACCGGGCGCCGCCCGCTGGCCCCCAGACTGCGGAGGGCGGAGAGGGGGAAAGCCGAGCCGGCCTGAGCGCGCCGTGGGGCCGGCGGGTCCGCCCCGCAGGGTCCCAGGCTGCGAGAGGAGAAAGCGCCCGCATCCCGGACTTGGCCAGCCGGGTCTGGGCCCTGGCTGCAATCGCGAAGGGAGAGACAAAGCCGTGGGCAGCCCTGGGCAGCAGGGCGCTGAGAGTGGGTCTGCAGAGGGGCAGATCCCGGTGGGACGGTGCCTGCAAAGGCTCCAGGGGGCGGTGAAGGAACTCTGGCCACTGGGCGGACGCCCCAGAGTGTCCCAAGCCTTCACGAACTTCGCCCCGAAAATGGGCACAGGGCCCACAGTCCTTCACACGTCCCACGCCACGCTCACAGTACACCTACACGCGGGGAATAGCCCAGGTGACGCGCACGCCCCGCTCCCACGGAGCGGACACATGCGAAGCACACGCCACGCTCGGCGGCACGCGAGGCAGTCCCGGAGGCGGCGGCTCGCAGATCCAGGGCCGGCACTTGCATTCGAGGCCTACTTGCAGCGCAGGCCCCCGCGGCAGCGAGAGGCGCGCAGCCAGAGCCATCGCCCCGAGCGCCCCGACCCGCGCGGCGTGGCCGCTCCCTCCAGAGCCACAGGCGCCGAGGAGAGGGAGGGCGGCCAGACCCAGGCCTCTGCCGATCCCAGCCCCTCGCTCCCGCCTACATCAAACTCCCCAGTCCTTTCCTACGGCCGCCGCGGCCTCCCTGCGCTCTGGGGCCAGAACACTAGCCCGTAGCTTGGCGCTCAGCCGGGCAGAGCCGGGCCCTGGGGCTGTCGAGGGGCTCCGAAGCCCAGCTGCAGCCCGGCGGCGGCCCCGAACCCAGGACCGCCAGACTGTCCGGGGCCGAATCCTCTCTCCAAGCGCGGCGAGAGGGAGCTGCCTCGCGGGCCTGGGGCTCCTCGGGGCGCGGCGCGGCGCGCACCTCTTCACGTTCCCTCCCACGGCGGTGCTGTCGCGCCTCCCGCCCGCCCTTCGTCCTCGCCGCAGACACAACGAATTCCTGCGCGCATTTCAAGGCCGGGGGTCCGTGCCGCCTCCTCCGGGAAGCCCCCACCTCCCCGAGCCTGAGACGCGCTCTCTCGGCCGTCTGCGAGCGCCCTTCCCGGTCGCACAGCCCAGACCCCGCGCCAGCGCCAGGGCCCGCGGCGTCCCGCCCGCTAGACGGGGCGCTCCTTGAGGACAGGCCCGCGCGCGCCGCGCCATCGTCGCCGGCCCCCAGCGCGGGCCCGGCGCCCCAGAGACGCACAGCACAGATCTGCCGAACTGAATGGATTTCCCTTTATTTTATTAATCCTTCTCCTTCCTTCTGTCCTTCTTTCTTTTTCCTCCTTCCTTCCTCCCTCGTTATTTTTTATTTCTTGGTTATATTCAATTGTCATGTTTTTCAGGCTCATTAAATCCATTTAGAGACAAAAGAATAAAAGGCGGAAGGGGAAGGGCGGGGGGAGGGGGGAGGGGAGGGGAGGGAGGCCTGAGAAGCAAACAAATAACCCGCTTTAACTAGACGGGCGGATAAATGGCCCCGTTTCTCCTCAGCCCCGACGCGCCTGCTTAGCTGCGCGCCCCGCGGGCGCCGCGGCTCGGGTGGGCTCGGCCCGCGGGCTGCCGCCCCCAGCCCGAAGGGACCCAGCGGGGCCCGGCCCCGGGCCGCGGAGCGGGGAGCGGCCCGAGGTGCCAGCGCCGCTTCATTGGGATTCATGGGCGTGTTGGGCGGGCGGCCCGGGGCTCGGGGCGCGGGGCGGGGGCCGGCGGGGGCGGGGGTGCGCGCGGCGGGCGCAGATGCCCGGGTGACCGCCGCGCCGCGGTCCCTGCGCCGCCTTTGTGCTGGGGAGGCGCGCGCGGGGAACTAATCCATCAAATTGTCTACAAATTGTGAAGAAAATTCAAAAACCATATGGTCGCCAGCGCCGGCGCGCTCTGGGCTGCGGAGGGCCGCGGCCGCGCCCGCACCCGGAGCCGCGGGGGGCTGGGCCCGGCTATTGTCGCCTGTCAGCGGCCGCCCGGGCCCATTCGTCCCGGCCTTCATGGTCCGCGCTCCGAATTACAGACCCATCCATCCTGAGAGGGGGCGATTTCTGTCGCCCGGGAGGAGCCGGCCGCACGCCCGCCCGGACGCCCGGCTGCCTCTCTCCGTCGCTTTCTCCTCTCTCCGCTTCCGCTTCTCTTTTCCTCCCCCTGTTTTCTCTCCCTCCCGCTGCAGCTTCCCCTCTCTCTCTCCCGTCCCCTCTCTCGGCCGCTTTCCGTTCCCCGCTCTTCTCGTGGAGCGTCCGTGTTCTCGCCTCTGCTGCTCTGTCCTTAGTTTCCTCCCGGACACGCACGTTCCCGACTCAGGCCCCGGGGCCCCGTCGGCCGCCCAAGACCAGATGCGCGTTTCTCACATCAATTTTGTGGGGAAAGAGCCGAGTGGCCTGGAGGCGGGACCCTGCTCCGGGGACAGCGGCCACTCGCCAGCCCAACGACAACAAAAGCCCAGACACAACCGGTTCAGTCCGGGAAAGTGAAAGCTGCCCCCGGCCCGGCCCTGGCCGCCCTCCGGCCCGGGTGGACCCCACAGCGACCTTGCGAGATGGATGTCTCTGCCCCTCGCAGAGTTCAGGGCCCAGAATGTGTGAGTGTTACCAGAAATTCACCCCAACTCTCAGCCGCTGCCGGCTCACGCCTCCTTGTACCAGAGCACAAGTCAAACTACCCTTGGTGTTTTCGGGGTCTCTTTTTCCTCCCGACCCTAAGGATGAAGCCCAAAGGGCAGAACCGAAACTTGGGGGCCCACGAGCTCAGCCCTGCTGCCGAGCTGAGCATACCTGGCAGGCACCGGGGGCTGAGCGGGTGTCCCTGCGGGCACTGGAAGAACAGCCCTTGGGTCCTGGGGGGAAATGCACCAACACCCGAGCAAGTTCGCACCAACCCACCCTTTGCCCCACACAAATTAATTGCATACCCGCGGCACCCCCAGCGTTCGCAGGCATTTCTCCTAGCGTTGCTTGCCTCACTTTTTACCCGGACCTGGCGAAGCCGAATTCTCTCCGGACCCACCCTACTATTTGGTAGCTGCTGTGAGTCTGTAGGCAAGAAGTGCCTCCTCCCACAGCTCTGCCCTCACCCCTCTTTCTCACAGCTGCCCCCAAACTCCTCTAAACCTTGCAAGACCGGGGCCACCGGGGACGAGCGAAAGAGAGACATGGAGCCAGCCGCGGCTTCCCTGAATCAGCCCCACGCATTCAGACACGGTCACCGCTGGTTCTAGTAAAATGGCAAAGACTTTATTTATCGGAGAAAGAGGCCTTGGGTACAATCCGGGAGGGAGAGGGCAGGGCAAGAGCAGGGAGAGGGCACTGGGGACCAACCCTGGTCCGGTCACCCTTGTCTGGCCAAATCGAGCTGGGAGCAGGGCGCTGGAGACTGCAAGACAGACCCGGAGCTTCGGAGGAGGTGGGGTGAGGGCTTAGGTCGGCCTCCTCTCAGTCTCTGTCACATGCAAAAAAATTCTAAAAAGAGTAAAAAATAATTCTAGGACTTTGGGTTCTGTTTTCGTTGGTTGGATTTCCCCCTGCTTTGTCCCTAACACTGGGGCCCCAACGGCCGGTCCAAGGAAACCTAGTGAGGGTGGGGAGGAATCTTAAAAATAGCGTTAGTGAGCATTGGGAGGCAGAAATGGCATCGAAAACAGAGTTCTCTCGAGGAGGGGTGGGGAGAGAGAAAAGATCGATCTGAAACTTGCAAGTCAGGACCCGGCTGCCCCCCTCGGCCCCTTCCCACGCAGGGAAAAAAGGCAGAGGGAAGTAAATGAAGTCAACTGCAATAGGCCTAAGGAGGCGAGGAGGAAGCGGCCGGTGCATTCGCCACATGCAGAGAAAAATCAAAACAGTTGGGGCGTCTCCAGACCGCGGGGTTAAGTGTTCGCTCCCCTCCCTTCTGCCTCGCCGCCCGCAGCCCGAGCGCTCCGAGAACACGGACAGCTCCGAGATTTTAAAAAAGAAAAGAAAGAGAAAATGTCAGGCTGCGGTGGGAAGAACCCTATATAGAGGTTTAAATATTTATACAGAAGCCATACAGAACTGCACGGCAAGGGCTCGCGCAGCGGCGGAGGCCGCGAGCGGCAGCCGGCCCGGCCGGCCAGCCCGGATTTATTGCTTCGAGAGGGAAGAGGCGGCCGACGAGAGCCGAGTCCCGGCCGGGAGCAGGGGAGAAGGCGGGAGTGACAGAGGAGGTCCCAGCTCCCCTCCGTGGTCTGGTCCGGGAGGCGGCAGGCGCGCCGGCGCTCCGGGCCTGGACTGGTGGCAGCACCCGGGCGCCTCTCAATCGTCCACGTCGATCTCTTCGTCCTCCTCGTCCTCTGAGCAGTCCTGGCTGCTGACCGGCTGGTCAGTGAGCGGGGAGGCGGGTGAGAGCTGCAGGGGCCCGGCGCCCGGGGCCTGCGGGGCGCCAGGGGGGAGCGAGGGCGAGCCAGGCCTCGACTTGGCCCGGCCACAACCGCCGCCCCCGCCGCCCGAGGCCTCCGAGTTCTGCTCGAGTTCGGCCAGAGCCACGATGTCCATCTGCCCGCTGGGGCCCAGTTTCTTGGCGGACTCCACGTCGGCCTTCATCTCCTCCAGGTCTCGCTTGAGCTTGGCGCGCCGGTTCTGGAACCAGGTGATGACCTGAGCGTTGGTGAGGCCCAGCTGCTGCGCGATCTGGTCGCGGTCGGCCGGGGACAGGTACTTCTGGTAGAGGAAGCGCTTCTCCAACTCGTAGATCTGGTGGTTGGTGAAGGCCGTGCGGGACTTTCGCCGCTTCTTAGGGGTCTGCCGCTGCCCAAAGATGGTCATCCCGTCGCGGCCTGCGAGGAAACCACAGCATAGGCTTGCGCTCGGGGCGAGGAGACCCCACCCAGGCTCCAGCTTTCCCCACCCAGGCCCATCCGGCCTTCGGTCCGCCGCGGTTCCCTTCTCCGATTTGATTCGGCCTCCTGAACTAGGCAAACCCCCTTCTCCTGTCTCTCATCTACCGGAAGTCTGTAGGGAAAATTGTTTTGGTCTCTGCTTCCACCCCCACCCACCCGAGAGTTGGTTTGAAAGACCGGAGGTGGCCAGAGCACCCGGGAGACAGCCCGGGATGCCCTGACTGCGGTGTGCACACTGGCTCTAGAAGCCTCCCCAACCACCCCTGCCCCAAGAGCCCCAGTGAAAGGCTCTCTATCCTCTCCCCCCGGAACGGGGCGCCCAGGTCTCTGGGAGCCGGATGGGGTCCCGCGGAGCACCCGGCCGCAGCGGTCTTGGGGTCTGCCTAGCTCTCCCGGGTCGCCAGAGGTCCTTCGGGAACAGGGTTTGGGTCCTGCCCCACCTCTATGCACTCCCCGCCGCGGCGGCTCGGGCTGGAGGGCCCCGGCTGCCGGCGAGGGAGGTGGCGGCCAGAGGCACCGGACAGGACGCAGGAGGCTCAGGGAGCGGGGCGCCTAGTGCCGGACGCAGAGGAACCCCGCGGCGGCGCCTACCTTCGGCTGCCTGCAGGACGCTGACCTCCAGCCCCTTAAAGGTCTTGCTGGCGAGCTCCTCCAGCGCGCACAGCGGCGAGGTCTGCGAGAGCAGCGCGCGGCCCGCCAGGGGCAAGCCGCCCGGCGCGTGCTTGTCCGCGGCCGCCAGCAGGTGCGCCGCCCCGCACAGCGAGTAACTTCTCCGCACAGACGGCTTGTTGAGGATGTCCTCGATGCTGAACGGCGTCAGAGGCTTGTTGGAGTTGGCGGGCGGCGGCAGGTGGTCCAGCGGGCTGCGCCTCCGCTCCTCCCCTGGCGCCGCCTTGCCATCCTCCTTCGAAGTCATCTCGGCCTCGTTTGGGGGCCCGGCCGGGGCGGCTCGGGCCGCGGGCACCCAGCCCGCGGGCAGCTCGGGCGCCGGGCGGCGCGGGCGGCGGCGGCGGGCGGGGAGCAGGCCGCGCCGGGCTGGGCGCGGGCCGCCTAGCGCAGCGGCAGAGGCGGGCAGAGCCGCGCGGGGCCCCGGGAGGAGGGCGCTGGCGCCGGCACCGCCGCCGCCGGGGCTTCCAGCAATCCGGGGCCCGAGCCGGGGCGCGTCGCGCGGGGCTCCAGTTTCGCCAGCCCCGGTGCTATTTAAAGGTGTCAGGTGGCTCCGCCGCGGCTCCTGGCCCCGGGTCCTGGCGGCGGCAGTTGGAGGAGCCGAAGCGAGGGCGCAGATTCCGTACTGCGAGGGGAGGCGGAGAGATGGGGCAATTGACTATTGCTAACAAGTTAGCCCTGATCGAGGAGTAATCAATTATCTGCAGCGGCACTTCGCTCTCGCTTTCTCCTTTCTTCCGCTCTTTCTCCTCTCTCTTCTTTCTCTCTCTCTCTCTCTCTCCCTCCCTCTCTCTTCCCTCTTCTCTGCTCCCCCCGTCTCTCTCCTTCTCTCCCTCTCCCTGCCCTCTCTTTCACTCTCTGTCTGTCCAATGCAGGCGGCTCTAAGTTGGGAAGCTCATTAATTAGCGGGCCGGGGGTAGGAGGAGCCGGCTGGAATTAGCCTGCCTAATGCGCCTGTCAGTCCGGGCGCTGTGCCGCGCTCGGCCCGAGCTGTTTGTAAATTACATTAGCAGCGCCTTTATTGCACCCGAACCTCGGGCGACGGAAAAGCCGCCGCCCCCACCCCAAAGTGCTCGCCGCGCTCCGGGCGCACCCGCCTCCCGCCGGCCGGCCCGGGCTGGCAGCGCTGGCCCGGAGGTCTCCGGCTCTCCAACCCGGATTTGGCGCCCGAGGAGGGCGGCGAGTGCCCAGCTGGGGAGGGACGCAAGCGCCGCGTGGACCAGGTAAGACCTGGAGCTGGGTGGGCCCCGCTGTGCCCGGCGCCGACTTGGCCGAGCGTAGATCCCGGTCCCGGCGCCCCTGCGCCGAGAGCCTCCCGCGCCTCGCTCCCCGCCCGGGACCACGCACCTGGGGAGAGCGAATCGGCAGCGCTCCCAGCCCACCCCGGGCTGACCCGCGGGAGATCTAAGTGGCTCTGCAGCCCTGGGTGAGGCGACACGGGACAGGGGTGGGGGACCCCAAGGGCTGGGGGAGGGGGCCAGTCAGGGGACTCAGCCTTCCCCACGTCGAGAGGCGGAGTAGGGGGCTGGTGACGCCAGGCACCTCTCCCGGCCTGAGCCCGCGATGACAGCCTTACCTCCTCCGGCAACCTTGCACACTCTTTCCTCGGGCCGGCGCAGCCCGCCTGCTGACCGAAGTCCCACCCGGCGGCCGGGCCGGGTGCGGGGGCTCACCGGGCCGGCTCCCGGCCTCCCCCGCTGCGCTCTGCCGGGCCCCGGCCCGGGCCCCGCTACCGGCCCCGCCCAGCCCAGTGCCGGGCTGGAGCACAACACCCGGCGACTCCAGCTGTTCCGGATGCGGGGCGGGGGCCCGGTGGGGGCCGGGCCGCGGCGGGGGCTGCACTCCCAGGAACCCGCAGGGAGGCCACACGAGTAAGACGGGGGCTGGGAACCCTACGACCAGGACTTTGTGTCTATTAGGCAAGCGTTCGTGTGCATAGGTGTTTGAGTGTGTTTATGTTTTTGAACAAGTGTATTTGTGCGCGGTGTTCATGTGCATATTTGTGTGGACACAGGTGAACCTGTGAGAATTTAGGCGTGTTTGAGCCTCTGCCCACCTCTCATTTCCATGAGGCACTGCAGGGGGGTATTCCCCCCGGGGGGCCTCTTTTCTCTTTTGCTTCCCTCCTCAGGTTTGTGTGGGGCCACTGGCCCCATCATCCTGATTTTCCATTCCTGCACCTGGAGAATGCAGAGGAGGAAGAGGGGTTGGAGGCAAGGGAGGAAGAGCTGTTCCCCTCCCCACACACAGCCTGGCTTTGTTTGTAAACTCCTGGGCAGGCAGTGTGGTCCCGCAGCCCTGCGTGGATGAGAGAAGGGCCCAGAAAGGCTGGTGAGGAAGACAGTGGCCCAGCCCAGAGGCTGAATGGGAAGAATAGGACTGCTTGGGCTCCTTGCCACCCCCTACCTGCCCCAGAGAGGGTGAGTGCAGCTGGGCAGAAGGATACCTCCCCAACATAGAGACCTCTGCGCTTCAGAGATGGTTTCTTTCTCTCTCCTTTAGTTTTTCATTAGGAACGTGGCTTGCAGTTCTCCAGAGTGAGAGGGACAGTGCAGGGAGAAAGGATTCTTGTTTGGGACCCCAGTGGCCGCCCCAGGTCTGTTTGGGAGTGTAGGGAAGAGCTACTCTCCCCCTTCCCCATCTTTGTCCTGCAGTAGCTGGCGGGAAGGACAGGTGCTCAGAGGCGGGAGCGGTGACAATGGGATTCTTAGTTCCCCAGAGCTGCAAAAACCATCCCCAAGGCAGGCCTGTCTGAGGCATCAGCGCTGCTCGCCTGGGAGCCTTGAGGTGGGGGAGCCTTGGGGTGAAGTGATGCTGGGTCTAGTAGCCATGAGGGCAAAGTGAAGGCACTCCCAGATCAGGGACTGGACACTCTTGGGTCACTATTCTGGGAGCGACACCCTCCTATACTCACGTCTGACACTGGCCTGCCGGGCCAGATTTGAAGGACAACCCTGCTGCTGCCCACCTCAGCCCTTAGGACCAGTGACGTTCAGGCTGCCAGGAAGGTGAACCGTGTGAGGGGGGCAAAGGGGTGGAGCACAGATTGCCTCCACTGGGACCTTGGTTCTTGCACCTTTGGTCTTCGATTATGCAGTGCTGAAATGGATAGGACATTCCCACACTCATCTGCTATCTTCCCTCTTCCTCCCCACTTCACCAAAGCTTCTTTTCTCTTCCTGCTTGGTACTTGCCTCCCAATCAGAGGCTTTGCTTGTTTGCCTAATTGGTTGAACTCCCAGCCAAACAGCTCCAGCTAGCACAGCTGGGGATGCAAGGGGCACATGGTACCACTGGCTGTTTTGTTGTTTAGTTCCTTCACCTCCATTGCCTCATCCAGGCCATCTTCAAAAAGATGCCCATCTGTCTTTTCCCAACCCTAACTCTAGACCCCAGTGTGTGAGCTGGTGGGGTCTTCTGAACTCCTGGGTACCCCTCCTGCAGAGCAAGGAGCTACATGTTCAGTTTGCAGTCCGATTCCCTCCTTCTCTGGTGAGGCTAGGAGATGCTTGCGGGCAGGGATCTTGACCTAGAGATTCCATCCACCCCAGATCTGCACAGGCCCGGGGGTCACCTGGCACATATTGGTTGCATGAGTTTTTGTGGACCAAATGGAGTATAAATATTTTGCATTGTGGGTGGGGAAGGCTTGGGTCTTGACTGTTCCCCTCAGAGGAGTTTTGGAGATTGTGAGAATTGGAAAGGAGACTACCTGGTGGGTAGCAGGGTGAGGATTGGTGGGAAGGAACCCTGCCACCCTGCCGTCACTGTCCAGGAGCTAACCATTCTACCTAACCCCCTTCCTGGGACTGGATGCTGGGTTGAGAAGACACTCTAGGGCTTCCCATCCCTTTACCCCAACCCTCACCTCCCTCACCCTTGTCATCTGGGCCAGTAATATCTCCCCTGGAACTAGAAGCAACTAGTCCCTGAAGTCTGCTCTGCCAAGGGAATGCCTATCTTCAGAGCCTGGGCTACACTGTATCCCGACCTCCAGATTTCTGCTTGCTGCCTATACCACCAGGGTCCAGTTTTATTCCATCCGCAATGGAGGGGGAAGGAATTATTCACCAAAAAAAAATAATAATAATAATAATAATCTGCTTTCTCCTTAGTTTAGTGAGTATTCCAGACAAAGAGGAGAGAAGGAGTATTGCATGAATTGCTAAAATAAGGGGGCCTTGCAGACACAAACAAAATGAGTTATTCCTTAGCACAGGGGAATAATTTCAGTAAACCCTCAAAGGCTCCACAGGCTCTAATCCAGATTGCTTTGGTAGCCCTATTTGTTTCCAGATTATATGTGTGAGCACCAGCATTGGCCCTCGAATCAGAGTTTCCCTCAGGGGGAAAAAAAATTGTGACACTGCTTGCAGTGAGTTAACTTGACCACCAAAGGAGGTCATTTTGTCCCTCAGAGAACCTGGTATTCTGACACCCCATGTGGAATTCAGAGTGTTTCTTCTGCTACAGAAGTAGACTCCGATAGATGTTCTCCTGCCACCCTGGCTGAACCAGCCCTGCCCACTCCGTTTTATATTCTGCCCTGGGCTGTCTTCTGTAGTAACAACAATGACATAGTCATGACAAAAACACCACAAGCCCTTACCATGTGTCCCGCTCCAGGCTAAGAGTTATATTCATTTCATTAATTGCTTACAACCCTGTGAAGTAGCTACACCTATCACCCCAATTTTACATATAAAGAGAATGAGACCCAGAGAAGTTAAGTAACTCATACAAAGTCACACAGCCTTGTTTGGAATGATTAGGATTTGCAGACTGGTTTTAATCTGACTCAAAATCTACCCTTAATCCTAAAACTATGGGGTTCTTAACTCGAGGCCACCAAGAGCTCTTTTTTTTTTTTTTAAAGATTTATTTATTCATACAAGAGCTGGGGTGTAGGCCAGAGGTGCAGGGGGTGAGGATTCACCAGAGACAGAGTCAGGAGCAAAACAGGCAGATCTACTGAAATACACTGCTGAGGGGAGCAGCAGGCAAGACAGGAGAGGTCTTCTGTGCCATGTGGGTCACCTCACTGGCCAGAGACCCAACTCATGTGCTACAGTGCCTGCAGACAGCTCCGTAGTGTCTAGACTCAATCCCTTGTGCCACCAGGGAGGCACTGCCCAAGAGCTCTCTGAATGGGCTTCAGGGACTCTGAAGATCCCAGAAATTGTGTCTAATATTATGTTTGTGAGCCTAAGTGGGTATATTTTTCCAGGGGCAATATTACATAGCACAGTGGATTCACAAAAGAGGTTGGAGATCCAGGAAAGAAAGGTTAAGGCTGGAAGCAGGCTGATGGGGGAGGGGGTGGGCATAGCTGTCTCCCAAGTCCTGGGGAGTAGAAAGCCAGCTCCAAAATTTGAACTGGACTTCAAGTCTGCTCTGGGACCTACTATGCTTCCTCTGGCCAGCTCAGCCCTCAGGACCTCCTCTGGCAAAGGAGGTGGAGGCCATGGCTACTACGATAGGGTGCTTGGTTTGGAGAACACCTCTTCCTGCTTCTCCCCTGCCCACTTCTTTTGTGAACTGAGTTTCTCCAGTGCCTAATGACAAGGTGGCCCCACCACATGGGCCAACCTCTTCCAGATGCTTCAGTCCAGAAGAGGAAATTGAGAGTCCTTGGAAGTTTGGGGGGCACAGACAGACCACTGATTGACAAAGACAGTTGAGGTGGAGGAGATAGTCCCTGAGAGATGCTCAGGGGTCAGGTGCTACTCTGCAGCCTCCGGAGGAACAGCCTTCTCTTTTCTTGGTCCCAAAGCTCTATCCCTTTCCTTTCTGGCACCTCTTGCTCTATTTTGAGTGTTCAGCTTACCTTGTGGAACGTTCCCTGCCCTGTTCAGCTCCTCTTTAGCACATATACCCTTAGAGTCACTGTCAAATTGCCAGGAATGCACTGGCTTGTCTGTCTGTCTGCTGTCTCTTTTCATGTGACTATGAACATGGGGAGGAAGAGATCTGAATCTCCCCTCCCTGTCCTATACCAGCTTGGCACACACCAAGGTCTCCTCATGCATTTATTTGAATGAATAAGCTAAGTGAATAAAGATACAAAAGAGACAGCCAGGCAGGGACCTGTTTGTGCCCAGAGAGAGGACCAGGAGTGTGAGGGAATGGCAGGGGCATTGTTTTGCTAGTTGCATGCGGATTTATGAGGCATCCCTGCTGCCCATATCTCCAGCAAACACAGAGGGGCACAGAGACCCATTCTTTATTCTTTTGCCATGTGTATGTGTATGTGTGTGTTGGGGGGTCATAGGTTCTGGACCCAATGGTGGCATGTATGACCTGATCCATGAATGGAGTATGATCTAAATAAATAAATACCAGGATTGTTGCCCAGAGCCAGACTGGGCCCACAAACAGAGAGGAAGAACAAACAAAGATGGAGGGTGATGAGTAGGAGAAAGTGACAGGAAACACCCCTCCACCCTGGAGCCCAGGGGACTATGAAGAGGGCAAAGGATAAGTAAGAGGAGTCTGGTCTGATCCAGCAGACATGGCATTTGAATTGAGTCTTGAAAAACCAGAAGCATTTGGGTAGGTGCAGAGCTGGGAAGTGCCAACCCAGAGGGGGAGCCACAGAGACCCATACTTTCTCTGTCCAGGGCAGTGGGCTCTGGGGTTGGGGTCCTAAGTGCACCCCCATCAGGTCTGTAGCCTGGGACTGGTGTGTCCCTGGGATGACGGGAAGCTAGGAAGAGGCTCACCCCCAAAGCTGGCTGCTCGGGGTCTACACTGGGGTCCCTTTCTCCTCATTACCTCAGAAGCTCCAAGGGCAGACCTTCTCTCACACTAACCTAGTTGGCCTGGGAGTCCCCCAGTCTGAACAAAACCATGAGTGTGGGCAGAACCATCCTTCCCACAGAGATCTCCCGCTGGTGCCTGCGGGAGGGCACCAGCCTGTGAGTGTGCCTGGGCTCCGCCACGGGCATAGATAGGTGGCGGGACCGAAGTGGGGAGAGGATGGGAGACCCAGGCGCGGGCTAGGCGGGCACGGGAAAGGCCTGAGTCAGGCTTCTCATAATAAACTGCACGTGAATAATTCAGCAGCCACACGGGGTTTCATTGCATTAGCGACAATGCAGGCGCCACCCCTTTGCATCCCCATAAGGGGAGGGGGCATCATGAGCACACTTGAGGGTGGGAGCCAGATAGAAGACCCCCTACCGCTCCTCTCCTGGATTCTGCCGGGCCCAGTCCCACCGGACTCCCTGGCCCCAGATCCCCTGGGGCCCCACCGGTCAGAAGGTTACCTGCTGGACTGTACTGTCCCAGCTAAGCTGCTCTCAAAGTCCCTGGGGCAAAAGAATACAGGCAGGGGAACCAAGGCCAGAATGGGGCCTCCATACCCCACCACGCAGAGGATGCAGAGACCTGGGCAGTGTGGCTCTGAGCAAGGCGGAGAAGAGGCTCAGTCCTCTGCTCTGAGCTCAGATTCCCGGGGGGTGGGGTGGGGGGCTGCTCTGTCCAGGCAGGGATCCCTGCAATCCACCGAAGTGAAGTTGCAGGAGGAGCCAAGCACACTCCACCCCTTTGAACCTCCGCCCCCCAGGTTTACTGGTTCTGCTTACTCTCTCCCGGGCCTGTGAGTGCAGTTCAGCATGGGGTGTTTTCCTGGGCTCCAGCGCTCCCCTCCTATGATCTCCCCTGGCCCTTAAGGGAGCCCCAGGCTGCTGGTCTTAAAGGAGAAAGTCTAGGGTCTTAGCCTTGTTTCCTTTGGGTGGAACCAGCTTTGCACTTTCTGGTCTTGAGGGATGGCACTCAGCCTGCTGCCACTCCCCCCACTCTCCTTCCTTTCTGGCACGTCAACCCCACCTTCTGCAGCAGCACCCCTACTCCTACCCTCCCCTAGGCCCCCCTGGCTCTCCCAGTCCCCGCAGGCAAGGCGGGCAGCCTGGGCTTTATCGGTGCTGCAGGTAGCCAGACCAGAAAGAAGCCC
Organism: Talpa europaea; assembly: GCF_964194135.1. NCBI lineage: Eukaryota > Metazoa > Chordata > Mammalia > Eulipotyphla > Talpidae > Talpa > Talpa europaea. The sequence continues at coordinate 20,132,033 of NC_140077.1, read as the reverse complement.
CAAAGCCAGCTAGCACCTGCGACCTCTTCCTGCCTCCTCCCAACCCCTAGCTTCCTCCTCTGCCACCATTTCCTCCTCTTGCTCCTCCCTTGACCTCGACACCTTTCTTTCTCATTCATTCCCCCCCCCCCTCTTTTGGCGAGGTACGGTGGGACTCAGACCCTGGTGCCTGGGGATTTCGGGCTTATTCTGCCTCTCTTGGGGTCTCAGCCAGGGTTCTGGGCTCATGGACAATTTTCCAAGGGCGCTCACAGCAGGGGAAGTAGGGTGTCTTCACAGGGGCAGGTGAAATGGGCTGATGGCACCTTCACCTCATAGAACTCCACCGCTAGCCAGTTGTGTGACCTTGGGTTAGTATCTTAACCTCTCTGAGCCTTGACCAGGACAAAAAGCAGGAGACCGAGGGAGACGAAACCTTTTCATTCGTTTTGGTGGAAAGGGGCTTTGGAGCTTCAGGCAGAAGTGAGGTGCGTCCAAGTCTGAAAAAGCCTTTTATTTTAGTCAATATTTTAGGAACAGCTGGTAGCTGCTTTTTATTTCTCTTTTTTTACAGATGATGGGTGCCAGACGTTAGGAACCGTCACTCCAATCCTCGCTGTGTCTCTGTTTTACCGAAGAGAAAACAGGTTAAGAGCGAGTCGCGCTGGCCAGCGCCACAGGTGGGATTCGAACCCGAATCCGGTTCGGCGGTACCTGGCGTTTAAACGTCCCGATCTCTCCTAGGATTGGTGACTCGACCTAAGCCGGGGCCCGCTGGGCTAATCTCCAGGGGTTCTCTCCTTTCCGTGCTGGGAAAGTTTTGAAATTCTTATTTTCAGATAAACGATTTTGGCGGTTCCCAGAGACGGATGGAAATGACTCAGGGAGAGACTTCCAGCAGCTTCTGGGCGAACCCCTGGGGCGGGGCGCAGAGGGCAGTGTCTCCCCGAGGCTGGCCGGGGAGGCAGAAGCCATCGCTCCCGAGATTTTCCATTTTCCCTCTTTCCAGTCGGTCCTCCCGCTCCCCAGCATGCTTGTCCTGGGGGTGCGCCCTGCAAGTCCCGCACGAGGGGGAGAAAGCGCAGGGTCAGGGCCGAGGTACCCCCTCTCTGACCCTCTGCAGGGGCGCCCCTCGGCGCTAGGGTCCTCCTAGCTGCAGGGGAGGTACTAGCTGTGGGGGAGCGGATCTGAACAGCTGGCCGCGGGGCTTGGGAACCCCTGACTGGGCAGGGGGCGCTGGAATCCGGCTCCCTGGCGACCGGGTCGGAGTCCCCGCAGCAAGGTCGCCCCGTGGCAGCCCGGACAGACCGCGCGTCCCTCCGCACAAGACCCATTACACTGTATTTATGCTTCACTTTATTGTTTTTTTCTCTCTTATTATTGTCTCACTCTGGGGGAGGCAAAGGATATAATATATTCATCTTTATTATACCAAATCTGTGTGAAGCATTTAATAAAACGCTGTTTCCACACAGCCAGGGATATTAGTGCGAGCTCTTCTTCAGTTAATGCTCCTGTACGGAGGGCGCCTCCCCACAGCGCCTGCTGCCGGCGGGTCGGGGGAAGCGCAGGCCCGGCCCGCGCAGCCGGGACGCCCCTGAGGGCCGGTGCGGGTCTCGCCGGCGCGGATCCCTGCGGTCTCTCAGGGACCCCCGGGGCCCCAGGCTGGGAGGAGGAGTTTGGCGTTCAAGGCCTCCCTCCCTCCCCTCCCCTCCCCTCCCGTCAGCGTTTCTCACAGGCTGTGGGGTTTGGCCTGTGCTGATGAAAATGAGAAATATTCCGCAGCCAGGGGCTCTTTCTTGAGACAAGCTGAAAAGGGCTAAGGGGGCGGTGAGGGCTTTATAAACAGGGAAATGAAAGCAAGGATTTGTCAACATGAGTCAGTATGGGTCAGAGAGAGACAAAAAGGTCACCGAAGTGGTTCTAGGAATCACAGCCAGGCTGGACCCCAGCTCAGAAGACCTGCCTGCCTGGGGCTCACTCCCAGCCGAGCAAGGCCTCTGAACCCAGCAAGGATCTTGGCCTGCCACGGGAGGCCCTCTGTGGTCTCTGGAGCTAGAAAACCAGACTTTAGCCCAATCTGAGATTCAGCAAAATGAGATTCAGAGAAGTCAAATGATTTGTGTGAGGTGACTCAGCTGGGAAGCAGTGGCTCAGGCCATCTTACCACCTTGAGAACCCACTTTCCTGCCTCCCCCTCACCTTTGCCTGAGCCCACCACACCTTTCCACATTAACTGCCTCCCCTCCCCATTTTCTTTTATATATATATATATTAAAGATTTATTTATTTATTCATACAAGCACTGGGTACAGTCAGAAGCGCGGGAGGGTGAGAGAATTCACCAGAGCCAGAGGGGGGAGCAGAGCAGGCAGAAGGACCGAAGTACACTGCTGAGGGGAGCAGCGGGCGGCAGGAGAGGTCTGCACCATGTGGGACCCTCCTCAGGTGGCCGGGGAGCAGCCGGGGATCGAACCGGTGCCACAGAGGCTGCGGGCAGCTTCGCAACCCAGCATTCAACCGCTGCGCCACCGGGGAGGCCCTCATATATATTTTTTAAGATTTATTTATTTACACAAGCACTGGGTACAGTCAGAGGCACGGGAGGGTGAGAGAATCACCAGAGCCAGAGCGCCTCCCCTCCCCATTTTCATCCTCCAAGGTTTTCCATAGCTTTACATTTACACACACACACACACACACACACTCACTCACCCCTACCTGGGGATGCTCATAGGAAGGAGAAGCAGTCAACTGTTCTTTAGAGATTCTTCCGCCTGGCTTCCTCTAGGGCCCAGACTTGGGCATACCAGTTTACTTACACCCTTGTGTCCATGCTTGGGGAGAGTTGGAAACAACTGGGCCAGGTCAGGATGTGTTGTGTAGAAAAAGATTGGGGTGGGCAGGTAAGTCTCTGGTTAGGATTAATACACTCCCATGATTTTCAGTCCTCTTCTACCCCCATCACTCCTTGGTGATGACCAGGTCACCCACAACTTATAGACTGCTGATGGGAGCTTCTTTGGAAGCTATGGGTGCTTGAGAAATCTGACAGCCCCTCCTTGGGGCTGGCTGGGGGCAAGGGCACAGACTCACTGTGTGGCAGGGCTGGCACTAGATGAAGCAAGTGAGGCCCATTAAGGACAGCATTTAAGGAGGTTTGTCGCTCTTGGCGTTGTGTCTGACCCTTGAGTGCCGTCCTTAGGCTTCTCCCTTCCCTCATCCTAGTCCCAGCTCTGCTGTGTGGTCCCATGGGTGGAATCACACCAGTGAATTACCAGGCGGGGATGGAAAGGATGATTTCAGCTCATCCTTGTGAATGGCTTTCTGAAGGGTTGAAGTGTAAACAAAGCAATGAATTGCCTTGTGTGGGAGTAACTCCCCCCAACAGATGGAGTAAGCAAGCCAGGCTTAGAACCTGCCGAGGATAATAATCACAGTTGTGTTGTCACCATCACCATTTTTAACGTTTTGCTGTCACTTACTTTGTGCCAAGTAAGAGCTTTACTCACATTATTTAATGTAATTTATATAAGTGTGTTTTGGCCAAGGATGGGGTCACAGTCTCTGAGACTCCTTTCCAGCTCTGAGAGTCTATTGTTGATTTTGGTTGCTTCATTGATTTATAGTTATTATTTCTACTCCTCTCATGGCCTTTGCTAATAAGGAAGCTCTTTGAAGGTAGGAACTATGGGACCTCATTTTGTCAATTCTCCTCTTTCTCCTTCCATGCCCCACACAGACTAGGCACATAGCACAGGTTTAATAAATTTCTTTTTTTTTTAAAGGTTTATTTATATTTATGCATACAAGAGCTGGGGTACAGACCAGAGATGAGGGGGGTGAGAGGATTCACCAGAGACAGAGTGGGGAACAGAACAGGCAGACTGATCAAAATGCACTGCTGAGGGGAGCAGCGGATGAGACAGGAGAGGTCTGCTGTGCCATGTGGGTTGCTCCCTGGTTGGCGGGGGATCGAACTCGTGCTGCAGAGGCTGTTGATTGCTTCATAGTGCGGTGCTTAACCCGTTGCGCCCCCAGGGAGGCCAGTTTAATAAATTTCTATCGAACAAACACGTGTAAACCAATAACCAAAGCTGTCTATCTCCCTGTGCATGTGCCCTGTGGGCTGTGGCCAGCAGAGTCGCTAGAGTGGCCACTGGGAGGGCTTCCTCCTCTGCAGCCATTTCCCCCACAGTTGAGCTGAATTCAGACTGGTCTAGTGGGGCCTCCTTTTTCCCTCAGGGCTCCGCCCTATTCCAAGTTGTGGGTAAGACAAGCCCAAGTTCTGTCTGTGAAGACGCTCGTGTCTCATATTGGACAAGGCTCTTGAGAAACCATTCAGGTGTGCATGTGGCGGGCAGTGGGGTGGGGTTGTCTCTGGGAGATGGGAGCAGAGAAGAGCTCTGCAGTCAGAAGAGCTAGAACTAGGCATCGAATGATAAGAAGGATTGGAGGGAAGAAATAGAACATTCCAGGTTGAGTGAGAAAGCAGGGCAGTGAGAGCAAAAGGGCAGAGGCAGGAATGCGTGCAACAGTTTTGGAGACAGGTCGGTCAGCCTGCCTATAACACCAAAAGAAAAGTGGGAAAGACTTTTGTGGAATGCCTTGACTGTCCAAGCCCAGAGCCAGGGATCAGAAATTGAGGTTCAGAAGTCAGGACCTACATCCTGAACCCCAGAAATCAAAGTCTACAACTCAGAAATCAAGGCCACAGTCCAATACCCAGCCTTCTCCAAAGCTATCTTTGTGGTTGGTGCAAGATGCCACCTTGGGGTGCCAAACTCAAAATGCATCAGTTTATTGGGCAACAAGATGGACTCTTCTGATTGGCGCGGCCCAGGGAACCTCAGGCCTGGCATGAGCCCAGATCCAGCCTGGGCCTGCCTGAATCCTACCCCTCAGGACTGAATTGAGCAGCTGTCCTGGGTCTCCCCAAATTGGAGCCTGAAATCTGGCATCATCTGTAGCCCAGGCACCCTGAGCTAGAGGAGAAGTCACCCACAAATATATACTTACCCTCACAACCCCATCCTTCCCTCCCTGCTCTGATACAGGTGGGATCTAGGATTCTAGGCTGGACCCAGCTGGGCCAGGCCGCTGGAGGGTGGAGCCGTGGTGCCTGCAGTGGTGCCAACCCAGCCAGCATGTAGGCGTTGCTGTGCCGGCCTGTCGCGGAGCGCAAGCCTGCCAAGGAGCCGGAGCGCTGTGCCGCGTGGAGGGTGTCAGGGGTGGTATTGTCGGCGCACAAATGCTCAACTTTATGTACTTTTAACTAGAGGTGTAACAGATGGCCCCGTTTCTGTCCAAGCCAGGGAGACTGGTGCCCATTCCGGCTGCAGCCAATCAATCCCGCCACTCTGGGGGGAGCTACAAGCTGGGCTGGGAGGCCTGGAGCCAGCAATCGCGCAAGGCTGTCTGCTCGGGCTGGCCCAGCGCTGCCTTTGCCAGCCGCTCAGCCATGGGCCCAGGGAGGTAGGAGGGCAGGCAAGTGGCAGCCATGCCCGGCAGCCTAGTCAAAGGACTGTCTGGGAGGAAGAGTCTGGTCCCATCCATTAGGACCCAAATGGCCAATGAAGACATTCCAACCCCCTATCCACCCTACTTTGTCCTCATTCTCCTATGGCTCCTACTTAGTACCTAAGCCCTAAATCTCCACCTTTGAAATGATCCAGATCTCTAAGCCTGCAGTGTTCTGCACTGTGGACATACCAGGTGTTGCTTGGGACTGTGGATAGGCAGTAGTGCCTTTGGGAGAAGTAGTCATGGGGACTGCACAAGAAATGGCAAAGACAGCCAGGAGAGAAGAGAAAAAACAGTAGGTTCCAGGGATCCCAGAGCTAGGAAAACTGTTAATCGATCTATTCATACATTCATATAGTCAGTCAACAATCACTTAGTGAAAGCCTACTGTATGCCAAGTCCTTTGCTAAGCACTAGAGGCACAGTAGTGAATAAGACACGATTCCTGTCCTTGAGATGTTGTGAGGGGAAGATAAACAAGTAGATGTGTAATTGGAGCAGTGAGGTAGGGCTCATAAAAACCTCCACAAGGGCTGTGGAAGGGCAGAGCAGGAACATTTAGCCCTGCCTGGGAGGTCCAGGGGAGATTCCAGCAGGGGGCTAATTCTAAGTTGAATGTCCAAAGACCAGGAGGAGTTTTCATTGGTGGTGAAGGCAGGGAAGGGTATCTGCGGGGGAAGAAATAGCATGTACAAAGACATGGGAAGAAAGAACATGGTGAAAGTCAGGGTCTGAGAAGATGTGTCACTGGGGTGTGGGTGGAGGTGGGAGGGCATGCAGCTGGGCGGGAGAGGTGCAGTGCCTGATAGGTGCTGCCTTGATCCTGTTTTGGCAGGCTGCAACCTGCCCTAGTGGATCTCCCCACCTCCTCTGACCCTACAGCCCCTCATCCTGGGGCCACAGAGAGTGAGGAAAGGAAGAGGCAGGGCCTAGCAACCCCTTGGCAAGGCTGGAACTCAGTCCTACAGAGTGCTCCTCGTCCTGGCTCCTAGTCCTTCCCTCTTTCCTCCTTTGAGGGATGAGGCCATGATTCAGGGGCTGACTTCCCCCAGCCTTAGACTATGAATTTCTGAGTCTCCTGAAAGTAACCTTTGCATAGGTTTCCTAGAGAGGACTTAGAGTCTTGTTCATTCATTCATTCATTTATTCACCAAGCACTGAGCATCAGCTGTGCTCAAGGCCCAGGCAGGATGCAAAGGTAGACAGGGCTCTGTGTTGAACTGTGAGGAGCTCAAGTTCAGATACAGGAGAACAGAGGAGTCTGGGCAGGGGTCCTCCTCTTTGCAAGGCGATAACAAGAAAAAGGAGGGCAGTTTGTATTGAAGTACATGGTTTGCCATTGGATCCAGAAAGCTGGAGACACTTGAGGCAGCTCTGGGAACTCACTTCCCTCTCAGGGTAAGGTGGAAGGGCTCTTTTCTCTGTGTGTGTCTCTCTCCTCATTCATATATTTTTTAAAGATTTATTTATTTAATCATACAAGAACTGGGGTACAGGTCAGAGGTGCAGGAGGGGTGAGAGAATTCACCAGAGACAGAGTGGGGAACAGAACAGGCAGACTGACTGAAATACACTGCTGAGGAGAGCAGCGGGAGAGTCAGGAGAGGTCTGCTGTGCCATGTGGGTAGCTCCCTGGCTGGGAATTGAACTTGTGCTGCAGTGGCTGCAGACAGCATAGGTTGCATCATAACTACTTGCACCACCAGGGAGGCCCCACTCTCCTCATTAATAGTGATGAAATTGCCAATTATTAACATTAGAATAGGAGGAGGACTGAGCACTTACTCAGGTCTAAGGACCTACTAAGTGACTGGTACACTGGTTTCCTTGCCATGTCAGTTAATCCTCGTGAGAACACCGTGAGTTAACTAATAGCGTTATCTCCATTTTGCCTGTGAGAACCCTGGGTTTCAAGGAGCGTAGGGATCCTGCTAGGAACCGGAGGACTTAGGATTCTCACTCAGGTCTCCAGAGCCCCAGCTCATAACTGCTTCTGACCCCCAAGCCGCATAGACGGCTTCCTGGTTTTCTCATAATTTCTCATAACCGTGACTTGCATTTGACCAGCCGGCCTCTCAGACTCTCTCTACATCACCTCTGCTAACTGCTCTAGTCTTTCAGTATTTCATAGTTCAAATTCCCAGGAGAGGAAATCGTACTGGCTTAGCTCATCCTTTAATGCCAGGCCACATCGTGAGCAGCTGCCCAGTCAAAGGACTGCTGGGAATGGGGCCGGGTGCAGCCACGCTCAGCTTCTCTGATAGAACCAAGTGGAGAAATGATTCCACAGTACAGAGGGAATACAGAGTGTGGCCAGAGAGGTGCAAGAAAGCATGAGGGGAGACTCCAAGGAGGCTTGTTTGTGGTTTGGGTCTTAAAATAAGAATAGGACTCGAGGAGCAGAGTTGGAGGTAAGCATTTCCGAGGAAGGGCTAGCATGAACACGGGCAGGGGCTGGGATAGCGTGGGTCGTGGCCAAGGATGAGTAGTTCTGCTGTTAGGGGAGGGGTTGTGTGGGACAGAAGCTGGAAGGTAGGACTCGAATGCCAGTGTGGGTCTGAACTCAATTCAGTGGGCGTTACGGAGGGTCTCTGAGCAAGAGGGAGGGGATCAGCCATGTGCTTTAGGTGGGATGCCACTGCCCGGCGCAGTTCCAGTTTATGCCCATTGGCCCACTGTATGATTATTTTTTATTCTCAGATTTTGTCATTTTTATTTTCCAGAGCCCCCTTTCACTTTCAGATTCATCCTGTGTTGGCTAATAAAGCTTATGGTTTCTCCAGCTTTGGGGGTTGTAGGATTAACATGAGTGGAGCAAAATGAGAGGCAGGATGGTCCAGGATGGATATTGCCCCAGTCCAGGGAAGAAAGGCCGGAACCAGATGGGGACAGACAGGACAGAACTCAAAAGGGTGCGGACAAGAGACAGGGCTAACTTAGAACTGACCAGACCTGGTGGGTGAATGGGTTTGGGGGTGAGGAAGGAGGAGGGTGGAGACCACATGACTCCTAGTTCATCCTGATGCTTGGAAAGAAGGGTGGGGTCTGAAGGCAGGGCTTGCTGGGGATGTGGGACATCCACTCAGAGATGCTCAGCAGGAAGCTGGGAACTCAGAAGCTGTCAGGGATTCTTCCAAAGAGATGGCTAACTGGACACCAGAGACTGGTGAGAGCCAGAAGTTGGGGAGGGGCAGAGCAGGACAAGACTGGCAGGGAACCCCAGGAGATCCCTCTTTTGACTGTGGAGGTGAGAAAGGAGTCCGAGGAGACAGTAAGAGGAAACAAGGAGGCCAGTGGCCTGGAGAAAAGGAAAGTTCTTTTAGGAAAGAAATTGTCATTATGGGAATTGTGAGGAGGACAGAGGAAATGGCCAGGAGGTTTGGTAATTCCAAGCTCACAGGCCACAAGTGCACTGCAATGGCGCGGATGTTACGTGAAGAGTGAATGGCAAAGGCTAGAGGTGGTTGCGATGGTGGCTCTTTCAAAAACTCTTGTCAGGAGAAGGGAAGGACAGCCCAGATAAATAAGATGGAGGAGAAGATGCTTGCTGGGGAAAGTTCTGGGCAAATGCAGGCGAGGGTGGGGAGGAGAGGAGCTCTCTTCTTCCTCAGAGGTAGAAGGGAGTCACAAGGGGGTGATGATCCAGGGAAATTCTGGGGTGACTGGTGGGCTTGGGGGCAGCCAGAGAGGTGAACATAGGAGTGGGCTCCACCTCCTTTTTCAAATCCAAGCTGAAGGCTGCAGAGAAAGTTTCTGAGTGTTGTGGAATTGAGTAGAGAGTCAGTGAAACATGAAGGGGTGTTTGTCGTTGCTTTGACACATGCTGGCGAAGGATGAGTTGAGGGCCACACCTGGGCCAGTTTTGTTTTGTTTTGTTTTTACCTATTCCAGTGTGGCCTGGAGTGGGAGCCGGAAAAGTTAATGGCAGTGTGGGCCTCCCCGGTGGCGCAGCGGTTGAGCGCTGGGTTGTGAAGCTGCTCGCGGCCTCTGTGGCGCCGGTTCAATCCCCAGCTGCTCCCCGGCCACCGGAGGAGGGTCCCACATGGCGCGCAGACCTCTCCTGCCGCGCCCGCTGCTCCTCTCAGCAGAGTATTTCGTCATTCTGCCTGTTGTGTTCCCAGCTCTGGCTCTGGTGAATTCTTTCACCCTCCCGCGCTTCTGATTGTACCCAGTGCATGTATGAACAAAACAAACAAACAAAATAAATAAATAAATAAAACATGCCTCTATTTAAAAAAAAAAGTTAATGGCAGTGTGGCTGGAGGCTGCAGACGGTTAGGTAGGATGGCAGGGCACTGTGAAATGGCTGTTATGGAGCCAGGGTAAGAAGGGGGGAAAGTAGGGTCCTCCTGGTGGCCTAGGGGTTAAGTCTCAGTGCTATCAAGCTATCACCAGCCACTGAGGCCTGAATTCAATCCCTGGCCAGGGAGGTGACCCACATGGCACAGCAGACCTCTCCTGTCTCCCCCGTGCTCCCCTCAGCAGTGTAGATCCACCTGTTCTGCTCCCCGCTCTGTCTCTGGTGAATCCTCTCACTCCCTGCACCTCTGGCCTGCACCCCTGTTCTTCTATGCAAAAATAAAAAAAGAAGGGAGGAAGTAAGGCAGAATGGGGGTGATGGGCTGGGACAAGGTGAAAGGTTTGAGGGTACAGAGCGAGTCGGTAGACATAAGGGAATGAGTGAAGAGGTGAAGGCTACAAAATTAGGGTCAAATAAGCAAGTTTCAAATTCTGAGGAGGTGAGAAGGGAGGCCATTGTGCCACTGTAGTGACTGGGGGGATGTGAAAGAAACCACCAGAAATGCTGGGCTCTAGTCTGTGAGGGCGCAGTTGCTGGAGCTGCATGCTCTCGGCATCCCCCTGACGCTTCAGGTTTGAATTTTTTTTTTAATTTCACAAGTGTACATGTTCCTTTATTAAAAAAAAAAAAAGATCTAGGGATCTAATGCACAGCACTGTGATTATAGTTAACAGTACTGTATTGTATACTTGAAAATTGCTAAGAGAGTAGAATTTAAATGTTCTCACCACAAAAAGGAAATGGTAATTATGTGATGTGATGGAAGTGTTAGCTAACACTCCGGTGGTAATCATATTGCAATATATAAGTGTATCAAATCAACACGTTGTACACTTTAAATTTCACAATGTGATATATCAATTATATCTCAATAAAGCTGAAAAAACATCCAAATGATCAAAATTAAATTAAATTAACATTAAATTGCCCATAATCCCACCCCTCAGATATTACTAAAGTTATCTTATTGGTGAATATTCTTCCAGACCTTGATGTGTACATACTTTAAAAAAACAAACAAACATGGGGGTGATTTTATATATACAACATCTAAATTTTGGAACAATTTTAGGTTCACAGAAAACTTGCAAAGTTAGGGCCTCCCTGGTGGCACAAGGGGTTAAGCACCACATTATGAAGCAATCCGCAGCCTCTGCAGCATGAGTTCAATCCCCCAGCTAGCCAGGGAGCAACCCACATGGCGCAGCAGACCTCTCCTGACTTGCCCGCTGCTCCCTTCAGCAGTGTATTTCAGTCAGTCTGCCTGTTCTGTTCCCCACTCTGTCTCTGGTGAATCCTCTCACCCCCCGCACCTCTGGCCTGTACCCCAGATCTTGTATGCATAAATAAATAAATATTTTTTTAAAAAAAACATGCAAAGTTAGTGTGGAGAGGTTGCCTAAGCCCCTGCAGTTTCCCTTAATGTTAGTTAGCATCTTGTGTTACCATGGTGCCTAGGTCAGAACGAGGAAACCAGCCTTGGTACATTGCTGTGAAATAAACTCCAGACTTTGTTTGGCTTTCACTAGTTTTCCTACCAACGTCCTTTTCTTACTTCAGGATCCCATCCAGGCTCCCACATCACATTTAGTACACATACTGTTTTGCAACCTGCTTGCTTTATTCAACATTGTGTGTGTGAACACCTTTCAATGGTGCTTAACATTCTTCCACACCATCGTTTTAGTGGCTTCGTGGTGAATCTGTTGATGGTTGTGCCATTGCCAATCCCTACTGTGGGCTGTTTAGGTTGTTTCCAATTTTTCACTCTTATAAGCCAGGCTGGGATGAGCCCTTTGGAGCGAGACTGTCTGGACTATCCCTGCTTATTTCCTTATGATAAACTGCTAAACATGGCATTGCTGGGGGGAAAGGTATCTACCTTGCAGAGAGTTTACCTTCATGGCAGCACCATTCAGACCTTTTGTTTTTTAAGTTCGTGATGGGAAGGGGAATGGGCACAGAAGGCCCTTAAGAGGGGCTGTTTCCCCAATGCCATGCCCCTCTCTCTGCACATTCAACTCTTCTCCAGGCCACAGGGTCCATGCGGACTCTGAATGCAGTTAGCAGCTGGAGTGGGGGTGGGGTGTGGCCAGGGGATGGCCTCTGGGCTCTGGGGACTCCTCCAGTGCTGGGAGCTGGGGTTGGGGGGGGGGGGCTGGGCAAATGCCTGGGCTTTGTTCTTTTGCCAGGAGTTGAGCTGTGGGGGGCAACCCATGAGGAGAGTCTGTAAGGGGAGAGGGAGCACTCCTCTTTTCCCCTGAAAGCTGAGAGGCAGGAGGGCAGCTTCCCGAGCCAGCCTGGGGGCAGCAGACGGATTGGGAAAAAACGTAACCTCCCCGAGACGCATGCTCCAGTTCAAGCAGGAGGCATTAAGGATGAAATATCTCCCGAGCAACAATTCATCTCTAACTGGGAGGAGAGGGACTCGCTGACATTTAGCTGTGATCAGGGGCTGCACACGCCTGTCTCTAGGAGCCTAACAGGAGCGTGGCCGCCTGTATGTTTGAGAGACTGTGTGAGTGTGAGAGTGTGTGTGTGTGAGTGAGTGTGTGTGCGAGGGTGTGAGGGACTGCGTGTAACTGTAGTGAAGCCATTGGTATATGGGTGACATGGTCTGAAAGAAACCGTGTGTGTGATAGGATATGAGGGATTGCCTGCGTGACTGTAGTGAGGCTGTGTCTGCACATGTGACAGTTTGTGTGTGACAATCTGTGGTTATGAGGACTCCTTAAGTGCGTGACAAGTCATGTCTGTAATGAGGTTTGGGAGCCGATGTGAGCCTGTGTGTGAGGCTAAATATGTGTGGGTGATTGTACAAGTGTATGAGAATGTTGTCTAATACTCTTACCTGTGACAGTGAGGTTGACCCTGAAATTGGCCTTGAGATGCCATGAGGTTGGTGGCTGTGGCAGCAGTTAGGAAACTCATCCCCAGACTAGGCTAGATCTCAGGCTACTGCCTGCTTATGAGGTGCCTTCATAAGAATTAGGAAAAGGTCTCCCTTCTTCCACAAACACATGGTCCCCTAGTTGTGCTCTCATGGATTTTTCTGGTATGGTATGCAATCTGTCTGAGGTGGGCCCCTCCTAGCTTTTCTTATGGTCCAGTGGAATTTTCTCCACTATGCTACTTCTTAGAATTTTAATGTCTTTAACAATTCAGTGCAAGTGTTTGTTTAATATTCTCCCCTGTCAGACTGTAATCTCCACAGAGGCTAGGTCTGTCTGTCTTGTTCATTGTTGTAACATCAATGTTAGGTTTGTTGGCTGGAGGGACAGCGATGGGTAAAAGCCTTCCCCACCTACCTGGACACCTTCCTGCCTCATTTTCCAGGTCTCTCTGAAACTTTGGGAAGATTTCTGTGAATTGGACCATAGGTACTTGGGCCTGGGTGGGTCTGGGCAGCTTTTCTCAGAAATGGACCCCTGAATCCAGGACCAGCCCTTCACACACTATACCCCCAGGGGTTCAGACCACCAATTCTGTGTTTATGACTGACAGTAGTTTGTGACTTACTCAGGTAGACATAGGACTCCTTTGCCTTCCTGAAGGCAATAGCCTCCCACTTTACACCAGCCCCATCTCCAGGTATGGCCTAGTCCCTGACAAGGAGAACCCTGTATTTTGAGGCAGGAATGCATGGGGGTATAGAGCTGAGACGAGGAGGAGGTTGGATTTGCCAGGGAGTGGGTAGAAGAGCAGAAAGAAAATGAGCTCAGAAGACATGAAGGGGACGGAGAAGTAGACTGAGTGGGACTGAGTGGTAGACTGAGTGGGTTGAGATGGAGTGGGAGGCAAAGGACAGAGTCCTGGCCAAATCCTTGCAAGAGGGGCAGGGGAGGGGAGAGCAGAGGATGGCAGAACAGACTCCCAGGCAGTTACCAGCACAGCTAGCCCTGTCCCTTCCCTAAAATCTGAGCCTGTCCCCAAAGTCCATGCACACCGGTGCCCTACGGTCACAGGTAGGAAGTTGGTCACTTGGGGAAATGTGCTCATATTGTCCCTTGGGGGAGAGAAGCTGTATGTCAGAGAAGCAGGAGAGGCCTGAGCTCGTGACTGTGTGGTCCGGGCCTCGGCTTCCTCTCTAAATGGAAGAGGACGGCCTTGCGCTTTGCCAGGCTCCTTCCCATTCTGACTCTGAAGGAGGGGTTAGCTCTGTAGCAAACTCAGGTCTGCACTCACTCAGGTCTGCACTCACGGGGCTTACATGTTCCCAGCAAAGGTTCAGGCCAAAAGCCCCGGGGCACCTGTCAGATTCTGGAGCCCCCTCCTCTGGCCCACAGGAGCCCTAATCTTATGCTCTCCTTTCCCATACCCACAGGCATCCTTCTGGAGTTTGGAAAGGCAGACAGCCCACTGTTTGCTCTGGAGTCTGACCTTCCGAGCAGGCAATCCCCTGTTTCTGGCCTCTGCCCTCTCTGCTAGGGTCCTCATTGCTTCTTCCCTGGCAGTGGTTTCCTGCCTGTGCAGAAACTAGTCAGGAGGAGAAGCAAAAGATATTTTCTCTGCTGCTGGCCATGAGAGTTCTCATACCTGCCCTGCTTCTCTCTGTAGGGAGATCAGGACTGATTCTAGATGGAGAGGCAGGGTCTACTCTCCTCTGTCACCTTCATCCCCCAGTTTTCAAAGTTGCTTGGCTCCATAGATGACTGGAACCAATTGCAGGCAATGTCCCTGTCAGTGCGTAACTGCTCTCATCCATTACCTGCCGGAGTCTCGCCCACTGCCCTCTCGGGGGAACTGGCTCAGCCATGTGGTTGACCCTTGACAAGCTGAAAGGCCAGGGACATCTTTTCTTACTTCTAAGGGATGATTGTGGGCTCCTTGAGGATAAGAACCAAGCCTTATGCATCTTTGTATCTCCAAGTTTCAGCTCAGTGCAAAGCCCATAATAGTTGTTCATTAAAAAAAGTGAAACAGGGCCTCCCTGGTGGCGCAGTGGTTGAGCGCTGGGCTGCGAAGCTGCCCGCAGCCTCTGCAGTGCTGGTTCGATCGCCGGCCCCCAGCGAGGGTCCCACATGGCGCGCAGACCTCTCCTGCCACCCGCTGCTCCCCTCAGCAGTGTACTTCGTCAGTCTGCCTGTTCTATGCCCTGCTCTGGCTCTGGTGAATTCTCTTACCCTCCCGCGCTTCTGACTATACCCAGTGCTTGTATAAATAAATAAATAAATCCTAAAAAAAAAAGTGAAACAAATGAATGGAGAGAAAGGAAGACTTTACCCCCTTTCTCTGGCGATGGCAATGGGAAGGTGTTTGTGTTTAGTAACTGATATGTCTATGACCAAAGCACCTTCCTGTGAAGGCAAGAGGCAACTGCTTTTTCCCCTTCCACCTGGCCATCTCCCTGAATCACTTCACAATCCAGAATATACTTTGCCCAGCATTTGGTGGGGGTCACTATTGATGAGCATTTGGGCCACTCCCAAAATTTAAGCAAACTGGCTCACATATTGGGGAGTCCATAACCCCACCTTCTCAGCAGACAGGCAGTAAACCAACCCCTTTTGTCTTGGGCAGAGCCCATGCCTGGCAGTGGGAGGGGTCTGGCATCAAAACATACAAAGTAAGGATGCCCCCTTCCTACATCACCCTAGTAAATGTTACTCAGATCGAGGGGCTGGAGATCCACTGGGTTACGTGATCAGACCAGGAGATGCACTTTGGGATCTGAACTCAATCCAGATGCGCATTTTTTCCCCTCCCCGTGCAGAAACCTGAACCAGGCATGAGTGGGGAGATGGACTTTTGGCAGAAAACCTGGATCCCTGTGGATTCCTGGGAGGGTAAGAGGGTGACTGAGTGACCATTGCTGGAGTTCAGGGTTAGGGAGAGATGAGGATTCCTGCTGCCTCTGACATGGCCTCCACCGTCAGCAACACACAAAGAAGCCCCTCTCCCAAATGCTTTAGATCCTCAAGATCTCTGTCCACGAGAGACTTGGGCTGTCCAAGGTCTTTCTCCACAGTCTTTTTTTTTTTTTATAAAGATTTATTAATTTTTTATGCATACAAGAACTGGGGTACAGGCCAGAGGTGTGGGGTTGGGGTGAGAGGATTCACCAGAGACAGAGTGAGGAACAGAACAGCCAGATTGACTGAAATACACTGCTGAGGGGAGCAGCGGGGGAGGCAGGAGAGGTCTGCTGCGCCATGTGGGTTGCTCCCTGGCCGGCCGGGGATCGAAGTTGTGCTGCAGTGACTGTAGATAGCTTCATAATTTGTGTCTTAACCCCTTGTGCCTCTGGGGAGGCCCCCACAGCAAGTTTTCCATAAACAAGGAGTGATCCCGTTCTAGAGACAACCGTGGACTATGTGATCATTAGACAAACCGGGGGAGCAAAGAGGTTGTCCCCTCCCCCCAGCCTCTTCTACTTCCTCTGACATGTTCTATACACTAGGTTTCTCTGTTGGTAAATCCTGCTAAGAAATGCCCTTTCCTAGTTTTCTCTGAGTTTGGGAGTCACCAAACTAGCCTTCCAACTTCATAAATCTAGTCTGTTTTTGCTCAGCAAAAATCCAGGAAAAGATGTTGGCAAGATGTTAGTCCCCTGAGAGAGCATGCCAGTGCCAAGGTCTGGCCACACTGACCTCTGTAAATGATGGCAGAGTGCCCAGGGCTAAGTGGTCATGAGTTAGAGATAAACCAAAGGCCCAAAAGCCAGAACATTCAAACAGGCAGAGAGAGATTGCAGATTCCAATGGACAGGTGAGGCAGGCAAGAGTCCAGAAGGTCCAAAAGGTCAAGTAGGGCAACGGGAACTTGATCCTGAGGCAAGGATGGTTGAGTGAGAGAGATGCTGGGGTGCAAGAGGTCATTTTGACCAAGCAGAATTAGTGGTACACATTAAGGACTTCTAGATAGGAAGAGGAGAGCTGGGGATAACCTTACAGAATGAGATGGAGAGCTGTTGGAGGTTCTAATCCTGTAACAGTGATAGTGGAAGTGGTTGTGATAGTGAGGTTGATGATCACAGTGACTGATTATTTTAATAGCAGGAATCAGGTGATGAGTAGTCATGATGTTGTCAGTAACTGTTGCCATGGTGATTAAGAGGGTACGTGATAATCATCATGGTGAAGGACAAGGGGATATGGAAGCTCAGAATGAGAGAGCAATCATTTTGAGGGTGATGGCATTATTGATGGATGACTATGGTTATGGTCACCGAGTGAAGGGGACTAATGTGGTGGTAGAGATTGTCCAAATGAGGGAGCTGGTGGCAAGGAATGCATGGGTAAATATGGACGCTTCATGGGCTCTCCTATTCTTTCCTTAATCCCAATAAGTATATGCGATAAGACTGATCCTTTAGGCAAACTCTAGAGGACCCTAATCCCTCAGGGTGGGAAAGAGGGTCTTCCTGAGCCAGGAGAGAGGACTTCTCCCGCTGAAACCTGTCAGCAGCCCAGTGCTATCTTTCCCGGTCCACACTGGTCTGATTGCAGGAAACATGGAGCTTGAAGGGTAGTTCATACTTCAGCTTTACCTTCTCTTTCTCCATCTTCCTGGACATGACTTTTTTTTTTTAAGAAGATTTATTTTTCTTTATACAAGAACTGGGGTACAGGCTAGATGTGCAGGAGGATAAGAGGATTCACCAGAGACAGAGCGGGGAACAGAACAGGCAGACTGATGAAATACACTGCTGAGGGGAGCAGCGGGCGAGACAGGAGAGGTCTGCTTGCCATGTGGGTTGCTCCGAGGCCGGCAGGGATCAAACCAGCACTGCAGAGGCTGCAAACAGCTTCACAGCGCTGCGCTCAACTGCCTGTGCCACCAGGGAGGCCCTTCCTGAGTAGCTTTGATCCACGTTTCTCAACAAAATGATACTCAAGACAAGTAAAGTAGATCTCCACAAAGGTGGGACCTATGTTGTCATGGTCACTGATATATTCCTGCTGCCCGGCACAGGCAGATGTCATGTGTTACTATGGTTTGATGGGCATCTGTCAAATGGATTCATACTGAGGTCTTGTTTTCTAAGACAGACTTTCTCCCGGGACTAGTTCAGGGACCCTCACGGGCTGGAGCTGAGCACGATGGTGTGCAAGACACCTGACTAGAAGTGGGGTAGCTTTCCTCCTTGCAGGGCAGGAGCAGTGGTTATTGCAGCTGCTTCACTTAACTCAGGGATGGCCCTCTAGCCCTCAATGGTTCAAGGCAATTCCTTGACCTGTGCTGGCCAATCCTGTCACTCTCAGTCAAATGTGACTATAAACATTTGAAATACAACTAGTCCAATTGAGATGGGTGTGAAATAGACACTGGATTTTGAAGACTTAGAATGGAAACTAATAATTATATTAATCACATTTGAAATATTTTGAAAATATTGGATTAAATAAAATATTTTAAAATATTTTCACCTATTTCTTTTTTTTTTTAAGATTTATTTATTTATGCATACAAGAGCTGGGGTACAGCCCAGAGTTGCAGGGGGTGAGAGGATTCACCAGAGACAGAGTGGGGAACAGAACAGGCAGACTGACTGAAATACACTGCTGAGGGGAGTGGTGGGCGAGTCAGGAGAGGTCTGCTGTGCCATGTGGGTTACTCTCTGGCTGGCTAGGGATTGAACTCATGCTGCAGAGGCTGCGGATTGCTTCATAGTGCAGTGCTTAAACCCTTGCGCCACCAGGGAGGCCCTTTTCTTTAAAATGGGTCTACTAGAAAAATTTAATTAACATGTGGTTAGAATTGTATATACAGTGTTGGCTTGTATCATTTGTTTATCCTTTGTTCAGGGAAGCAAAAGGAAAGAAATTGAAGCAAATTGCAAAATAACAATGGGTTAAGCACAGAATAAGTTTGTTTCTCTCTCTCATAAAGTCTAAGCAGAAGCTCTCCATTGCCAGGATGGCAGGTCCACCCCACAGTGTCAAGGTGCCAGTGTCTTTCCTTGATATGACTTCACCATCCTTACAACCTTAAAGCTTCCGTCCTGAAGTCAAAGATAGCAGCTCTAATTCCCATGCCCATTTCTTACGCAGTGAGAAGGGGAGAAGATGTGGAATGTCAGCTCCCACTCTTTAAAGAACTAAGCTCAGAAAATACAGACTTACTTCTGCTTATCTCTCATTGGCCAGAATTGAGCTATGTGGACACACCTAGCTGTAAGACAGTCTGGGGAATGTAGTCCTAAGCATGGTAAACAAGTTCCAGCTAACACTTGGTGGGGTGGGGGTGGGGGGTTATCATTAAAAGGAAAAGTAGAGAACGGATACTGGGTGACAATCAGCAGTCCTGCTACACCAGAGTGGGATTACCCCCCAAGCTCATACCTCCTGTAGGTCTAAGGAGTGGCTAGCATTGAACTAGGGCTTTGGGCAGTGGCGTGTAGAATAGAAAAGTCTGCTCCTTTTAAAGAAATACCTATAATAAAGGTAGCCCATGTCCCAGAATATTTCAGATGTTTCTTTGTCAGGAAGATTTTAAGAGGGGTCTCCCTGGTGGCGCAAGGGGTTAAGAAGCAACCTATAAAGCTATGGGCAGCCACTGCAGCACGAGTTCGATCCCTGGCCAGGGAGGTGACCCACATGGTGCAGCAGACCTCTCCTGGCTCACCCGCTGCTCCCCTCAGCAGTGTATTTCAGTGGATCCACCTGTTCTGCTCCCTACTCTGACTCTATTGAATCTTCTCACCGCCCCCTGCCATGCCTCTGTACTTCAGTTCTTGTATGCATAAATAAATAAATTAAAAAAAAAAAGAAAGGTTTTAAGAGGGGGAAGAAAAAGGACTGTGTGGCAAGAAAGAAAAGGAGAGTGAATGCACCCAGTGTGGTTAAAAATGATTATTTGAATTCTAAGCTCTTGCTTGGAACATTGTCTATGATTCCAATATTTTGGACATTTATACTCAAGCTTCATTGATCATATGACATGGGAACGAGGTACAAAGATTTGTTAAGTATGTTCTGCTTATTAAAAGCCTATTTGCCTGCCTTCTTTCCTTCCACCTATGACCACTGGCCCCTCTCTCAGGTGCCCAGGACTGGTAGGGAGGCCGACCCAGGAGACATAAAAGATCTGTGTGTAAGGGAATGGTCTGAATGGGTAGTCAGAAAACAACTAAGGACAACAGTGCAAATGATTAAGGAGTGAGCAAAGGCTGGGGGCCCACAAATTCAATGACTTTGAATTTGTCTTTGATCCAGGTCATCTCAATGAAGATATTCAAGAAAAATAAACATAGGTCAGCATAAAGGTAGGATCTAGATTGTCATGGTCACTGGTGTATTCCTGTTGCCTGGCACATCGTAAGAGTTTGGTCAGCATCTCTTGACTGGATGTATACTGGGGTTGGGTCCACTTTGGAGTCAGGTTAGAAGCTGAGCCATGAGGAGAGTCTGGGAGATTTTACTTGGGTTTTGAGCTGTGGGGACCTCACAGCTATGCGCCGCCCCAGACATGTCCTACCTACTCAGAGGGCCCATCTCTACACCAGCAATCCTACCTTCTCAGGCTCTGCCCGCCATGACTACCGAGTTGGTCATACAAGTTCAGGAGTCTGCTCGTGGGGGCTGGGCATGTTGGCGAGAGAAGGGGCAGGTGTGGTGTTTCCTAGGAGGTCTTCCCTGCCTCTGACCCCACCTCCAGCAGACCCACCTTTGTCCTGAATTGAGACAGGGCTTCCCTGGCTGCGGCCTCCTCCATGCAGCCCCTTTTCTCACTCATCAAGGGTTGGATAAGGAGACCACAATCAGCTCTAGAAGAAGGCCTGGTCGGATGGAGGGGCCCATTCCCTGAACACCCCCCTCCCTGCCCCCATACATCTTAGTGTCAAACACATTTTATTTCCTCACGTCTGGGGCTTCCCCTCCAGGATTACTTCCTCCTCAGGTTTGTTTTCCAGCTGGACTCTAGGAGACCCACAGCAGGGGGGCGGCTCCTCTGCTGTGGCCAGGAGGCTTCAAAGGCCCCAGAGTGGAATGCCAGCTGGGGAGACTGCTGGTCTGGAAGGAGGGGCCCAAGGTGTGGGGCTCTGAATGGGGTCCCCTGCTCATTTCCAAGTCCCCCTCCATTGGCTGCAGAGGGGTTGTATCTATGAGCAGAAAGTGACTTCAAAGGTCAGGAATGGGGGAGTCCCTGCTGCCCCTCCCCCAGGGCTCAGAGGGAGCAGGAAATGCCCCCCCATGATGGATTAGGTGCCTAAGAGCCATGGCGAGCTCATGGCTGGGGAGACCTTCTCCCTTTTCATGGGGCTCAGATTTCACGATTTTGGAAGGGAGGAGGGGGTGAAATAATTAGTAATTTGTGATTAAGTCTTTTCATGGATATTTTGTTTCTTTGTTCTGTGATGTCGCCCGGAGCCATTTAAAAAATGACTTAATGACAAAAAAAAAATAATTGCTCTTTGTAACTAATGACTGTGTCAGAACTTGGAAATCACCAAAGCCTCAGAAAGTAGAAACCAAGACACAGAGGGGGTGGGGGTACCACTCTCCAAGGAATCGCATCAGCAATCATAAAGTGGCCAGGGACCTGTTTGCACCCAGGGGCTCCCTGCCCTTCTCTGGAGCCAGCCAGCACCCCACACTCACTCTCAACCTGAGGGCATCAAGCCCATGTCCCCTTAGGAGACTTGCTTCTGGGTCCAGGGGAATGGGCAGAACGCCTGTCCCCACTGGCTAGTTCTAGAATCACTCCCTCCTCCGTAAAATCCTCTTGGAAGGAGACACCCCTCTCCCAAATGCCCCCTCCCCAACACACATACTCACCCTTAGGGGATGAGGGGAAAGTCCTGGTCTCTCCCCTCCACTCCAGGAACCTAGATGGAGTACCACAATTGCCCTGGGATTGTAGACTCTTCTCCATCTTGTCCACTGCTCTTGTCTCCCCAATGAGACTGGGCACTCCCTGGGGCAGAGAAAAAGCCTTTTCTCTCTTGATGCTCCTGTCCCTCTTCCTGGGGGTGACCGAATGCTAACTTACAGAGCCACTCTGGGCTGCGGCCACGCAGACCTAAGGGCCACCCTAGCAGGGATCTGCCAGGGTCTAAGCCCCAAGGACTCAGCTCAGCCCACGCTTCCTTCTGCCACCCCCAGCCACCTCCCGCAGCCTCTGGGGAGCAGGCCGGGAGATGGGGAATTGCTCACGCAGCAGATTCCGCTCCTGTTCCCTACCCAGGCCTCGCTCGGATCTCTCCCAGGGGGAAATGCTGGGGGGGAAAACCCGTTAACTTGTGCCTTCTATTTGGTTTTCCTCTGGTTATTGTTTAAAATGCAGAGATTATGAGGTCAAACTCTCCCAGCCAATATTTTTCTAATGAAAAATGTAGTAAGGCACGACTGAGTAATCTAATCTATAAGTTAAGCGTTCCACACAGCAGCGATTTTCACCGACAGAACTTCAATAAATCTTGTTTTGAGAAAAATGATATGAGGCTGATGTTCTATTTTTGTCAATTTGAATGGACTCCCTGCCCCCCCCCTCAGCCCCCAGAAACACTGCATTGCACCCAACCAATCTCTTCCTTCCTTCCCCCAGAGCTGGCTGGAGAAAAGGGGGTACAAGAATGATATGGTGGGGGGCTTGAGTTCTGGTCCAGCCCGGCTCGGGCTTGCGAGGTCTGGGGCCAGAGGCACGTGCCCTAGCCCAGCTGGCCCCTGCGGCGCTCCTCCTGGTGAGGGTATCGGTGACAGGAAAAGGACGAGGCAGCCCATGCTCCAGCAGAATGTCTGCCTCTGTCACAGAGTTAGGGCTCCCCAGGCGAGCTGGTCTCCCCAAGCTGTCCCACTGTCCCACGGCTGACCAGAACATAGCAAAGGCCTCGCACCTTCCCGCAGCCCCAACAAGCCACGGACAGGTTTGGCAAGAAAAGCCTCACCTCAGGCAGCATTCTTTAGCTCTATCCTTGAAGCTGCTGCTTCCCTGTCGTCTGACTTGAACAGAGTAGATGGGGCAGGATGTGGAGAATACCCTCTCCCTAAAGGTGTGTGTGTGTGCGTGTGTGTGTGTGTCTGTGTGTCTGTGTGTGTGACTGCTGTTCACCCGTGTACACCGGCAAGCTCTGTGTGCTCTGGGAGGCAGGGCTGTCCTGAGAGACCGGAGAGTCTGTAGCCTGTCATGGATGATGGCTGCCAGGAAAAAGTCAAGAAAGACATTTTGAGCCCGGGAAATATGTGGGAGGTCGGGAGAAAGCATGGAGTGGCTGTTTCAAGAAACTGGAGAAGCTGTAAGGGCAGCCAGAAAGGATTATGGCACCTCATCAGAGAGAAATCAATTAGGAGAGGTCTCAAAGGAGGCCTCCCGCACCCCTCCACCCAACGGCAATCCACTGAGGGGGATGGGTTGAGACAAGGGAAAAGCCAGGGTAGAGAAAAGCTTTTCTGGGTGGAGACCTGGGAGCATTTAGGAATTGCCAGTGAGTGGCTGCTCCCACCTCCCTTCCCTCCCCCAAATCTGCAGGCCTGGGAAACCAAACAGAGGGAACCTGGTGTCTCAGGGTGCGAGGGGGAATGGGTGGGTAGAGAGGAAGGAGGGCAGGGTGGGCCAAGTCCTGACGTCACCCGAGGCCTGACTTCGGGCCTCGGTTTGTCATCTGTAAATGAGGAAGATAAGACTAGTCCTACTTACCCAATAGCAGTGTTGGCAGATCAAATGGGACACTAAATGTGAGCATGCGCAGCTTGCAGTACTGCACAAAATGAGCTATTGGTATTATTGTCACTGCGTTGGACTGAGATGGGGGTGGGAGAAGACCTGGGAATGATTCTCAAAGCCTTGTGATTTCACCCAATGGGGTTAAACTGGGGGCCAGGCCTGCCTCTACAGTTGGGCTTAGTGATTTTCTCATGGAGTAGGAAAGTTTTCATGCTTCCATTAGCTGCCAGGTGTGCCAAGCATCTACAATGCAGAGGTAATCCTGGGATTCCCTGGGAGGCTGGGAAGAGAGTCTGGGAGTAGAGGAGTGGATGGGCAGCAGGGGCCCCTTGTCTCTCCTGAATCAATTCCAGGAACCAAGGGAGTGCGCCCTTTCTTCCCAGGCCTTCCCAGTCCCTCCTCCCCCTGGTGTCCTTGCAGAGGCCCCTTGGAGGAAGAGGTAGATTTTTTTAAACCTAAAATGTCAAATATTGGCTCCAGGTCCTGTTTTGTTTTTCTGATCCCCACCCACTATTCCCTTCCATTCAACCATTCACAAACTGTTCCCAGGAAAACACAGCTCAAGACTAGGGCTTCCCAAACCAAGGGGGCTGTGGTGAGGTGATCAGAGCTGGTTGAAGCTGCTTAGTGTGGCCAGGAGTGCCTGAGCATCCTCAGAAACCCTGGGCACCCCCTTGCCAAAGAAAATGAGTGGCAAGGAGGGGCAGAACACTGATTTTGAGGGTGGAAGTAGGTGCAGCAGGGTGAAGATCCAAAGGATGAGTCCAAGAATCCCTGTGGCCTGGCTTAATCCTCCTCCTACTCCTGGTGAGCTCCCAAGCCCCTGACTGGAACAATTCCATCTTCATATATTAGGAGTCCTTGCAAGGTGGGGGTGGAGGGAGGGACTAGAGTTGGGGGAGAGAGGGCATTGGGGAGTGTATGCTAATTTGTACCCACTACAAGTCACATTTCAAAAACTTTATCAGAGAACATTTGTAGGAGAAAAAGATAAGAAAAAAAAAAAAAACAGGATACAAAGCACTAGGTATAGAATGATTCCATTTATGAAACAAAAATAATTCCATAGATTAAACAAAAGACTAGAAAAAGCTAGCAAAATATAGATGGTTTCTGAATATGTGTGACTAAATTTCTGAATGTGTGTGTGATTTTATTTTCTTAAATTTTTCTGTAGTTTCCAAAATTATTCTTCATCTTCTTTTTTCTCTTTTTTTTTTTAGTTTCTAAAATTCTACCATCAGCGTATACAATTCTGGAATTGTGAGAAAGATTAAGATGACTCATATCAAGTTGACACCCCAAAGGTGGGCCTGGAACTCTTGCAGACCCCAAGCCCGCTGCCTACTTCCCAGTTCAGCTTTGGTGATCCTGCCCACTACCAACCACCCCACCCCCAACCCCACCTCCACCCCTTGACTGTTCCTGGGGGAGGGCCTGATGCCTGGCAGCTGGGAGTCAGCTGTGCCTGGAGACAATCCCGTGTCCAATGGGGCTGGGGGAGACTCCTCATCTCCAAGCCGCACAGGGCCCTGTTTGGGGGGCCAAGTCTGTTAAGCAGGAATCTGAAGTACAGGTGTTCACAGCTTCTCAACCCCAGCCCCTCAAAAGGGGCCAGGGGTTCAGAGTCAGCTGACCCCCCATGACTGGTTCTGGCTTTCCCATACAGGAAGAGTGGGTGAAGGCAGTTTCCTCCAGCGTTCTGAGGTTCAGTGAGGGCTGGGTTTATGGAGATATATTGAGGCCTATTTCACCCCTTTCCCTGCTTTCTGCCCCCTCCCATCCCAGGATTCCCAAAGCCATGGGCTCTGTCAGGGGAAGAGAATAGCTGGTCAAAGTTGAGGGGGCCCCACAGGGTCTGGCCAAGAGGTTTTACACCAAGAAGTCTCAGTTAATCCCAGCCTAGGAGTCAGTAAAAAACACAGTTGAAAAATTCTAGCCCACCTTCACATATTCAGCTGTGTTTAAAAAAAAAAAAACATACAAAGGTTTTTTAGAACATTTATTTATTAGTGTGTGTCAAAGTTTTATTTCAGTCTTGCTGCAGATGAAGAGACTTGTAAGAGTCCAATTCTGCAATCACCTCTTAGTACCCACACTTCGAGGAAGAAGAGTAGTTAGAATCATTGTTAAAATGAACAGAATGGGGCCTCTCCGGTGGCGCAGTGGTTGAGCGCTGGGTTGCGAAGCTGCCCTCAGCCTCTGCGGCGCCGGTTCGATCCCCGGCTGCTCCCCGGCCACCGGAGGAGGGTCCCACATGGTGCGCAGACCTCTCCTGCCGCCCGCTGCTCCCCTCAGCAGTGTACTTCGGTCCTTCTGCCTGTTCTGCTCCCTGCTCTGGCTCTGGTGAATTCTCTCACCCTCCCGCGCTTCTGACTGTACCCAGTGCATGTATCAAACAAACAAACAAACTAAATAAATAAAGCATGCCTCTATAAAAAAAAAAAAAAATGAACAGAATGTGCAAAAATAATATCTGGATAAAATGAATCAAAATCTTACTGACAATTGGTGAATTAGATGGGAAACTGGTTTCTCAGAAGAAATGTGAACCCCATTAAAGGTTTATCAGAAAATTGCTCAAGTATTAAGAAAGTTACAAGAAGGGTAGGGTTATATTGAGCAAAAAGACTGTCCCAGAAAGTTTGGGGTTCTTTCGTCTGACTGTTGGAACCACTGACTTGGTTCCTGCTCTGGGAGTAGAGACTCAGCTATGAAGCAATAACATGAAAATTCTGGGTTTCTGTGTGCACATGAGGGAAAACTTCCTGACTAAATGATCTATCCAGGTAAGTCCCTCCAGAAGTCCCAGGTTGCCTCATGCTGCAGGTAAGGAAGATGGCAGAGGAAGCTGGCAGCCTTGTGATAGAGATAATTTAGAGCCTTTCACCCAAGGAAGGTAACTGGAACTCTGGCACAATGCCAGATGATTTTTGATGGTACACTGACAAAACATTAAATCACTTTGAATCCCATAGTGAAAAGGGTTTCTTTGCCCATTTCTTTTTTTTTCCCTCCTTTCTCCATGAGACCCTGGATTCACAGAATTGGATTAATCATATCCTCTGGTTCATGCCATGGCCTCATCTTGGGCCTTGTTACTTTATTAGATATTTAATTAGTAGTTTTCAAAAGGTTTTTTAAGCACCTATGAATTTATCACCCAAAACAAAATCTCAGAACTTGACAATAACTGACAGTTAAGCACATGGTCCCTTATCCCATTTCCTGCCTCCAGTCTGAGGCATCTGACAACCCAAATCCTATGTTCAGTATTCCCATGTCTTCCTTTTAATAAAATTAATATAGCTTAATATAATGACAACTTGATGTATTCCTAGAAAGTGTATTTTCGATCTTAACTTTTTATTTTTTACTTTTTTAAAGAAAGATTTATTTATCTATACAAGAACCAGGGTACAGGCCAGATGTGCAGGAGGGTGAGAGGATTCACCAGAGAGCGAGTGGGGAGTAGAACAGGCAGATCTACTGAAATACACTGCCAAGGGGAGCAGTGGGTGAGACAGGAGAGGTCTGCTGAGCCATGTGCGCCATGTGGGATTCTCGATGGCTGGGACAGCTTCACAGTGCGGTGCTCAAACGTCTGGGCCAAGAGGGAGACCCTGATCTTAACTTGTGGCGCAGGCGGTTGAGCGCCACACTGTGAAGCTGTCTAAAGCCTTGGTAAGCCTCTGCAGTGCAGGTTCGATCCCCGCCAGCTGAGGAACAACCCACATGGCTGGAAGGACCTCTCCTGTCTCGCCTGCTGCTCCCCTCAGCAGTGTGTTTCAGTCAATCTGCCTGTTCTGTACCCCACTGTGTATCTAGTGAATCCTCTCACCCTCCCCGGCATCTGGCCTGTACCCCGGCTCTTGCATAAATAAAATAAAAATCTTTAAAAAAATTAAATTAAAATAAAAATTGCACTAGGCTATACATGATTTTTTTGAACTTACAGTTTCATATATTACACTGCTGAGTCATCCATACTATTGCATGTCACTTAAGTTTGTTTGCTTTGATAGTGGCCCATGTGTGAGGATACCATAGGCTTTGATAAAGATATCACTTTGCTTACATCCCAGTTCATAGCAGCTTTATTCACAAGAACCAAAGGCAGAAGCAACATGTGTCCATCGACAGATGAATGGATACACAATGTGGTACACACATATACAGTGGAATTTTATTCAACCTTTAAAAATAAGGAAATTCTGATTCATGCTATAACATGAATGACGCTTGAAGAACGTAAAATTAAGTGAAACAAGCTAGTCGCAAAAAACAATAATGTGTGATTCCACTCAATTTCATAGGCACAGAAAGCAGAATGGTGGTCGAGTGGGAGGTGTTGTTGGGGAGCTGGTGTTTAATGAGTACAGAATTTCAGTCTGAGATGATGAAAAGCATTCTGGGGAGGGATGGTGGTGACAGTTGCACAATAATATGAATATAATTAATGTCACTGAACTGTACAACCAAAAATGGCTACAAATGCTACTATTTTGTGCTGTGTGTATTTTATTTCAATTTTAAAATGGTACTGCTATTCATTGACAGGCAGTTGGGATTTCTTCCAGTTTTATGAAAAAGAAAGTCTCAGTTTGGTGCTAGTATATCTCTAACACATGTCTCCTGTTTCTTTTCTTTCCCTTTTTAACAAAGAGAGAGGAGGCCTCAAGCTCAAGAGCTCTCCACAGGCAGTGGGATCCAGCTAGAATGGAATATCAGTGTTTGTTTTTATTTTAATTATTTTTATAATTACTTTCTATTTTTGGCAAGTGGTGGTTGCTTTTCCAGCTACTGTAGAGCTACAAAGTTATTTTTAAATAATAAACATAGTCAAGTAAAAAATAGGAAGTGGACTTAAAGAAAAAGATCATGTAAATAACATTACAGGGGGCGCATGGACAGGGCATGAATCGAGAAGCTGCTGTTTGAGTGCCGAGGCATGGAAAGCAGCCTTTTGGAGGTTGAGCAGACTCTGGTTGAACCAGTGAACTCTGGCCCTTCTGAGATTAATAGTCTCTGATATTCTGCATGTACAGAGAGGTCAGGCCATGGGAATTTATGTAGTGCTAGAATGGTCAGGAAAAATAGTGTAAGAATAGGGACATGGTCTTGGCCTTAAAGAACGAGTAGGATTTAAGTTGAAGATAAAGAGAAGGATCATTATTTCAGGTAGAGATAATGATGTGGATGAAGTCATGAAGGTAAGACTAATCAAGGTATATTTATGGGCTACTGAGTTTGCTTGGTGGAAGCAAAAATGTGGTGACAGAAAATAAATAAAATTAATTTGGATTGGGTAAAGGAAGCTATAATATCAAGGCTTGAAGAATCCTGGGAGAGGACTTTAGACTTAATTTTTAAGGCACTGTGGAGCCATAGAAAGATCTTGAGCATGTGAGTGACTTGATGAAAGAACTCAGATTTTGAGCAGATACCATCAAGTTCTTGGTGAAAGTTCTCTCTTTGTCCAACCTGAGACTACTGGTTATTTCATTTATTCCTGATATATTTAGCCAATGGCTAGGATATGATCAGATCTGTGTTCTGGGGAAAAAAAAATCAAAAAGAGGGGCCTCCCCTGGTGGCGCAGTGGTTGAGCGCTGGGCTGCGAGGCTGCCTGCAGCCTTTGCAGCGCTGGTTTATTCCCCCTCCGCCAGCGAGGGTCCCACAAAAAAAAAAAGAAAAAAAGAAAAAAAAAAATCACACATTCTGGTATAGATGAGGAAGACAGGCTGCATGGGAGTAGGGCTCTCTGAGGCAACCCCAGAACCCTCCAGGCCTCCAGGAATTGGGAAAATTAACTAAGAACTGTAGGAGGTTTAGGAGGGGTTTGGGGTGGTCCTGAGGGAGAGAGAGGGGAGCACTAGGGGGAGGAGTGACTGCAAGCATCAGACAGAGGATGAGTCTAGGAGGGGCCGCCTAAGGGAATATGCATGATGGGGTGAGGGAGACAAAGAGAGGACCCAAGAACCAGGTCCTACAGTCACACATGGGGAGAAAGGAACTGGAGAAGGCTGGGCTGTCGTCTCCACAGGCATAAAGCTGAGGCAGTGACAAAGTTTGCCCAGGAGAGGGCTCCACCTTGGGAAATGGCTAAATCTCCAAGACTCAGATGATCTCTGAAGTCCCCTAGGCAAAAAATGTCCATGGGCAGGGTTTGGTGGGGAACCCCTCCTGTGGCAGGAAGAAAGTGAACCAAGGGCAGTGGGTGGGGGAAACCAGATGATGAATTCAGCCAAGACACCAGGCTAGAAACAAGAAGGGAACAGGAAGAGCATAGCCACAGTGGCCAGATCAGCAAGCCCAGAGGCTCTTAGTCCTGGGAGGTGGGGGTAGACACTTGTGGCTTGTTTTTGTCTTCTCTTGTGTGTGAATAGGAGTGGAAAGTGGCAGCAGAGGGTAGCTGGAAGCAGGGAGAACAACGACCTGGAAGAGGGGACCAGGGCTGACCTGAAAGTGGAAACCCCTCACCGCACCTCCATGTCAGCCTCCTTTTCTTCCTAACCTCCCTAGGCTACGGAAATATGGGAAAACCAAGGAGAACACTTATCTCTAAAAGGAAGCAAACTTTGAGGGACAAAGGAAGAAGAGATAACCTGAATAAGGACCCAGTTCTTGTCAATATTTTAAGAAGATAGGAAATAAGGTAAATTGAGAAAACCCACGGCTGTGCACCAGGCACACAGCACACACACAGACCCACCCAGATACCCATGCACACTCACTCATGCACATTCTCACACACATTCACCCAGACAGACTCACACTCCCATATCACACACTCTCTCACCCATGCTCACACATACACACACACACACACAGAGGAGAATCTCAGGCAGCTGTTCACCACACACACACACACACAATTAGGGGTGTGTCAGGAGCACCCACTAACAGACACAAGTGGCTCTTAGTGTGCGGTGTGTATGTTGTCAGATGCAGTTCAGAGGGGTGATGTGTGGGTTGGGAAGGGTGAATGAAGTGATGTGTACATTCATTCATTCATTCATTCAATCATTCACTCAACAAAGTATGGGAGTGCCACCATGTTCCCCAGGCACTGTGCTTGGCTAATAATGAGGCACAGATACTGCTCCTGCTCACAATCTAATAGGCTCCAGAGAACACAGGCCCGCAGACCACAGCTGATTAATGCCATGACAGGGAGTGCTATACACTATGGGAACTGGGGAGAGGGGAGGTGACCCAGAGAATTTCCAGAGAATGGGTGTGTACTTTAGTGGGGTGAGCAGAGACATGGTCTGTGGAACATCTCCGGGATGTAAGCTGCGTGTCAGCAGTTGGAATGTGTTTTGGTGGGTGTGTGGGCTGGAGGTTCGGGGTCTGATATGTGCATGTGTGTATGGCAACGTATGTGCATGGAAGGTGTGAGGTGTGTATCATTATCAGAATTATCAGAGCAAACCCGCTCTTTATTACATGTATAATTTCCCTGCACTCCATCGGGTCCCTCTGTGCAGGGGGAGCTGGAGTGGAACTAAACTAAATAGGGGATTTAGCCACTTGGAGGGGCTGCAGCAGAGCTTCAAGTGCTGCTGATGGATGGTGTTGACAGGCAGGAGGGGAGGGGTATCCACCAGCAGTGGAGAGAGAATAGAGGGGAGTTTTGGGGGAGGAGAGTAGGATGGTGGGACACAGCCATCTGGGAGGGTAGGAGATGGGGGCAGTGTTGATTGCTGGGGGGCAGGTACCATTGTCTGGCACCCACCTTCAGGTGGGAGTCTGGGGTTAAGTCCAGGGACTGGCAGTTCCCTGCAGTAACCTGGGTGGAGAGAAGATGGGAGGCAGCCCCCCTTGCCTGGGGGCTCAGGTCTGAAGGCCTGGCGGTACAGCCTCTCCTCTTTTAGGGCTTTTATGCGGAGAATGGCCCAGAAGGCCAATGGGAAAAAAGTCATCGCAACAATGGGTCCACATCTTCACTTTTTGGGAGGACCTCGGGCGGGTTACTTCTCAGGGAGGTGTAATAATTGGGTAATAATATCTTACAGAGCTATGGCAGTGATCAGTAGTTATATATAAAATCTGGCACCTTGGAAGCACTGGGTGAATCGTGACTTTTTATTAAAGATGTTGATTCTTCCTGAGAGCCACATCACCTACATGCCAGTTACCCTAAACCTCTCCCATTCTTTAAGGCTCAAATCCAGCTGCCCCGTATAACTAGACTTCTGAACTGAGCCAAGTCTGTGGGAGAGCCCTTTCTCCCTTCTCTGGACTTGGGGACATCTGAATGTATATTTTCCTGACTGTCCCTTCCAGCATGTTTCTATCACTAGTTTCCTCCCCTCTTAATTTTCCCTCTTCTGCCCCTCTTCTCCCTCTCTTAATTTTCCTCTGCTTAGCTGAGTAATCCACACTCATGACAAAGTAGTAAAAGAAGCAGGAGAAAGACAACTTTTTTTTTTTTAAAGATTTGTTTATTTCTACAAGAACTGGGGTATAGGCTAGATGTACAGGAGTGAGAGAATTCACCAAAGACAGAACAGGGAAAAGAACAGGCAGACTGACTGAAATACACTACTGAGGGGAGCAGCGGGTGAGACAGGAGAGGTCTGCCGCACCTTCCCATGCACACACCAGGGGAGGCCCAGAAAGACAACTTTTAATCCCATTATCAGACCCATTAATATAATCACTAACATTTTTTGACAGTTACTGTAGATCAGGAATTATCCCAGTTGCTTTGGATGCTTTATTTCATTTCATCTTCACAGTAACTCTGGGAAATAGGCACCATCATTGTCCCCACTTACCCAGAAGAAGCCAAGACATAGAAGGTAACTTGCCCAAGATCACACAGCTAATAAGAGGTAGGAGAAGGCTGTAGATTCAGGCAAAGAACAATTTCCTTCCAGTCTTTTTGCCATTCTGTTTTCTGAGGACTTCTTGCTGTCTTCTTGTAGCCACCACTGTCTTTGTTAAGCCAGGCCTCTAGTCTTCACTTTACAATTATGTATTACTAATCTCCCGCATCCTTGGCACAGTGCTGGGCTCTGCTGGAAGGCAGGAGGCAGGTACAGAGCAGTACTCTCCAGACCCACCTTCCCCAGGGCAAAGACAGTTCCCCTAGTTGGAGTCTGGGGAGAAAGCTGTCTCCCTGAAGACTGGCCCCTTAGCTGAGCTATCTCCTTATGCCCACTTTTTCTGACTCCCCTCACTGCGCATGGCTATTCCTAGGACATGGCCCTGCTACTGACAGCCCCGGGAACTGCAGAAAGACCATCGGCTCTCTCTCAGGGACACCTTGCCTCTCCTCTCCATCCAGCCAGTCCACCTGCCACCAGATGAATCATCTAAAATACCTTCCATTATGTCCCTGTCTGCTTAAAAACTGGTGCCCAGTTAAGTGCAAACTTCTCACATGGCATTCAGGAAAGGACTCACCAATCTAATCTCAACTCTGCAGACTTCTTCCTGCCCACCCTTCACACAATAACACCCCAACTGGAAAACCCTTTCTTTCCAGCAATTTATTCCATCTCTACCTATCAATGCCCCCCATTTTTCTTCAAGTGCTATAACAAATGCTGCCTTTTACAAAACCTTTCCTGATCACCTTCCATGAGCACAATGACCCAATCTCCACATGAGGTATATGTCTTCTTTTGAGTTCCATAGTCATTTTTACCACTCCCATGACATCATCTTCAGCTGCTTGGTAGTGCAATTATTTTTAAATTGAAGAATAACTTATATACAGCAAAGTGCAGTACTCTCAAATGAATTTTTACATACATATGTGTAACCTCTAACCAGATTAAGTTAGAACACTGTACTAGTACCCCAGAAGGATTCTTTGTTTCTCTTTCCCTAGTACCTCTTATTCTAACAGCTATCATCCTAGATTAATAATACTTATTATTAAGCCCTATATAAATGAATCATACAATATATATATACTCTTTTGTGTTAAAGTTATTTCATGCAACATTGTATCTGTGGGCTTTCTCTACATCCTTGCTTATTTCAGTAGTCCATTGTTTTTCCTTGCTTGGTAGTATTCCATTGTGTGAATATACCAAACTGTATTTACCATTCTATTGTGAATGGACATTTGTTGTCCCTGTTTAGGACTATTACAAAATCTGCTGCTATGAACATTCTAGTACTTGGCTGAACATAAGTGTTCATTTCTCATGGGCATGTACACAGGAGATTTGCTAAGTTGTAGGATTTTGATAGTTTTAGTAGATACTGCTAAATGTCAATCTACAGTGATTCTATCAACCTACACTCCCAGCAATGTATGTGAGTTCTAGTGCCTCCAGTATTATCAGTCTTTTTAATTATAGTCATTTTAGCAGGGGTTATAGTTTATATCTTTACATTTCAAAATAATAATATTTACCATCAGTTGATCAATTATGACATTGAGGTTATCTCTATTTTATAAGTGAGCCTCTGAGCCTCATATAATAAATCATAGATTGAGTAAGGTGACATGGATGTTCAGTATCAGAACCAGAATACAAATGCAGAACAGACACCAAAGACTTGTTTGCCCAAATATATCACATTGCCTTTCCCCTGCAGCATCGGAGAGAGCAAGACCCCCGTCTCATTTCTCTGGAGATGTTCTGTATGCCTTAGTGAGAACATAACAAAGAATTGTTAAATTAAATGAACTGATGTCCGTGAAGAAGTTGTGCTTGGAAGCAGATATCACAAAGGAGGGAGATCTTGTTTTGGGACAGACCATCAGGATGTTCAAGTCCCGCTGACAATTAGATGCTGTTGGAAGCTCATAGGTCACCCATGGAATCAGAGGATCTAGTTCCCTGGTTAAAAAACAAAAAAGAAGGGGGAGAGAGGAAGAAGAGAAAAGGGAATGGGGAAGGAAGGGAGGGGAAAAATACTACCCTTAATCAATTTGGCCTCATCTACAAAATGGAGATAATACCTCTCTAGCTAATGAGAAAAGTAGAGGCAATGCTTTGTCATTTGTAAACTGTGATTTTTAATTTTTTTTAAGATTTATTTTATTATTAATGCATTCAAGAGCTGGGATGCAGGTTAGAGATGGGGGCGGGGGGAGCCGTGAGAGGATTCACCAGAGACAGAGTCGGGAGCAGAACAGGTGGATTGAATGAAATACACTGCTGAGGGGAGCAGCTGGCGAGACAGGAGGGGTCTGCTGCGCCAGGTGGGTTAGCTCTATGTCCAGAGATTGAACTTGTGCTGCAGTGGCTGCAGATAGCTTCATAGTGCTAAGACTTGGGCCTCCCCGGTGGCGCAGCGGTTGAACGCTGGGTTGCGAAGCTGCCCGCTACCTCTGCAGCGCCGGTTCGATCCCCGGCTGCTCCCCGGCCACCGGAGGAGGGTCCCACATGGCGCGCAGACCTCTCCTGCCGCCCGCTGCTCCCCTCAGCAGTGTACTTTGGTCCTTCTGCCTGCTCTGCTCCCCGCTCTGGCTCTGGTGAATTCTTTCACCCTCCCGCGCTTCTGACTGTACCCAGTGCTTGTATAAATAAATAAAATAAATCTTTAAAAAAAAAAAAAGACTTAACCCTTTGCACCACGAGGGAGGCCCAAACAGATTTTTTTTTTAATTGATGGACTATTTTAGCTATACTCACCATGTATACCACCTAATACAATATATAGATTTTAGGGACCCACCCCTGGAGATACAGGATGGCTTGGGCATGTACATTTCAAAGAGTTAGTCTGGGTGACTCCAATAGCCAACTAAGGATGAGACATGGGTCATCTAGTGATGAGATATGTATCATCATCATCACTGTTAGAGTACTGTCATCATCATCTCTGGGCAAGGTAGAAATGGGGAAACACTTTTTAGGGAAATCTTCTGGAAAGCACACAGACCCATTGGAGGTCCTTAGATAGGACCACAGCTATTATCTTCAGACGCTGGGACAACCCTGGCCTGGAGTCTCAGAGGCAGGTGAGTGAGTATGTGGCTGTATAAATGTGTGTGTTTTCATCACTGTGCCTGGAAAGGACAGTGGGAAGAAAAAAATCCTGTGAGATTTCTGGGCTGAGAACAAGGGACTGGGGCAGGAAGAATGAGCAATCTAATTACTGGGGGCTCAGGCCTATGGACTTTTCCTGGAGAAACAAGCAAAAGTGACCCCAGGCTTGGTTGGGGGAGCATGGCTATCCCTACCAACTTGATTTGGCCCTGGTTGGGGTCCGAGTTCACTGCTGCATCAGTCATGACTGCCCCTGACTGCTGACCAGAAGAGGCTCTGGGATCTGGCCTGAGAATGCAGCAGTCAACCCTCCTCTTCCTATTAGCCCCAACCCCAATCTGGGTACCCCAGGCCATTGTCCATCCCTAAGAAGTCAGAGACCTCAGAGCAGGGCAAAGTGTACCACAACACTCCCCTCTTGCCCAGGGCCTCAATCCCACTCACTGGGCCACTCCAAGGCCAGGAGGCCAAGTTCTGGGTCTCTTCCACTGTCTCTCCGCAAGAGGGGGACCCTGAGAACTATACTGACTAAACTAGTGTCCCTGCATGTCCTGGGATGGGAGGGAGTAAAGGTCCTGCTGGGTAGGGCTCAGAAAAGGATGTGGGAGAGAAAAGAGGAAATAAAACAGAGAGCAGGATTAATGAAGTGGCTTCAAGAGCTAATAGTGCATTTACCAACATCTCCTCCTCTGACTCCCATCCTGGGGGATTTGACCACAGCCTGAGGCAGCCTGTCTGGCTCCCCATCCTCCTGCTCAGGATCCCAGGGCTGCAAAGGCAGGCAGTCTCTCAGGTGAGGAGAAAAATCTCTTTTGTGTTACACCCCAACCTCTGGAGATAAAACTTCAGATCTCAGCCCCTCCTGTGAAGTTCAGCCCCTTCACCAGAGCTACCTAGCCTCCAGTGTAGGAAGTGCCTTTTTGGACTGTGCTTTGGGGATTCCCTCCCCACCAACACACCGTCACACTATCTTTGATAGTTTCTTTCAGCCTATCCCCATCCCCTGCCCTCCTCTCTCCTAGGACTCCTCCCTGGAAGCTGACCTGGAGCTAGATTCCCAAATAAACAGTAACTAATTGGATTAGAAGCTGATAATATTGTTGACCTTTCCTAATGTCTGCTGGTTGTCTTTCCACCACACTGAGGCTTAATTGTATGGGCTTGGGGGGGGGGGGGTGAGGAGGGGACTTCCAGGAGTGAAATGTGACCCCTGTTAACCTCAGATAAAATGGGCTCAGCGTCTTCCCAACTGCCTGTCACCCCCCATGGAGCAGGAACACACACATGCTCCCACTCTCATCAAATAATTACACAGATGATACACACATGCACAGGCATGCCTGCAGAGATGCAAATACACCCAGAGGCACCTGTGTATCCACATCCAGATCTGAACATGCCACACACATGACATTGAACATGGATCAGACATGTTGCAAGTCATATATGAGAGCTACACAGGCAACATTGCAAATATGATAGACAAATATATGCACACAGAGATATACCCTTGCAAAATGCAAGCACAGAGATACATGTAGACAAATACAATTATATACTTGATGCACATGTATGCTAAGTGACCTCAGGAACACACACAGATGTGTACATACAAAAAAAGATACACTGACATGCACCATCTACTCATATGTGATGCTTAAGCAAATGAACATTCACAATGCATGGCACGTGCGTACATACCATGCACACAGCACCCATGCACACATGCATGTCACGCACACAGCACCCATGCACACTTGTATGCCATGCACACACCACCCATGCACACGTGCATGCCATGCACACACATTTGCACATCTGAGAACAAGAGAGCCGGTGGTGACTCAGCTCCATACAGTCAGTCTGGCCTTCCCCACACTCCATCTCTTTAACAATCTCTGTTGCTTATACTTTTTATTTGTTCCCGGTTCCCGGCTGTGTTTCTGGGATTCTGAGTTTATGGGTCTCTTGGAGCCCAGGCCCTGCCTCTCTGAGTGTCTCCATCTCTGTTAACTCTGGGGCCCTGTCTCTGTGTGACTCTCTCATCCTGGGACCCTAAAGTTGAAAAGGGTCAGGGTGGTGGGGAGAGCAAGAACGGAGAAGAGGCTAAAAGGGGAGGATAAGGAGGGCGGTCAGAGAGGTTGGAGAGAAGGGTCGGGGAGAAGACCGGGAAAGAGGGGCGCTGCGAGGGAAGGGGAGCGAGGGGCGGGGGAGGGGCTCCTGCCTGCGCACAGCAGATGTTGCCGCTCATCGGATGGAGCTGTTAATGTAAGTGGAGTTTCTGCAATGGTAATTAGGAGGGCCCTCATTACCCTGGCGGAGCCGGCTGAGAGCCGATAAAGCCGAGGGGGAGAGGAGCCGACATCAGGGTAATGGGGGAGCAGGGCCATTGAGGAGCTGGAGCCGAGCCGGGACCGCTCCGCGCGCAGCTGGAGCCCGGCGAGAGGGCCTGGGAGGGGGGTGCGGGCCGGGCCGGCAGCCCAGGGAGGAGCCGGGTGCGAGCGGCGAGGGGCGCCGTGCGGATGGGTCCGCGCTGCTTCGTAACCCCCGCGCTGGAGGGCGTGCCGCGGAGGACTAGGTGCCCGGAGCCCGCACTGACTATGGCTGGAGGGGGTTTCTGTCCCGCGGCACCTCCCCCGGGCCCCCCACCCCTCCCCACTACCTGGGCGTGGAGCCACGGGTGGGGACGTCCACGGTGGCCTCTGCGCCTAAACTCAGTGACCCCTGGTGGCCAGACCGGGGTGGGCCAGAGAGCAGGGGTAAGGAAAGGATATCCTCCTCTGGCGCCCCAGCACCCTGCCCTGTACCTGGGAATCCAGGACCCTCACCCAGGGTGATGAGACTGGAGCTCTGGAATAGAATGGCCAGGAGGAAAGTTAATGTCCAGATCGAGGGCTCCTGATGGTCAGGAGACCAACATTCAGGGGTAAAGGATCAATCCTATCCCTTTCCTCCTTGGGGTGAACGGTCAGTCTTCCATCCCCCACTCACAGGTGATCTCCCCTCCCCCATAATCCTTCCTTGCACCCTCCCTCCCCAAGCAATTGAGAATGCTGGAAGCTGAGTCCCAGCAGCTCTAAGTACGTGGCTTTCCTTGGGTTTTGTGGGAAGGGGAAGGGGAGACAGTGACAGCATAAGACGCCTGCAGCTCTGCTCCCCAGCCAGGACCCCCTCCCAGAGCCGCTGGCCCCCAGACCTCCAAAATGGTATTCTGAGGGTGGCGAGACCACTTTGCCATCTTCCCTCCTCACGCCCGGGTATTCTAAGGGTGCTTTTCTAAGAAGTGAATTAGCCCTTCTTCTCAGTGCACTGAGAGTCCTTCTGCTCCCCCTGACCCAGGCCGGAAAACCCTGGCGTGGCTCCTAGGAGACACAGGGAAATTGGGGGGAGGGAGGGCCCAATGGAGGGCCCATCCTCCTCTTCAAAATCCCCTCTTTACACAGTCCCCACCTGCAGTCACTTTCAGAAGCCCAAAGCTGTCGACCCCAGCCCTCTATCTGCCATCTTTCCCAGGACCACACAAGCCCCTTCATTATGGAATAGGTTGGAAGTGAGAGGAGGGCTTCTTTCCCTTCAGGCCAGGAGGAAGGGAAAGTCCAGCCCTTACCCACTCCCCTCCAGAGTCAGCACATCTCTGGGATGACTAAAGCATGCCTATCTCTGAAGAGACCAGGGCTGAGGAGAGATCCTGGGGACAACTCCATCTTCCCCTTCCTTATTCAGCTGCTCGGCAGAGTGGGGGTTAACGGGGAGAGGCTGCAAGACTGGAGCAGGCGGTGGCTCCCTCCTCCTCCCCCCCCCCCAGAGTTGCTGACTCTTCCTTTTTGTTCGGGCTGACAGCGAGCACCTGGTGTGCTCGGGCAACAATATTGTTCCTGCCTCCCTCCCCCCAGGCCCCAGGCTCCCCTCTCTCCCCCTCCTCACCCGCAGGCAGCCTACCCCTCTGCCTCCTCTTCCCCTAGCTCCCTCCTGCCAGTGGCCTCCTAGGCACCCCCCAACCACCACAAGCACCGACCCTGCGGTGTCAATAAACACAACATATGCTGCCATTAATGTGAAAATCGTGCCCTCTACTCCATTCAACCCCTCAGCCTGCCCGCCCGCTGGGGTGGGGGTAGGGGGCTAGTGAAAGAAAGGTCAAGTGGGAAACATTAACTACCCTCTTTTTTGATCTGTTCAGCCACTCCCCCCCCCACCCCTTCAGACTTGGGAGAGGAATCTGACGGATGGGATAGGGCAGGGGTTTTCTGAGACCCACTTCTCTGACATGCCTACTGAGCCTCCCCAGAGACATAGGTGAGCACCCTCATTCAGCCATTACACCCCTTCAATTCCAGGGAGGGTGGAGTGAGGTCAGGCTGCTAACTTATTTCTCCTGGGGCCAGAAGTGGCCCTGAGATTTCATTCTCTTGCAAGTTCAGCAATCTTCTCATCTACTTGAACTTTCTCTTTGTCCACCTGGTTTATAAAAGAAAAAACCAGAAGGGTTCTCCAAGTGGGACTGGGCTTCAGTCAGTCCTTATGAAAGAAGCCAAGTAGCTCAGATGGCTGAGGGAGTGACTTGGCCTCAGTCTCCTCAACTAAATCACCAGCTCCAAGACAGCAGGGAATAATAAAGATAAAAATAATATAATAACAACAGCTAACATGTATTGAGGGCTTATTTATGTACCAGGCATTGTGCTAAGCACTTTACAGGCTTTATCTAATTTGGTCCCCATAAGACCCCTATGGGGAAGTTACAACTGATATCCCCATTTTACAGCTGAGGAAAATAGGCTTAATAAGGATAGCTGGCATGGTATTGAGTCCTGGCTGCACACTGAGTTCTCTAAATACAATGTCAATGACCCCACGCGGTTAGCCCTACTATTAAAACCATTTTACAGAAGAAACTGAGGCTCAGAGAGGTCCAATAACTTGCCCAAAGCCACACAGCCTGTAAGCAGAATTTGACCAGGAATTCGGCATGGGCACTCTAACAGCAAAGCTTCTGATTGAAGTCCCTACACTTTTCTCCACCCATTTTTCTCCAGCCCCAAGCCCACCCCATTGGGATTGGACACTTAGTAGGGCAATGGGGAAAGAAAAAGCAGAGAGCCAGCAGAAATGACAGAGTTGAGACTCACTTCTCTGCCCAATTCCTTGTTCTGCTGTTACTTCCTTGCTACCCCTGAGCTCTACCTGCTCAGGCTGTGTGC
Organism: Talpa europaea; assembly: GCF_964194135.1. Taxonomy (NCBI): domain Eukaryota; kingdom Metazoa; phylum Chordata; class Mammalia; order Eulipotyphla; family Talpidae; genus Talpa; species Talpa europaea. The sequence continues at coordinate 20,091,459 of NC_140077.1, read as the reverse complement.
TGGCTGCCCTCCTTCTCCCCAGGCCCAGCCCCGTTCTGAGGATTCCATGTGGACAGGCAAATGCCCCTTTCGGCTTCTAGGGCACAAAGACATTGTGCTTGGCTCTGCAGCTCTTCACTTCTGAGACTCCAGTTGCTTTATTGATATTAACTTAACTCCCGCGCCCTCATACCTCCCCACCCTCCCCAGCCCAGTCTGACGGGCAGAAATCTGCTGCCTGGGCACCACCCTGACCTCTCTTTTCCTCTTTCATTATCCTCTCTGGGCACCAGGGAGCCAGCACCAAAATTAAAACAATAACTAAGCCCGAAGTGGACCCAGCAGCCCCCACTCCCACCCCAAGGGAGGAAAAAAAGCCACAAAAACACCTGGAGAGGGGAATAATCAATGGAAGGGGAGGGGTGACCCACTCCCATGCCAGCACCCCCACTGCCTTAACCCTTTCTCCCCTGTAAGGTAACAGAACCCCCTCCCCCCATCCCATCCCTTCCACTCTGTCCTATATAGAAGCAGTAGCTTCTGGCAGCTGCTCAGCCATTTGGTGCTTTGGGATTTGTATAAACAAACCTGGGACAGTGAGGTCCCCAGAAGCCCTCAGTCAAGGACTAGTGTCCCTAGAGAACTTCAGTGCTGCCACAGGAGCAAGTTCCTCCTTGGGCAAATTTCTGTGAGAAATACTTTATAAAGTGCCCTACTTTATTTGACCCTCATAACAAGGTAGGTAATATAGTTGTTCCCATTTTTCAGATGAGGAAACTAAAACAAAACAAGTTAATTGACTTATCCAAGTTCATAGCAACTAATAAGTGGCTGTGTTGACTTTCCTTGGGCATCCCTTCAACACACCCCATTCATACTCAGGACTTTGTTCTCAGAACCTATAACTCAGCCATCTTGCAGCGCTGTCTGCAAGGATCTCTCCCAAGCATTATAGGAGTCTGGTTGAACAGGTAGGCCCAGTTCAGGGGTCTTCTGACCCTCAACCTCCCAGGCTGTGGAAGGGGCCTCTGTGATCTCTCATCTCACCTCAGAACTGTCTGAAAGAAATAGAGAGGGGCAGAGGCAGGGCCCAGATCTAGCCCTGCTGAAGTCAGCAGAAGGCAGCTGCGCTAGCCTAGGTCAAATGGTAGGAGAAGAAAGCCTGCCCTGGGAAAGAAACAGTGCTGATTATCCTGTGGTGTCCCGCAGGTTTTTCTATGCAGCCCCCTGGACTTCTGTGGGCCAGCAGCTCAGCAAGGAGCACCCTTTCTGGGAGAGAAGACAGAGTCAACATGCTGGACTGTCCTAGTCCTAGGTGTGCTGGGCTCCAGGCCTCTCTCCCCACCCTTCCCTTTCTGCTCGACAGCTCCTCAGCCTGGTCTAGAACAAGCCTATCTCAGCTTTGCCAGTAGGCCCCATCACTGTCCCACCCCACCACAACCTAGCTTCTAAGGTTCTAATCACCCTGTTATCTTAACTTTTTTTTTTACATTAATTTTGTTGACACAAGAATAGGACTTTTCCAGCACTGTGCTAGAAAACCAAAGGAAAGATTAAGAAAGTCAACACTAGTATGACTGTGTCCAGGCACTATCCTAAGGACTTTCCCTAAAATTTGCACAACAGTCCAAAGGGGTAGGTTCTACAGATGTGAACTTATAAGCTGAAGCTGGCAAATGGCATGACGGGGATTTGAAACCAGGAGGTCTGTTCTTAGGCAACCCTACTTTTTCCAAAGCAGGTGTATGTGTGTGTGTGTGTGGGGGGGGTGGGAGGGGTGGGCATCAGATTTAAAGTTTTTAAATGCATTTAAATTCTTTATTCTCCATCAAACTGCAAGGGCATTCTTGCTTATTCCTATAGGTTAAGACAGAGTAGGACACCCACAAATGTGCACCAAAGGAATTCTAAGACAACTAAAGTCCACAGAAGACTGTTCATCACACCCCACAGGCACAGATGATGCTATGCTTCCTCTCACCTCAACTTTGGCTGACCTGGGTACTAGATCTTACCACTGGACTGCTGGCCAGAGGTGGGCTCAGTTGCTACTGATGAGATCTAATAAGGTCATCAGGCCTTTCCAGAACCCTTTCCTTCTTGTTATTGGGCTCCTTTATATGTGCTGACTCAGTCTTTCTCAGCTGGTCCTCATAGCCCCCAAGTTGCTGCCACTACCTCCTTCCAAAGACTAGT